>NC_133658.1:540049526-540649526 GCF_037893015.1 Macrotis lagotis
TAACATTCTTTCCCCTGGGACCTTAGAGATTTGGAGAAGAAAGGGATCTTTAGAGATTGATTACCTGGTCAAAACCATTACACAAATGAGGAAACTGAGGTTCAAAGAGCTGAAGTGACTTTCTCAAGGTCACACAGTAGAGGAGTTAGAACTTAAACACAAATCTTCTAATTTCAAGTCCAGTGGTCCACCAGCATTCAAACTATTGAGAGGTGGAACAGTTTTGGGGCAACTAGGGGGTGACACAGTACATAGAATGTGAGCCTGCAATCAGGAAGACTCACTAGTTGTGTGACTCTGGTTAAGTCACTTAATGCTATTTACCTCAGTTTCCTCATATGTGAAATGAGCTGAAGAAGAAATTGTAAATTACTCTATCACATATGCAAAGAAAACCCCAAATGGGAAGACTAAACAACAACAATGTTTATGTATTTCAGAGTGCATGAATACATTAGAGTACACTCTAACATGATTAGAGTCTAAAATGTGCCATAAAATTGGATTATATAATGTGGATTGTTTCCCCTTTAAAATTCAAATAAGAGGTTTTACTTTACATGAATCTATATAATATACATATATTTACACACTTATATATACATACATTAATTATATAAATATATACATATACATTATATATCTCATACATAATGATATACTTATAAATACTATACACATGAGTAGTAAGTACCTATTATTGTGCTTTCATCACAGAGTTGAAAGGGGGAAACTTTTTTGTATAGAAATGAAACTATGGTAGCTTTTTAAAATGTGAAGAATTCCAAATATTTACAGCCCTTACATTTTAGGGCCATTTCAGAACTTTAGCAGCTGAATGGGCACTTTCCATCCACTCAAGCAAATATTCTTGGCTATCTGGTTGCTCATTCACCTGCCAGTAGAGGAATGTTTGATCACCCTCAAAGGTTCATTAACTAAGATTTTGAAGAAATATGATTTTCTCTTGAGTTTGATTTTCAAGATATTAGAAGGCTTGTTTTAAAGCAATTCATCATATACAAGATAAAAATGGTTATAGGGAACATCGCATCTCATATAGAGGGGAGAAAAGGGGCTTGCTTCTTTGAATGTTAGTTAAGTAAGATAGGTATCTATAGAAATATATTTGCATTTTCATAAACATGTACACATTTTCAAAGCATCTCAAAATCTATCTAAGACTTAATAAATTCTAGGAAGTTGCCTGGGAGCATAATACAAGTTAATGAGTTAAATGTCTTGTCCAGAGTCATATGACCAACAACTGTAAATGCAGAATTTGAACTAAAACCTTTATGGTTCTAAGCCTGACATTCTAGTCATTATATCTCCTTTCCTATATTTAGAAATATATAACAAAAATATAAAGGTTATTTATAAATATATATATATACACATATTTTGTTTTTATTCATGTTAATAATATCCATGGGCCAAATATTCATAAACCAAAAGCCACTCACTCTTTTCAGTCAGGTCTGACTTTTCCTGATCCCATTTAGGATTTTCTTGGCAAAGATATTGGAATGCTTTGCCTTTTTCTTCCTTATTTCATTTTACATATGAGGAAACTGAGGCAGTTTAGTGACTTGCCCAGGGTCACACAAATAGTAAGTATCTGATGCCAAATTTGAACTCAGGAAGATGAGTCTTTCTGACTTTAGTTCCCAAACTCTATCTACTGCATCATCTAGCTGCCCCAAACTAAATGAGCAAACTGAATTGATTCCAATACTATATTGCTATATTTGAGCAAATGATCAAATATGTATTCCATGTTAATTATATAGATTTTCCTATTTAAATAAATCATAGATTTAGAATTGGAAGGTACCTTAAAGGTCAGCTAGTCTAACTCTCACCTTTTTCAGATGAGGAAATTGAGGCCTAATGGAGCATAAGTGACATACCCACTGGCACACAAGTAGAAAATAGAAATTACAGGGCTTAAACCTGATTTTATTGATTCTAGAACCAGGAATCTTCCCAGTAAATGGTACTTTCTTCCAAGGTAAAATTTCACTTTTTGATGCTATCTTCTCTTCACCCTCCTGCCAACAAACCTTTTTTTCAAAACAGTTCTTTCCATTTCAAACAAACATTTATATTATGCACCTACTATTTTTAAAGCACTTCACATTTAAGATAAATCACTCATTCATTTAAAAATGAACAACATTTACTTACTACAAAGCACAAGATACCATTACCATAGGAAAAGAACAATGAAGGAATATCAGTGCCCTATTCAAGATACTAAATAAAGTTTTCAGTTGGAATGATGGATTTTTCAAGGAAAGGACTCTCAAAATCAATAGGACACATTATTTAAACAAATAGGACAACCACATATTTGGGGAAATAGTGTTGTTACTGAAAATAGCTATTTTAAGTTTCATATCCTATTTCTTTAAATTGTTGCTCATAATGATATGTTCATGATGTGACTATAGCATGCTTTACATTTGACTTTGGTTCTTAATGATGAAATTCTATAATTCACATGATTGAATTTTATTAAGTAGAGAACAAGATGATCCCTTAAATATGGTCTTTACAAAGTATACAGAACAAATATTATCTACTAGAACTCCATCTTTCACTTCACTGCCTATAGACTACTTTAAAAGTTGGAATTTCTCCATGTTAATTTTGGGGGATACAAACATAAAGTTTCATGTCATCTGCTACTCTTAAAGTTATATTTTCTTTTTCTTTCTTCTAAAACAACAAACCTTTTTATTAGTAAAGGCAGAGATATGATCTATCTGTTTTTACTTCACTGTCATTTCTGTACATCTCCCCAATAACCTCTGGAATTGAATGAATGTTTTCTTATATTACAATATAGATTTAAAAATAATCAGTATTATAGTCTGCAAATTCCTTCTCCTTTATACCTCCACCATATGTTGCATATATACAAGCTAGATGTCCATTTATCTTAAATTATACATCAAGGAATGTTATTAAGTAACCCCTTTCATAAGCTACTGTGAGTGAAATTTGTCCTTGGACAAAAGGAAATACTGGATACTTTTCTCTGAAGACTGAGAAGATGAATGAGGATGCCATATTGGTTCTACTAAAATCATTTTGCTTACAGGAAATTTCAGCTTCTGACATTCTCACATTTCTATAATGAAGGGAAAATGCCTTTTGAGAGGCTTCCATTATCACTGGAAGGTCACATTGTGCCCACAGAAGGCAATCAATCAGAGTGGAACAAGTCAATAGCAAGTACCAAGTTGACTTAAAAAAAAAGGAACCAAGGAAATGAAAACAGCTTAAAAGAATACAACAATCTGCTAAAATGAAGCAAATAAGCAAACAAACCCTCAAACCAAACTTTCCTAAATCAGCATCTATTGTTGCCTACCAGTCCCATATTACAAAAAAAAATGTTTTTTGGACATACTAAACTGGATATGCCTAAGGCATTTCAAACAATATATCCAAAACAGGACTCTTCAGTCTCATTTCCCTTTCAAACTTGCCTGTTTTTATTCAGAGCATTATTGACAATTTGGTCCCTTTGGTTTCTAACCTCAGTACCACCTTAAACTTCTCTTTCTCCCTCACTCATACATATCCAATCAATCACCAAATCTTGCCATTTCTTCCTCTATATCATCTTTTACCTGTGTCTTCTCTCTACTCTTCTAATTCAGAACACACTAGCTCAGAACCTGGATTGAAAATCTATCATCTGGACTGTTACAATAACCTCCTAATTAGAGGTTTCCTTGTTTCAATCTCTCTTTTCTCTGACCCATCCTCCATATTGCTGCCAGTGACTTTCCTAAAGCAAGCAGGTATGATTCCCTTACTCAAGAGTGGCTTCCTATTCCTTTTAGGATAAAATACAACTCTTGGTGTTTAGAACCCCTTACTACCTGCCCTCTTATTTTCTTCACAGATTTTATTATACATTATGTATATTATATATTTTTTTAAATTATTTTTTTAAAGTTTTTGCAAGGCAAATGGGGTTAAGTGGTTTGCCCAAGGCCACACAGCTAGGTAATTATTAAGTGTCTGAGACCGGATTTGAACTCAGGTACTCCTGAATCCAAGGCCACCTAGCCATCCCTGTATACTATATATTCTTGAACTATGGTCTAGATAATCTAGAACAGACTCTGGTCAGCTTTTCCAGATATGTAGCATTATTTCTTTTGGCTTGGTGTCTTTATATGTCTTCCACAGAGTTTTTCACACCTGGAATGTATTCTCATTCTCACTTCTACCTCTTAGAGTCCCTAGGTTCATTCATGGGCCCCTTTCAGGATCCAACTTGTACATGAAGCTAATTTCTTCCATTGCCCCAATTAAAATTTAATTAAAATTAAAGTCTTTTTTCTATCAAATAACAAGCAGATGGCAACAATCAAAGAATACCTGTATGTGTTCTGATCAGATAATATTCTTCATCATTCATCATCACCCATTTCCAGGAATAGGATCAACCTCTTCACTCCTGCACCCACACTCTTGACTCCATGTATGTGTTGGTGGCATGTTGAGCAGTCGTGCATGCTATGAGTCTTTGATCCTTATTGTCAAATGACTGTGTAAATGGAGTCTTTACTATTTAGCCAACAAATAACTTCCTTAGGAAGTCAATAGTCCATGGAACAATTTAATAATTATGGAAAACAATCTAAAATAAATACATTTTTTAACTTAGAGATACTCAGCTGTGGACTGGACTGCCTTAGTAGGTAGTGGGTTTTTTCCCCATTGATAGTCTTTAAGCAAAGCAGTGGTATCAAACTCAACCACAAATGGAGCTAATAATTCACACACCAGAACTTCTGTGAGTCACATATTGACTTAGTTTTAGAATGTAATTGTTGTTGTTGTTGCAGTTCAGTTGTGTTCAACTCTCCTTGGCCTCACTTGGAGTTTTCTTGGCAAAGATACTGGAGTGGTTTGCCATTTCCTTCTCCAATTCATTTTACAAATGATGAAACTGAGGCAGACAGGGTTAAATGATTTGTCTAGGGTCACACTGTTAACAAGTTTTTGAGACCAGATTCAAACTCAGGAAGATGAGTCTTCCTGCTTCCAGACCTTGCACTCTATTCGTTGCACTACCTAGAATCTTTAAACATTATATTTACATTTTATTATGTTTTTATTTATTTTGCTAAATATTTCCAAATTACATTTTAATCTAGTTCCTATGGCACTCAGGAGTGTTGTAGGTATGTGTTTGACATCTTTGATCTAGATAACCCTTTTCTAGCTATGACATAGAAGAGATTCTTTTTCACTAATGGTTGGACTAAATGACCACTGAAATTAGTTTGAACTCTGTTTATGTATGCTATGAAGTAGCATATGAGCCTATTGCAAATTAAATGACTGAGCTGTGATTAAAAACTCCTATGAGCTTTCCCACATACAAAATTTCTCCTTTTCTTCCTTTGACACTAAATAAAATGTATCTTTTTTTTTGCAAGGTGATGGGATTCGATGACTTGCCCAAGGTCACATAGCTAGGTAATTATTGTATCTGAGGTCAGCTTTGAAGTCAGGTCCTGTGCTCTATCCACTGTGCCACCTAGTTGCCCCTAAAATTGGGGCATCTTTAAAGATCTGACAGACCAGTTTTAGTGTGGTCTACCTGTGCAATGCTTTATATCAGACAGCAGCAGCCCTAGCAGTATGTTCTGTCCTCTGCGATTGAGTGGGAGGAAAGAGAATTGTCAATTCAAAAAAAATGAGAAATACTAAATCCTTTGAAGTGTGGGTGGAAAGACAGTGTGTGTGTGGGAGGGAAGGGGAACAATTGCAATGCTGAAGGTTTTAGGTCATAATTGCCCTCTCATGCTGTAACATTGCTTTTGGTTGTTGTGGCTTGAAATTAACTTTTCTTGTTTGCTTTTCTTTCTGAGTTTTCAATATTAGACATAATTGCCCTATAGATTTTTTCCCCTTCAATAGCTTCTAAATGTTAATGTCTTATTTCCAAGCTTCTCGACACACCAGTTTGACATTTGAATCATTTGCTCATTAACAGCTCTGATAACTGTGTAAAGGAACCTACTTTTGGTAGACTGCCCAAATGTGATTGCTTTTCTTAGCACTGGGAACAACTTAAAATATCTTTCTCATTTAACAGAGAAGTAAACACTAAGAGAAGATAGGATGCAAATCCAAATAACACTTTGGGAAGACTTAACTATGTCAACACTGAGAGAGTCAGGCTTACCACATTCTTCTCTTCCTTCTCTGCTATCTAATGAAGAACTGGTGTACCACACAATTAATACTGAACTATGGGTCAGGGAACATCAGTTCTAATGTCAACCTTCTTCGGAATTATCTGCAAAACCTTGGAAACATCATTTTATCTCTCTGGATCTCTTTTAAAATAAGGGAATTAGAAAATACTATCTCTGAGATTTTGTTCAACCCCAGCAGTCTCTGCTATGAAAGCAATCTTTTTACTGGAGTCAATGAAGCATCATTCTCCTTTAAGCTACAACCTATGTTGATGATTTTTGTTAAACCCATAAGAAGTTCTCAGTTCTGGAATAGGCAGCATATATAGAAAAATACATTTTTATTTTTAAGATTTAGTTATAAGATTTCTATGATTCAGATATATGGGAAACAATCAATAAAGGTCCAGCAAAATAGCAGATTAAGAACCTACCTGAAATTTAGTTAAATAACTCTTAAATTATGGTTTTGGAAATACAGCAATGACTTTTTTTTTAAATTACAGCTATTGATTCCTAAAATGCAGAACTCAAAGATATGTTATATCTGACACCCTAAGAAAGTATTCAAAAAAGTAAGTTTTTGTTAGTCATTTTGTAACAACTGGTTATTTTGTATTTATGTTGCAATTGGGATGAAAAATAATTGATCATAAAGAAACACCAATACCTATTTTATTAAGGTTTACCCCACACCCTAAGAATAACATATTTATACTTCTATGCTTTAAAATAAGGTTTTAACTAATTATTCAGGAATGGATCTCTCAGAGAAAAATAAAAAATGATCATATAAGTTTTGGAAAAGACTTCCTGCTTTACCTGCATTTCAGATTTGGTACCACACATTTAGTTTTATACTCAACCAGAGTAATTACAGAAAGCCAGGATTGTAAAGGGATTTCATTAGGACAAGGGTTTCTCTTGCAAAATTCAAATGTTTAGTGTCAGAATATCCCTTGTGTATTACAGCTTAATTCTTAGCTTAAATGCAGGATTGAACTGTGAACTTTTAGCTATCGATCAAAGCAAAACTGCACTTATAATTGTAGAATTGTTTTCATTCCAAATCTGTGAACACATTCTTTATTTTTCACTTTAACCCCAGTTTTCTCAGTCTAGCTTGCTCAAAATACATTAAAAATTCACCATTTCAAAGTGCAAATGCTTTTTTTTGGCATTCTCTATTTTCCTGTAAGATCTGTGCTTCTTTCTTTGGTTTTAATGGAATTAGAAACTATAAGCAGCATTAAGTTTTTCAGTAGGGAAAGATAAATTTTAAGATATATTTATGCTTGATGGAGTCTAGTTGAATTTTCACTACTCTCTGCAGAGAATTTATAGGAAGGGCATGAACAAGAGTCACTCAGGACAAGAAAGCATGAATGGATAGCAATCTTTACTGAAGGTGTATCCACATAAATGAGAAAGATATTCATTTAATTATTTTTGTATGAATACTATCATATAGGTGCATTAACAATCAGCTCTGGTTATTGACTATGTAGTTAACAAATAGTAATGCAAGTCAGTGACATGAAAACACAATTTTTAGCCCAGTGAAAATTTTCTACTTATTTTTTTTAATGGAAAGTAAATTTATTAAAGGAAATGATGTATGGAGGGTCTTCCTAGAATCCAAAATTCCATCACAGAAGGCTTTGGCTTCCAAGGATGCCAAGTTAAGTTGTATTTTGTTTAACTTCCCAGATCAACTTTGATGTCCTGGTGATGGTCTTCTTGTTTAGTAGGAAGTCAACCTGGTAAGATAGGCAGCAGGGAAAAGACCTACAATCCTAACTCCCTATGGAAATATGCTTGCCAAAATCAAGTTTATTCTATAGCATTTAGCAGTTGCAAAGTCTGTAACTCATACTGGTAACTCACTTCTAGTATTACCATGGTAATCAGCTAGAAAAGGCAGGAGATTAAATAGCCAGATTCAAGGAAGTTAAGCTGAATTTCAAGCTGAATATCAAAAGTCAGGAAATAAAGTTTAATAATGTTACTGAATTCTTAATTTTAAATGTTTCCTAGAGTTAAAAATCTATTATTTTCAAAAGAGAGAGTAAAAGGCTATATTAATATTGCCATTGGACTAATGGATATTTCTAGTAAACAAATGGAGAATCTTCTATTCTTCAATCTACAGTTAATGGTTAGGCTCTTTAACCTAACAGCTGGAAAGGAGGGGTTGAGATGAAAGAATGGGAAGGGGTTGTGGGGATTAGATAAGAATTTGTGGTGGCAAAGAAGTGGAAATTTTGTGGATGTCCATCAACTGGGAAATGACTGAAGAATTTGTAGAATATAACTGTGATGGAATACAACTGCTAGAAAAAATAATGAGGTTGATGATCTGAGAAAAACAAGGAAAGACTTGCACAAAATAATGAAAAGCAAAATGAGCAGAACTAAGAGAAGTTTGTATATAGTAAATACAATATTGTTTTAAGAATAACTTTGGAGGGGTGGCTAGGTGGTGCAGTGGATAGAGCACCGGTCCTGGAGTCAGGAGTACCTGAGTTCAAATCCAGCCTCAGACATTTAATAATCACCTAGCCGTGTGGCCTTGGGCAAACCACTTAACCCCACTGCTTTGCAAAACCCTAAAAAAAAAAGAATAACTTTGGGTTACTAAGTCATTTTTGACTTTTGTAAATATACAAATTAGTTACAAAGGGCATATGAAGAAATATCCTATCTATATCCAGAGCAAGAACTGATAAATAAAAGCTTATATAGAATGTTTTTTATATACATACATACATACATAGACATCTGTATGTTTCTAATATAGCCATTTCTAGCATGGGAGGAGGGGAAAAAAGAAAGTGATATGATATCTTTATCTTTCAGAGCAAAATTGATTTCGAATTAAATCAAGGACTTTTCTGATTAAAAGATCAGAGTTGAATAAAAAAATTTGACCTCCTATAAAAGACTTAAGGGAAACAAGGTAAAAAAGAAACAAGAGAAAGCTTAAGAAATTCGATAAGTTAAATTACTTGTATTTCTATATGACAAATATTTGTAATTCTTAACTTTTATTCTCCTGCCTCTTTTTTTTTAGATTTTTTCAAGGCAATGGGGTTAAGTGGCTTGGCCAAGGCCACACGGCTAGGTGATTATTAAGTATCTGAGGCTGGATTTGAACTCAGGTACTCCTGACTCCAAGGCCAGTGCTCTTATCCACTGCACCACCTAGCCGCCCAATTCTTAACTTTTTATATATTATTAGAACAATTAGGAGTAGTATATGTAGACAGAAGGTCTGGATATAAGGTGACTTTGATGCGATGGTACCCCCCCCCAAAAAAAAGCAAAATAAAGGTGTGAAAATGTAAATTGCATTGGAAGGAGGGAAATTTAATGGGACTAAATGAACCCACATAAAAGAGGCACGAAAAAGTTATTATAATGGAGGAGAAGATGGGAGGTGTTGGACAAAACTTAAATCTCAATCTGTATAAAATTTGTTCAAAGAGGGAATAATGTATATGCTCTGTTGGATATAGAAATCTATTTTACCCTATAAGGAAATAAAAAAGGATGGGAATAAGAGAAGGAAGAGGAAGAACTGACAAAAGAGAGGGTATATTGGGGAAGGTGATAATCAGAAATAATTTGCTTGTGAGGAGGATGAAGGTGGGGGGTGAGAGAGAGAGAGAGAGAGAGAGAGAGAGAGAGAGAGAGAGAGAGAGAGGGAATAGATAGGTGAAAAATAGCATGGGAAATGGTTAGTTATCAAAACTAATAATGGGATGAAGTCACCCATAAAATGGAAGCAGATAGAATGGATTAAAATCTACAATCCTACAGTATATTGCTTATAAGGAACACATTTGAAGCAGAGAGACATACACATAGGGTAAGGGAAGGGGCTGGAGCAGCACAATTATGCTTCAGTTGAAACAAAGAAAACAGTGGTAGCAATCATATCACGGATAACAAAAGCAAAAATAGATCCAATTAAAAGAGATAAAGAAGAAATTATATCTTGCTGAAAGGTAACATAGACAATTCAGTCATATCAATACTAAACATATATGCACCAAAGAGTATAGTATCTAAATTTTTGAAGAAGTCAAATATGTTACAGAAGGAAATAGATAATAAAACTATAGTAGAGGGGGACATTAACTTTCCCCTTTCAGAATTAGATATATCTAACCAAAAAATAAATAAGAAAGAAGTTAAGAATGTGAATAAAATTCTGAAAAAGTTAGATATGATAGCTCTGAAGAAAAGTGAATGGGAATAGAAAGAAATATAGCTTTTTCTCAGCAGTACATGGCATCTCCACAAAAATTAGTCATGCATCAGGACACAAAACCTTCCAACCAAATGCGGAAAACAGAAATATTAAATTCATCCTTTTAATATCATAATACAATTAAAATGTATTCAATAATGGACAATGGAAAGAGATATTAAAAGGGAATTGGAAATTAAATAATATAATCTTAAAAAACAAGTGGATCAAAGAACAAATCATGGAAACAATTGATAATTTCATTAAAGAAAATAACAAAAATAAGACAATGATTAAAAATTTATGAAATGTAGCCAAAGTGATACTTAGGGGAAAATTTGTATCTCTAACTGCTTGTATCAATAAAATAGACAAAAACACATCAATGATTTCAGCATGCAACTAAAAAAAAACTGGAAAAAAGAACAAATTAAAAATTCCCTATTAAACATTAAATTGGAAAACCTGAAAATCAAGGGAGAGATTAATAAAAATTGAAAGCAAGAAAACATTGAACTAACAAATAAAAGTAGCATGTTTTTATGAACCCCCATAAAATAAATTGTTGGTTAATTTGATTTAAAAATGGAAAAAAAAGAAAACCAATTACTAGTATTAAAAATGAAAAAGTTAAATTTATCACTAAAGAGAAAATTAAGACAATTGTTAGGAGCTATCATGTTCAATTATATGCCAATAAAGTTGACAATCTAAATGAAATGGATGAATATCTACAAAAATATAAATCACACAGATTAACAGAGGAAATAAAATACTTAAATAATGCAATCTTAGAAAAATAAATTGAACAAACCATCAATGAATTTTCTAAGAAAAAAATCCTGAGGACCAGATAAATTCCAAATGAATTCTACCAAACAATTAAAGAACAATACTATATAGAGTATTTGGAAAAATAAGTGAAGTCTCATCAAAATCCTTCAATGACTCAAATATAGTGGTGATACCCAAAACAGAGTCAAAACAGAGGAAAAAATGTATAGACGAATTTCCCTAAGGAATGCTAATGCAAATTTTAAAAATAAAATAACAGAAAAGAGATTATAGAAATATATCATAAAGATCATGCTCTATGACCAAGCTTTACTTATACCAGGAATACCAGGCCTGTTTCAATAATAATCAAATTATTGGCATAATTGACCAAATAAATCATTAATAAAATGAACAGAAATTATTTGATTATTTCAATAGATACAAAAAAAGCCTTTAACAAAATACAGCACTCATTTCTTTTAAAAATATTAGACAGCTTTGGAATAGATGGTGCTAACTTTAAAATGATAAGTAATATTTATCCAAAACCATCAGCAAGCATTATCTGGATTTGGGATAAGCTAGAAGTCTTTGCGATACAATAGGGGTGAAGCAAGGATGCCCATTATTACCCCTGCTATTTAATATTGTACTAGATATATTAATTAAAGCAACAAGAGAAGAAAATTAAAGAAATTAGAATAGGCAATGAGGAAATAAAACAATCACTTTTTTTTTAACTTGGAGAGGGTGTGGGAAAACTGTGCAGCTACTCAAAATTATTAACAACTTTAACAAAGTTGCAGAATACAAAATAAACCCACATAAATCACCAGCATTATATATTGCCAATGAAGTCCAGAAGCAAAATTGTAGACAATATAAAATAATTGGGAGACTACCAGTCCAGTCAAACCAAGGGAACTATAGGAACACAACAATAAAAATTTTTCCACAGAAAAAATTCAGATCTAAATATTTGAAAAATATCAATTGCTCATGGTAGGCCAAGCCAATATGATAAAAATTACAATTTTATTTAAAGTAATATATTCATTCAGTGCCATAACTTATCAAATAAATTATCAAATCACATAAATTATCAAAAAGTATTGTGTAGAGCTAGAAAAAAAGCAATAAAATAGATCTAGAAGAACAAAAGTTCAAGAATATCAAGGGAATCAATTTAAAAAATGAAAGAAGGTGGTTTAGCTCTGACAGATCTGAAACTGCATTATAAAATGATAATTATCAAAACAATTTGGATCAGTGGAATAGATTAGGTCCAAATTAAATTATAGTAAATGAACATAGTATGTTAAACTGTTATGTTAAGGTTTTGGACAGAAGCTCATTATTTGACAAAAACTGTTGGGAAAACTGTAAAAAAATGTGAGAAACAAGATATAGGACAACACCTTGCACCCTAAACCTAGATAAGGTAAAAATGAGTACATGATTTATACATAAAGAGTGACACCATAAACAAATTGAGAGAGCATGAAACAGTCAGTCTTTCAGATTTATGGATAGAGAAAGAATTTAGGATCAAAGAAGCGCTTTAAAATAAAAAGGTTTTGCACAAACAAAATCAATGCAACCAAAATTATAAAAAAACAGAACACTGGGGGAAAATTTTGTAACAAGAATCTCTTATAACGTTCTCAGTTCTCAAATTTGTAGAGAATCGAGACAAATTTATAAAAATACAAGCATTCCTCAATGAGATGTGGTGAAAGGATATGAACAGATAGTTTTCAGACAAAGAAACCTAAGTTATCTGCAGTCAGAGGGAAAAATACTTTAAAACACTATTTATTAGAGAAATGCAAATTGAAACAACTCTGAGGTGTCACCTCACACCTAACAGATTGACAAAAGAGGAAAATGATAAATGTTGAAGGGGATACTGGAAAACTGAGACACTAATGTACTGTTGGTTGAGTTGTGAACTTATCTAACCATTATGGAAAGCAATTTGGAATCATGTCCAAAAGGCTATAAAATATGTCTTTGATTCAATAATGCCACTTGCTAGGTCTATATCCCAAAGATATCCAAAAAAAGGACCTACTTTACAAAAATATTTATAGCAGCTCTTTTTGTGTTGACTAAAGAATTGGAAATCAAAAGTATGTCCATTAATTGAGGAATGGCTAAAGAAGCTGTGTTACATGATTATAATGGAATTCTATTATATTATAAAAAAATAACAAGCAGAGTGATTTCAGAAAAATCTGGAAAGATTTCTATGAAATGAGGCCTAGTGAAATGAATTGCAATATTGTTTAATGACTTAATAATTATTTAATGACTTAATAATATTGTTTCTGACTTAATAATTCTTAGCATTACAATGACCCAAGACAATCCCAAAGTAAAAATGATGAATGTGCTAATCATTTCCAGAGAAAGAACTAATATTGATTGAATGCAGACTAAATCACAATATTTTTCATTTTCTTTCTTTCATTTTTTCTTTTATTTGAATTTTCTTGAACAAAATGACTAATATGGATATGTTTTTACATAGTTGCACATGTATAATCTATATATGTTTGCTTACCATATCAGGGAAAGGGGAAAAAAGGAGGCATAGAATTTGGAGTTCAAAATTTTAGATAAATATTATGGCTTTAACACTATATATTTTAATAGGATAATGATTGTAATAAAGAAAGCTTATAGATGGCCTAGCCTTTTCATTGGCATGTGATTATTCTGTTGGTACATTGTTTAGATATCCTATCTCTGATTAGTATGGTATCTATTTTGGCCATATTAACTGCTTTTAAACACCTATTTCTTCAATTAGGGAATAAGGCAGGAACTAAATTTCAACTCAAGTTTTCTTATTGACAACTCTGACAAATGTTACTGAATGACAAGGAAAGTGGTCAATGTCAATAATATCAAAGCTTTTTGTAAAAGAAAATTTTTAGATGACATGAATTATATCCATAGAGGTTTGGTTGCCATAAATAATTAAAAATTGGATATAAATGTCATTGAACCATGAGAGAGTCAATAGAGTGAACTTCAGATTTAAACCCAAGGCAAAGAATGTTTCATACATAACAGAAGGATTGTTGTGATTGGATTGAATTGAAAAGTGTACTTTGTTCAAAAGAAATATGTCTATGATGCCATCAGGCAGAAAGAAGATATGCACTTGCAAATAAATTCACAAACCTAAGAATTTAAGTGTAGAGTAGGAAGAAAACTTCTGAGGATAAAAAAAAGACCAAGAAACAAAAGTGATATGGTGGGATTATATTACAAAGTGCCTTGTCTGACAGAGAAAAGGGATGATATTTTCTCAATATAAATTACATAACACACAGACAAATTGTTATAGTCCTTGTGGACATCTATTAGCAGTCTGAAATGTCAAAAGAATGTAAATGAAAAATTATTGAACTACGTAGGATTTTATAACTCTAGACATAGAAAAAATTATATGTATCTTTTTAGGACAATTACTATTATGGCCTTAATTAAGAATGATAACATTTTCCCCCCCTGACTCCCTTATGCCTGGAATGTTGTCCTTCCCCTCTCCATATTATGGCTTCCCTGGCTTCCTTTAAACTTCAATTAAAATTTCATCTTCTACTGGAAACCTTTCCTAACCCTGCTGAATTGTAGCATCTTCCCTCTCAATTATTTCCTATCTGTCTTGTATATAACTTGTTTATTCATATTATTCTCACATTAGATTGTGAGCTCCTTGAGGTCAGGTTCTGTTTTTTTTTTCTTTTTGTCTCTCCAGCACTTAGTACAGGCCTGGTGCATATTAGATATTTATAATAAATTTTTATTTAGTTACCGGTTCATAATAAATAAGTTGTTGGCTGAGTGTAAATAACAGTAAAATTGAGAGAATGCAATTATATCATCATTAGAGAACAAAGCTTGTAAAACTTTAGGTGCTCTACATATATAAATGCTAGTTATCAGAAGATGGGTTATTCCTGTCACCTTGGAGAAATGAAGTATGCTGCAAACTTTTCATTGGTCTTATTCAAACTTTTTATTTTTAATCAAGAATTTGATGAAATCACTGAAGTCAGAACTATCAAAATTTAATCAAGATTATGATCCAAAAGGATTTTGAGGAAGTGGAATTATGAACCGAATTTTAATGAAAAGTCTTACATTTTGACTTTAAAAAATAGATTATACCAGGCAAGGTTAAAAGATATGGTTTGACATCAATTCATTAAAAAAAAAAAAGAAAAGACAGGCTTTTTGGTTGTTTGAAAACTCTGTGGGATAATTTTGATTCCCTCAAAGCTATCACAAACTTGTATGACTTCAAGAGAAATTCAATACTCAGATCATAGAAGGTAATGGTTCAACTTTTTTTTATATGATAAAAGACTGTGATTGGATTACTGCTTCGTTTTAGTTGGCAAATTTTAAGTGACATTAATAGTTTGGAGAGAATCCAGAGGAAGGCAATCATGATAGCCAAGGGTCTTGAAGCTGGGTGCACCATGAATAGTTGAAACAAACAGGGCAATGCATATTGTCTCCCCCAGAGAATGCTTCCTTCCTCTTGAGGGAAGGAATTGTTTCAGTTTTCTCCCTTGTATTTGCAGGTCCTAACATAGTACCTGAATTATACAAAGTATCCTTTTAGTTCTAAGTTTAATCTTATAAAAATGTGGCAAGTTACTATACAAACTGGCACACACACTACAGTTAAAGTCACGTTGCATATTGTACAACTCTATACAATGAAAACCTTGATATCATAATTGACATATAACATGCATTAGTCTAATATCCCAATACTATCATCAAAAAGGGCTTCCCAGATTATACGACCAAGAACATGAAATGCCACAAAGACACTAAAAGCTCACTTACTATCCAGAAGTTAGGCTTTTTGTCCCATTTAATCATTCTCATGTTTTTCTGTCTCTGTACAAAATTATTTTTGGAATTGTAAACATCTCTGGGTGCTGATGCATAATAGCTCTTTTAATTAGGAGAACCAAAAAACCCCTCCACAAGCCTTGTCTTCTAAGAATCTAAATCAAGAGTGGGCAGCCCAATAATTCTGAAGGTTGGGAAGAAGATAATACATTCTAAAGTTAGGGGTGGGATCCTACCAGTCAAGATTTGTAGCAGTATTGTATTAAAGCCCATCAGTGGTCCCAAGCTGTCCCTCCTACTCTTTCTTTTTCAAATCACAGTAAAAGAACAGAGGAAAAAACATCCCAGAGATGCAGGACGATAATAAACTATGGCACCAATGCATTGTTTATTTATTTAATGTTCTTTTATTAAGGATGCTCTAAAATCTTCACTTGATAATTCACAGAGCTGAATTCACATTGAACTAAAAAAACTTGAACACAAAAGTCTATTTAAGTATAGCTATTATCTGTGGGGTGTGTGTGTGTGTGTGTGTGGTGTGTATTATGCTCATGGTCCTCATTGGAGGTGAATGAAGCCTACTTTTTACCCTTTCTTGGTATATTTTTAAAAGTATAAAATGAAATGCATAAGATTATAAAGAAAAAGAAATATTGAAATAAATTTGTTAATTTCTCTGCCTCTCTCTCTCTCTCTCTCTCTCTCTCTCTCTCTCTCTCTCTCTCTCTCTCTCTCTCTCTCTCTCTTCCCCCCCTCTAGTTCATAAATTTCAGTTTAAAGATCCTAGATTATGGGTAGCAGTGGTGGAAGATTGTTTGTGTCCTGTGCTCTCCAGAGAGAAATATTATTTGTAAAAGTAGCACTAACAATAGGTCCTCAGTTTACATGTGCCATGAGAGGATGCTGACTAAAATACAATAAAGAAAAGAGGTTAAAAAATAAGTTAAATAAAACTCTCTTCCCCGCCCCCCAAAAAAACCCCAAAAAATAAAACTTGGAATTTTGATCAGATGTGGAAATGAAAAATCATGTTTAAAAATATGTAGATTCAAAATTCTCAGACATTAGGATTCATTTTTTTCTCCTGACAGTCTATTAGTCATAACTTTCAATTAGCAGGTATCTCTGTCCAACTGCATTACAATGGTAACTGATAATTATACCATTAGACCATTTATACTAGAATAACTTTTCTTTCTCCAACCATAATAGGCAACTTTTTCCTATATGAATCAATACAGAGGAAAAATACTGTAAAATGAGCTTAATCCAATTCTAATTAATTTCCTAAGTGTTGCATAAATGATACTTAAAAGATAGGGTAATTAGTTCTACTTTCAAAATCCAAACATTCCAGTCAAAACTCACTGAAAACCTGTTGTTTTATATGTAGTAATTATAGGCAAAATGTATGTAGGATGCTGCATGGTTTGACCCATTTATTTTGCATAGTGTCAAGAAGAAATATCGTTATAATAGAGTTTCTTGTTCCTTCTTTTAAAGATAAAACACATTTTATCATTATTAGGGTAGACTATCATTTTAGCATTCTAGAAAAGAAAGAAATATCTGTCACATTTGAAATCAATGAGAATCTTTCCACATTGCAATGAAATAGGAGAAGAAGATAAGAGGACAAAGTGTGAAAACCTACTGCTATAAACATTGTCTTGATCTGATTTTTGTCTAAGCTATCTGTAGAACAGATGTGTTAATACAAATTGGGTGTATTGAAGAATGAAACATAGCAGTCTGCAATGGAGTTTAAAGCACAATGGAATGAACAAGTCATATTTGTGTTTTATTTTTTCTCTTTAGATTGTAAGTTCCTTGAGATCATAGATACTTTTCATTTTTGTATCTTCAGCCCTAAGTACAGTGATGGGCATATAGCAGATATTTAATAAGTTTTTAATGACTATTATTGACAGTTGACTTTCATATTCAAATTTTTTTAGGTTCTTTACCTCTTTACCCCTTAACCTCCTAGGGATGTCATGAGGATCAAATGTGATAATGATTTTGAAGAATGTTGCATATCTGTTAAATACAAATGCTAGCTATTATGGTGAGAGTGAACTATCTTTCTGAACTAATGGGGTCTTTAGATACTTAGGTTTCCCCTGTAAAACAGCCAGTCTGAGTCTTTTTAGAATTAATGTTACATACACAGTATGAAACAACTTACTTTTCCTATATCTTAATATTCTCTATCTTCTTTGGCTATAATAGTAACATATATATATATATATATATATGTATATATACATATATATCTATATACCGAAGAATAAGAATTCACTTTCATATTCATAATGAGTCTAATTTCCAAAGAAAGAATTCATTGTATTCATGACCCCCCCAAATTACTACAATGTCTGTTATGTAGTAGAAAAAGATTTTCAACCAAGTTTAGTAGATTACAAAATAGTGGTTTCTGTTTAATTCTTCATTAACCAGAAACTTAATAGAATGTAAAATATCACTCCTCTAGAATATTCTTGCTAATATTTAAAAAAAAGAAAAAGCTAAAATTCATACCAAGAACCAAACAAGAAATAACTACTTTTTGAAATAGCCATTTCTTTCACACTTTTCAAACTGTAGAATTCAATGCTTCAGAGAGGGTTGGGGTTTTTCCACAGTGGATCTGAAATGGATAGAGGGGAATGCCCTCTACCACCATGGAAGGATAACTGTTGTATAATTTATAGTCTTAGAGAACTTCCTAGGGCACTGAAGGTTTAGGAGGTTTGACAATGGGAAGCAGCTAGGTGGTGCAGTGAAAAGCCTTGTCCTAGAGTCAAAAGGAACTAAATTTAAAACCTGACCTCAGCCACTTATCAGCTGTGTAAGCCTGGGGAAGTTAATTAACCCCACTAGCCTCCAAAAAAGAGAGATTTGACTGGGCTCAAACATTTAAGGATGGGAGTATTTGGACCCTAGCTATTTCACTGCAATGTCTGAGTATTACTATACCATGCTGCCTTATGCCATATATATGTACTAATCACATAATAATTGTTGAACTGAATTGAATTCATGAAATTGAATTTATGTTAAAGTCAAGAGGACAACAAACACAAACACTTATGGGTTATTTGTTCTTTGCTTCAAAAAATACAATAAATCAAAACCATTTTTACTCTTTGGAAATGTCATTTCAAAGAATTTTCTGATCTATGTCCTAAACTGAGAGGTTAACTGACTATTGATAGTCAACAAATTTTATGAAAGGGACAGATGTGCTTAATTACATGAATTCAAATTGAAAAACATTTTTTACATTTCCTATTAACTTTTTAAAACCTGAAAATTTCATCAAATCTTCTCTTCTGTGATTAAGAATGACCCACATTTTTGAGAAGTTCTATAATTCCTTGTTGACAGTCATATTAAGATAATTTAAGAGTATTGTGTCTTAGGTTCAAATTCTAAAACCTATAAAATATAAATTATAGTCAAGATTGTATTCTTATGTTTATGTATTGGGAAATCAATGGTATAAAAAACTAGTAAACAATAACAAATTTAAGATGAATAAATGCAAAATGATATCTTTTTAAAAGAAATAACTTCAATTATAAAATAAATTTATTTTTCATAAGACCTTTAAATCATTGACAAAGACCTTTCAATGTTTACTATTTCTAATGAAGTCTGACTGAAGAAAAAAGTATGTAGATTAACAGACTTTCAAACACCCAGGAAAAAGGGGATGCGGAAAAAATAAAATAAAAATAACATGTCAATATTTTTACTTTCTATTTAATTTTCTAATTTCAGGAGTCAAAGTTGGAGAAATTCAAAGGATGATCATTTTGGTGTATGACTTCCATTATTATTATCTACTAAAGTCAGAAGATTTGAAGGAAATCAGCAAAATTACTATAATGATATGAAGAAGAATAATTGATCTTTCCAGTGTTCTGACTAGGTAAAATATAATATTGCTGCTGAATTTAAATATCTCTCTTAGGAAAAAAATACACATTCCATAAATTATTTTCCTTGAATGGAGGTATATTTCCTCATCCTACAATAGTGACTTTAATTTTGATCCAGCTACCCAGGATGCTGGATCAACAACATATTTAGAGCCTTTTTACTTTTGAGAATGTTGTTGGTAGCAGCAGGACTGCTGTTTACTCACAGAGATATGGCTGAACCACTTTGCAATTTCATCATATTTCATAGGCTAAGATGAACCTGGGTAAGGAATAGGATGGAAGATTTCCAAGGTAGACTGCAAGGGTGATATGCCAAATGCTACTAATGATATCACTCATCTTTCCTTCCTCCTGAGAGTCAGTATGTTGTGTTAGAGAGAGAAACTTCCTAAAACCAGATTATGTGGGATCCCATTCCTACATCTGCTTATGTCCTGCTAAATACCACTCTATTTTGATCATATTCTCTTCATCTTTGAAATAATGAAAATATTTGATATCTCCCTTATGGTGAGAGAATACTTTGACCCTTAGAGAAGGTATTGTATAAACTGTAATACAAAAACCAGTTATTGCTAATGTCCTAGTTCCTTGTGTTCATTTCTAGTTTGACATAATAAGTTACTAGAATATTATGCTAAAAAATTAAAATCTAAATTTTTTGACTCAGTAGTCATTTGTGATTTCAATAGTTTTAAGAGGGAAGGAATAAAATGATAAAGAACCAGCAACAGAAATACTGC
Source organism: Macrotis lagotis (assembly GCF_037893015.1). Classification (NCBI taxonomy): domain Eukaryota; kingdom Metazoa; phylum Chordata; class Mammalia; order Peramelemorphia; family Peramelidae; genus Macrotis; species Macrotis lagotis. The sequence goes on from NC_133658.1 coordinate 540,070,375, forward strand.
AGCTATTTCTGAAGTGGTACACAGACTGAGTCAAGAAGGTAATGAGAGAGGGCTATGTACTGTGTTATTCTGCAATACCATATATATAAAGACAAAGAGGAAGGGAGACTATGTGGAAAGATATATGAAAACCAACAAATAAGTAGAAAAAAGTCCCTATTTTTCATCCCCCAGAAATTGGTTAATAATGCAGTTATAAAGTTAAATGAACATAAGCTACACAATCAAGCTGCTAACAGATAGTTGTATCTCAACAGATGAACTTCTGGACCCAACACATTTTTAAAATAATGCAAATACATCTTTTTTTCGAGCTCACTTCTGTAGAAAATATGCATAGGTTGCATAAAAGAAAATCAGGTTAAATTATTTATCATAATAAGGATTTTTCTTTTCCCTCTCTGTCTTCTGCCTGCCTGCCTTCCTTCTTTCCTTTTTGTCTTTCCAGATTTCTATTTTCCTTGTTAACATCCTATGTTATTCCAACATTAATACTTAGCACTTCATATCTCATTTTTGGTTTCTGATAAGCATGTACAATAATTCATTTCTGAATTGAAAGACTATAAAAATTCTCACTAATTAATATAATAGTTCACTATAGTCTTCTCTCAACATGATTTCTTTATATCATCAGTCTGGATCATTCTCAATACATTTTTAAAAAGCTAAATCTCTTGTAGAAAATACATTCTCATACAAAGTAAATATCTTGCCTTTGTCTTTAAGTTCCCTTTTCTTTTGCCAATGTCTCAGACATCTTTTTTTTTTGCTGAAAGCTTTTATATCCCTCGTCATTTATTCCCTTGAGCCCACTATTTCTCTCAAGGCCCTTAAGGATTATCCCCAATCAAATACCTAAAGAATAATTTCACATGGTTGTGACAATACTATTGCTCTCGAATGATAGAAAAATGGTGAAATCTGCCATCAAGTTTGGGAATAACTTTCTTCTTGCCTTGGTTGGCTGCCCTTTCCTCCTTATAGCAATTCCACATTTTTAGAATAATTTCTTACTGCCTACATGCCAAGTTACATACTCCTCCTTTTTATCTCATGCTTTTACTAGAGAATTTCTCCAGTGCCCTTAAAATGGCTTGAATTGGCTAATGTCCATGTTGATTTCTACCCACTGCAGAGGTATAGTCATAATGCCCTCCCATTGTTGGCTGTTGGCCCAGATAATTTAAATGACTAATGCAGCACAATCAGACAATCACTTAAATCTGAATTTTGAGCTCCTCCAATAGTTTAATTCTACTTGAAGAACTTTAGGTCATAATTATTTTTCCTCAGATGCATTTTTAAATATAGTTCTCTGGGATCATCTCTTATTCCCAAATCATCCATAAATATGTCAGATTTTTATCTTGCTAACCTCATTTATGCATTCATTGATTCATTCATAGAATTGACTCTTACATAAAGGCAACAAATGTTTTCAGTTTTTCCAATTAGTTTTCATTTGATCCTAGCTGAAGTTAAGTATGGATTAAAAATTAGGCCTACTAACTGGCATTCTCTCCCCCCATACTTCCCTCTTTCCTTCTACCAAAAAAGACATGCTCAGTTTTCCCTAACTTCATCCCTCCCTTTCTCCCCAGGAGACTCCCCTTGATTCTTCAAATGATCATTCTTTATATTTCCATCTCACCATTGTTAAACTTTTAGAAAGAGTAGTCTTTAATCACTGACTCAACTTGTTACTACGCATTCTTTCCATAGAGTGGCAAAATGGTACAATGGAAAATATATTGGTTTAATGTGACCTGAGTTCAAATATCATTTCTGACACTACTTATATAAAGAGTTAGTATTAAAGTATGAAAAATTCCTCTCTCTCTCTCGAGTCAGAAGACTGAAGTTCAAAATCTGTGTCAGATGCCATGTGACCTTATGTAAGTCATTGATCTCTCAAAACCTCAATCTCATCATTTGTGAAAGAGTGGCTGAACTGAATAGCCTCTGAGGAAGGCTTGAGATTTATAAACCTTTGGTCTTCTACTTCCAGTCCCCACCAGTCTATGAATATGATTCTTTCCAAGATCAGCACGAAACTAATTCTTAGATTCAGTGGCTAGTCATCTGCATCATCCTTGCCTTTTTTTGAAGCATTTGAATCTGTTGTCTACCCTCTTTCTCTCCTATCCTAATCTCATTCTCACCTCTGCATTTGAACAGGATATTTCCTGTGCCTGGAATACATATGTTTCTCATCTCTACTGAAATACTTGTCTTTAATCCATCAATCAACTATTTAATAGAGCATTAATCAACTTCCTATAAATTGCCAATCAGGCCCTATGAACAACAATGAAATCATTCCTTCTCTCAAGAAATTCAGTTTAGGTCTTAGCCTTCCTTCCTTAAATTTTCTCATAGTAACTTTTGCCTTTAAAACATTCTATCTGGTATTATTATCATTGTATCCATATGTCATTCCTGCTATTATATGGCATCCTCCTTAATTGCAAGGCATGTTTCTTTTTTTTTAAATTTTGTAGCCATGTCTAGCACAATTTCATATACTATTAATCTGAACTGAATTAAGGCTGCTGAAATGATTTATTTGTGCTGTGTAAATGAAAAGAGTGATAAAGTGAGTGTGAGAATGATGTGATATAATTGCCTTGAGAAAAATTAATGAAAAATATGAAAAAAAGCTTTAAAATAGGCTTCATGGAGTATGATCAGAGAGAGGGCGTTAGAGGCACTAAAACCTGGGTTTATGGCATGCTACTTACATATAGCCCTTCTTGGTGTAATGCTGAGCAAGTCAATTAATTTCTTAGTGTTCTGGGCACCTTTCTAAATTGTAAGTTAGGAAGAAGATACTGACTTGCACTGGAGGAGATCCTTATCTGGGGTTTTCCTGTATTAATAAAAATCACAGGTCCTGGTTCTATCTCCTAACTCTGCATTTACATAATGTTTCTTGTAGACAGACATGAGTCGTATCATATATTTTCATTTTAATGAAGTATTTTGAACATATGTATGAGGCTTTTGTTCTCAGAAGAGGCAAAGCAGACAATCAGGGTGGGAAATAAATGGGAATGTACATGTCTTGTACCATTATTGTACAAGCATATCCATTTGGCTTGTATATTATTCCATAAATCCAGAAGTTATATTGTTGGATATGATTACGTATTTCTTCTCAAGTTCCCAGATCTGACTCCTATATGGTTATATACACTCATCACTTAATATATTAATTGAGTAATAACTGTTCACCTGTTTATGTTTAGTGTCACTCAATTTAAATCAACATTAATTCAACTACAGAAAATTGCAACTAGACTTGGAACTGAACACCTCAATTTTAAAAGAAGATATAAAGTACATTTATAATTATAGGAACACAGAATTGGAGGTCAAAATCATGCAAAGCAATACATACATACATATATACATACATATACATATATATATATATACACAGACTTTTTTGCATTTTTAATACAACAGGAATAAAATCTGAATTGGGTATTTGGGAAATTGTGTTTTGTCAAACTTCCATAATCAGAATAATTCTTTTATTGCTATTACAGCCTATTAAATTTAGAAGACACTGCCAAATTTCCTACATTTATTTTCTTGACTGAAGTCAGGAAAATATTTTGAAATGAAAGAATTAAATCTGTTAGTCTTATGGGTCTGAATCTTATTGATTAAAAATTCACTGTTGTGATCAATTCAAGTACTGGATCCAAACAGAATAGAGGTAGCATGCTATTAAAATGTGTTTTCTATCTACCTAAGAATTACACCCTTTGTGTCGAATATAGGAAGAAAATGTAAGTATGGCCTGACAAGGTATGGTTTCTAACTTGCTTTCAGTTATAGGCAAAAACTTTTTTTGTAGACATGAGACCATTTAAGTAAATTATCTAGGTGGGAGGTTCTACTTAGCAATCTAATAAAAGTGGTAACAGTAGAAACAAGAAAACTAGCCAACATTTAAATAGCATTTTAAAAGAGCTTTATAATTATTACCTTATTTGTGCCTCACAATAATCTGATGAGGTAGCTACTATAATTAGAACCATTTTACAGATAAGGAAACTGAGACTTAGAGAGGTTCAATAACTTGCCCATATAGCCAATAAGCATCTGAGGCAGAATTCAAAGTCAGGTGTCCCTGACACTAAGTCTATCTTTGTGCCCATTTGTCTCTATAAGAATACATAATATGTCAAGTAAACTTGAGAGGTCATATTTGGAGCACTGATTATAAGACTTTTATTTTTCATTCAGCAAGTGATTCACATACATACACATACATACAGATATGTATGCTATACACAATCTTTAAACAAGGGAAAGGATATGGCAAAAAGGAAGTTAAACACACATTCAACCATTTAGCAAGACTTCTGGCATGAAATAAATTTCAGTCAGGAGTTTGGAGCTACTCTGAAATAGCAATTTGCAATTTCCAGGATTCATTGTCCAGACAAAATCTATACTTTGGGGATAATGAATGGCAGAGAAGAGGTGTCAAAGCAATTCTTCCAAACCATATTCCCCTAGTAAGGAACATATGGAAAGGCATGGACTGTTCCATATAATTTAATCACAAAGACAAAATGTACAGTATGAAACCAACCAATATGCTTTACATGACCAGCCTGTTGCAATTCAAAAAGGGGGAAGAGAGTTTTGGTAAATGAGGTGGCTGCTCCAAAACCACAGCCCACTCAAGTCATGTTGGAACTGTAAAAGTTGATTCAGAAGAGGCATCTAAATAACTGTAAAATAAAATACACTTTACCAGAAAACACCATAGGCTACTATATGACAAAATAAAAGCCAAAAGCAGCAGACTGGGAACACCTGAGGGGGCTCAAGGACGCCTACCTACTTTAGAAAATGTTCAATTGAAAGACTGATAAAATAGAACAAAAATACATCCAACTACTTCTCTCTGCTTCACCTTCCCAGTCTTATGTGCCACACTGGAAAGAGATTATTAGATGCTTAGCCTAAGATATCATTTAAACTTCAAAGATTTCTTAGCTGTATTAATAATGATGAAATTATTTCTGAACACAATTCAATACATGGTTTTTAATGCTGCTTAAAACTGGTGATAATAACCTAATTTTTAAAAAATCCACTGTATGAAAAACAAACAAAAAAACCCAAGCAACACAATTATGGTTGTTTGGAACTCTGCAAATGAAATAGCCAAAAAGCACTTTCTAATTCCCTGCTCAATACATTTTAAGTATTTAAAATAATTTTTACATAATTTTAATAAATTTAATAAAATATTTAATGTTGAACTTTAACTTTTAGATGACTCATGCCATTAGTCTTCCTAAATAGTTTTGAATTCTAAGTCTATGTCTGTGAGTGTTAAGCAAATAGGAAGGAGAACAATAGTAGAAGAAGAATCTTCTTTAGACACAGTGGAAATGATCATTATACTACTTTGGGAGAGAGTAGCCTTATAGAAAACCTTTGTCAAATGGATTCTTATTATGTGTAATTGTTATGTTTTAGTAACTTTGAACTAATCTAGTGATAGGATAAAGAACTTTGTGAAAAAAGGGTCTACTAGTTTTGCAGATTAGTTGCAAACAAACCATATAGTATTAACTAAAATATGTTAAACTGATATATAGTAAGTAAAAAGCAATTGACAGGTGTCTAGATATCAGCCTTGAGCTACAGTTGTATTTACAGCAGGGGAATAGATTTGTGCTGAATTTCTCCAAGTGTAATGAGAATTCCACACTTGCAAGATGAGCAGCTGGGGTTAAGGATATATATATATATATATAGCCTAGAGTATACACATCCCTCCACCAGCAAAAGTTACCTCGCTTTTTGGGATGCCAAACTCATGGCTGTGGCTTCATTAGATCAAATTAAGCAAATTTCACAAATTATGTGAAAAAGTTATTTCAGATTATGGGAGCAAATTGCAAAGTACATTTATTCTATTGAACTATAAATACTATGAAGCCAGGAACCATGTCTTACCTAAACTTCATATCTATTCCAGCACCTTGATTAGTATTCTGCATAGTGTAATTATGTGAAAAGTGTTTCTGGTGTGAAGAATAGGAAGGGTGGTTACTTGGAAATTAAACATACATATACACATATATGTATTATATATATGCATATATATGTATATTTATAGTTCAAAGGAATATTATGGGGAAAATTTCTTCTAATAAAAATTCTCTGGAATTTCTCCCTTTGAATTCTGTAAGAGAGAGGACTAAAGTGGTAAATAAACATCTGTTACTTCTTTAGTTGAAGCTATTTTTATTCTAAAATTAAAATATTTATAATCCCTTAATAAAACTATGGTTTAAAAGGAGAATGTACACACATGGGAACTAAAGTGATTGGATGAAGAAATAAAAAATCCAAATGGCCATTCTTAGAAGCAACACTATTATATAGGAAAAGCATTATTTGCTGTTTTTGATTTTGGAGATTGATGTTACATTTCTCTTCATTTTTCTCAAATTACTGAAATACAGAAAGCAAGCAACCAAAAAAATATCTAATCCTTATATGATGAGACCCGATATTTTAAGATAAAAGGAACTGTATTAAGATAAGCCTTTACTATAAAAGTCAAGCAACTGAACAAATATACTTACTTTTGTCCCCTATGTTTTCGCCTGCAGCTTCCCCCTCTTCATCCTCCTCTTCTTCATCCTCCTCCACCTCCGTCTGCTGTGCGTCCTCTGGTTGGTCACACACGCTGATGGGTGCATTCAGGCAGCAGTGACTGAATCCGCTATCCCGCGGAAGAGTGAAACTTCGAGGTTTGCCCCCATTTCCATTCAACACCTGCATTCGCTCTCCCTCCAAGGGATATGGCCCATAGTGATCCTGCAGGTGACATTTCTGAGTTGGAAGAGTCGACTGCCGCCTGTGCTCTGGAGAGATGATGGCTGAGTCAGAGAATACCGAGTCCTCAAGGGGGAGAGTCTGAAGATAGTGCAATCCTGAGCTGGTCAGGGGGGTCTCAATTAAATCTTGCCAAGATCTTCGCTGACTGGCTGTCTTGCGGATGGGGGAGGCTGCACTGCTCCCAACCACTTCTTGGCGGAATTCTTCATGAGAGGACTGGGACTGAGAAGTTTCTGTGGAGGAGAGCCGACTGTGTTTGGGTTCCACATATGGACTGGCACAGCTCATCTGTGGGAAATATTGGATCTGATCAGTCTCCATGGAAATCATGGACACCATTCGATCACTGAGGAAAATACCTTTGGAGATCACCAGACAATAGAACCGGTGGATTTAAATGAAGAAACATGTTAGCAAGTTTAATCACTATTGGGATTTTCTGAAACCTCAACATTTATCTGCTTAAACTTGGCTTCCCTTTCCTTATCTGGGTTCCAAGAAGCCAGTCGTTCTGCTGCTCCTTGATCATGGTGCTCCATTTCCTCTCCCTGTCCCTTTATTGTTGCCTTCATTTCTCTCTCTCTCCTGGTTTCCCCCAAGACCATGCTTAAGCTTCACCTTTGCAGGTGTTCTTTTCTGGTCCCCACTTCCCCTTACTTCTATTGCTTTCTCTATGGCACAGATGATCTTATATAGATCTTATTTGTGCAATTGCTTGCATGTTTTCTCCTCTATTTGAATATGAGCTCTTTGAGGGCAAAGACTGGGTTAAAAAAGTTTTATTTATATTCCTGTTACTTAGCACAGTGGCCGGTATATAATAAATGCTTATTGATCGACTAGCATCTAGTTTGCATTGTGATGACATGGATTGGGAAGCATTTAAATAAAATCATGACAGGTTTTAATTTTTTAAAAAGTGAGAAGGCATTTAATGGAAAACTGACAGTAACAAATTACAAAGTTAAATATTTAAACTGTCTACATTAAAAATTTACAGATGAAATTAAAGCAAAAATATTAAATAAAAAAATTCTAAAGCAGCATTTAAGCTTCCCTTATAGACCCTAGTCAAAATATTTTTATAATTGTATAGAAAATAATATAACATTTATTAGAATTATTGAATTGATTATTATGAGTGCCATAGAAGTTTTTGAAAAAATTAATTTGTATCTATTTGGAGCCCACAAATACTAATCAATGCAAAGTCCCTGTTTAAAAATTTTATGAAACATGGGAAAAAGAAGCCAAACAGTTCCTCTTTTAGCAAATTCCTTCTTTTATGAACCACCTAGAAAACCTACCATTGTCTTTTTTTTGGTGAGTCTTCACATTTCACCTGGCCATACCTGCAATTATTACTATTATTTTTAAATTTAAATTTAAATTTTTTCCCTCCCCTTTACTTTATCACTCAAGGGAGTCTATATGTTTTTTGAGGAGGGGGCATTTTTTTTACTCTTAAACAAGAATATTTTATTAATGTATAAAAACATTATTTGTACAAAATAAGAATAAATAAATAATATTAAATTAAACAAGTTAAAAAAATAAAAACATCTTGGGATGGAGAACTCACTATCTTCCAGGGTTCTGCATTCCTGCTTTTGGATTAAAAAAATATAAAATAAAATAAAATAAAAATCATTCAGTTAAAGAAAAAATGTATATTTCAGGGAAAGCAATGACTATGAGTGGTCATTTCTTGTTCATGGTTGGGTATTAGACTGATTATGGTGTTTGTGGTAACTATGAATCAAGAATTCTAATAATCAGATGTATTAGTTTAAGATTATAAATATATTTTGACCAAGACCTGTAAAGTAATCTTTAAATGCTATTTAGAAGCACTTTAATATTCAGAGTTATATTGCAGAAAGAAGGGAGATATATGATAACAGAATCCAGCCTCTGAATTCATAATTTTATAACTGACACCACTGTTTGTCATTGTGTGAGCTTAGCCAACTCTCATAATTAATTTATGGAGTATATTTTCATATGAATGAGAAGAAATCATCCTTCAAATCAAGTCAGCAAACATTTATTACTTTTCTATTTAGATCTGTATTCTAGGGCTTAATTTCTCCATCCATAAAAGGGAATTGGCAGATAAGATGATTTCTAAGATTGTTTTTGTGTAATTCTATATGTTTTATGCTTTATGTCTAATTTCTTATGGGTAGATACATATAATATCTGATTTAAATATATATTGTATCTGATCTGGGCTTCAAGTTAATGTACATGCTATGATATTCTTTTCAATGTGCCCAAATATAGGCATGTTATTTGTTTCACAATTGTGAGTACATATATGCAAATTTCTAAAACATGTTTGAAACTTTTTTAAATGAAAACTTTTTGAATATGGAAACATATTGAAACACCACAAATCTATGACCAAGCTTCTGTTATTTGTTGTAGAATGTCTGATTACATTCAGCCTAGACATCTTACAAAAATGTTTGAAGTACAAAATACATGCAAATACTTGTAAAGAAAACTTTAGGTTTTTTAAAAGATATTTTTAGCTTACAAGTTTCTGAAATATTTTTTACCTGATATTTCTGCACTTAAAATCCAACACCACTCTAGCAATTTTTCTTCATAAACATGATTATCTTCTTTTGGTCATCCTTCTCCTAGTCATCTAAATTTCACACCTTGAACTCACTTCTTAGTCTTCCCTGTCTTTCCCTTCCCATATTCATTTAATTGCTAAATCTTATCTTTACACTTCATCATTTTTTCTTTTTTTCATTCAGTCACCAACTTAATTCAAATCTTCTTTGCAGAAGTAGGCTGGTAAATGAATTGTACTAGTTGCATTAGGTGTCTCTGCATTCTTGGTTTTAGATCTTAACTTTCTTTTCTCTTCTAAGGATATTAAACTGTTACTCTATTTTTCAATTATCATTAGCATTATCATCACAATTATTATTATCATTATCACCACCAGCAGCATCATCTTTTGACCTGAAAAATTTCAGTTTAACAGAGCTTTTATAAAGAAAAGCAAATTTCTGTAGCTCACTTACTGAAGGAGGTCTTGGATATGTATCATAGGGGGGTGGGGGACTGTCTTGTTTGGGTGTTGAGGGTGTGTCGGCTTCTTCCTTGTCACTCTCACTCCAGTAATCTAAAAAATCACACAGGTAGATCATTAAGATATTGGAAAAAAAACCTTCCAAGTAAAACTTTCAAGATGTACACTTTTATTTGAGTATAAAAATGGAAGGGTCATATCAAAATGCCCTTATTTCCTTTTAACAGAGTCAGTTCATGGTGACTTTTCTCAAAGAGAGTAACTGACTGTCTCCATGGTTCTGGGGAGTACTGCAGAGTCCATGCTAAAGTTTATTTTAGAGTGGCCTAGGTTCCAAGCTGAGGCATTTCACATCTTGATGAATCAGGTCACTGGATATTATTTTTTCAGTTATACCATTCTACCATAAAAATGGAGTGATTACAGACAAACATGCTGCATATACACATACATGCTGGAGATATTCATACAGAGAGCTCAAAAAAAAAAACAATGTTGAAAATTCCTTTCACTGCCTTCATTGTACTGTTTATCTAACCAACCCTATTTCCAGAGTCATGCTGACATCAGTCGTCATGACACCATACTCCCACCTCTATTTTGAAACACACGGCAATCACTGATACTTGCCAAATGAAAAAGGGCAAATCTGCCGGTGTGGGCTGGAAGTTCCAGACTTCCAGAATTCTGTTAAAAGGAAAGAAAATGTAAGCTGGTAGACAAAGTGACTTGGGAGATTCTGTATTATTTTTTGGTGGAAGTGGTGGGGGGCAACTCTGAGAAACACATTAAGATTAAGCCAAAAGTAACAGAATAGGTACATAATTGAATGTTTCATGAATATCTCACTCCCAAAACCCACTCCCAATCAGCAGGTGACTTCTCTGTGTAAGAAAATCCAATAATTTTATCCAAACCAATGGACTGGTAGGATAGGCAGAAGGTAGAATTTCCTTCCTAACTTTCTTCCTTCCCTCCTTTCCCTCCCTCCCTCCCTCTCTCCTTCCCTCCCTCCCTCCTTCCTTCCTTCCTTCCTTCCTTCCTTCCTTCCTTCCTTCCTTCCTTCCTTCCTTCCTTCCTTCCTTCCTTCCTTCCTTCCTTCCTTCCTTCCTTCCTTCCTTCTTTGCTTTCCTTCCTTCCTTCCTTCTTTTCTTTATAGCTGCCTAGTAGAACTTTCATTTATCATTGGACAGATAATTTGCAAAAACTTTTATTCACATTGACATTCTATCTCAATCACTAGATCCTCTTATTACCTTTCCTTAGCTTTGTTTAATCAAAGAACAAGAATTTGTACTTGACAGAATTTTGAGTCATTTATGCTTTTCTTAACCTCACTCATATCCAGTCAGTTCTCAATTCTTTTTAATTTTTTTTTATTTTTGTAAGGCAATGGGGTTAAGTGACTTGTTCAAGGTCACACAGCTAGGTAATTATTAAGTGTCTGAGATTTGATTTAAACTCAGGTCCACCTGACTCCAGAGCCAGTGCTCTGTATACTCTGTACACTGCTCCACCTAGCAGTTCTCATATTAAAAAAAATTTCAACTTAGAAACATGTATGTTCACATATGTCCCCTTATCTCACTGCCATGATCCTGATATAGGCTGTCATTACCACCTTCTGGGTCTATTGACATAGCTTCCTAGCTAACTTTGCTACTTTTTCTTCATCCTCCAATCTAACCTTCACACTGCTTCCAGAATTTTTTTTCCATAAATTTTGTTTTGTATTTCATTGCTCATCAATCTTCAGTGACTCCCCAATGTCCACCAAGTACAGTTCAAAGTTCTTTGACAGAAATTTAAGGCACTGTGCAATTCAGTTCACTGCAAGGAACATTTATTAAATGTATAATATGTGTAAGAGAAGCTAAGTGGCATAGTGGATCTTGGAATCAGGAAGACTCATCTTCCTGAGTTCAAATCTGGTCTCAGATATTTTCTAGTTGTGTGACCTGAGCAAGACATTTAACCTGCTTGCCTCAGTTCATCTTTATCAAGAAACCCTGTGATGGAGTCACAGAGTTGGGCATACCTGAAATGATTCAACAACAATGATGACAATGATATGTTATAGGGCATATGCTTGGTGTTTACAGATAAAATTTAAATAGTCCTCAACTTCAAGAAGCCTAATTTTATATTATGTCTTTCCATATTTTTCCTCTACATTCCAAGTGGTTTTCTTTCTGTCCTTAAATATATCCTGCATTTTTCTTCCACTCTTACTTTCTCCTAAGCTTAAATGCTCTCCCTTCTCTTCTACTGAACTCTTTTGCAACCCAGGTCAAAAGCTAAATCTTACATTAGGGCCTTTTTGATCCTTTCATGATGTCCTTCCCTTTTTGACCTCTCTGATTCCCCTAACAGGACTCTAAGCTTTAGAAAGACAGGGAGAGTACCTTTCACCTAGTTCAGAATAGCACATAGTATCTGCATGATGAGTTGAATGTTGGCTTGAATGGATCAATTTACATCAATTCCTGAAATCTAAATATCTAGGTTGGGAGAAGTTTGCCTCTATTCCAACAGTTTCTGGCAAATAAAATACAGCTAAGGGTTTAGTTTTTTATCTAATATATTGTGTTTGACCTCTCAGTGGATCAACTTGTCAATGAGGCTATTATAAAAGCATTCTATAAAACATGAGCTAACACCAAATTGCCCATAAATGAACCAAAAAAAATTAAAAAAAATCAGCTAGCACTTATAAGTTCTTCTCTGTCTATTCTCTGGTGTGCCATTCAAAGTCTGCTTGGATCCTTATAAAAGAAATTTCTGACAACTGAAGTTCACTTAAATGAACATTTAGGCTAACATCACTAAAGGCAAATCTTGACATGCAGTAGTTCCAATAAATTTCTGAAGGCCTGAAGTTTTCATGGAGAAGTTATTCTAAGGACCTTGTCACTTTGAACTGAAGGCCTCAGAAGCTTCCATGTTCTTTATGATCCAATGAAACTAGTTTCTTACTGTTCCTCAAATACAACACTCTATCTCTCCATCTTTTTTTGGAGTGATTTTCTCCTATTCATGACTATGTACCCTTGTTCACTCCCCTTTTTTTAGAATTCTCATTTTCCATCAAAAATTCAGCTTAAGTGTGACCTTATACTGTAAGTCTTTCCTTATTTCTTCCCTAACTGCTAATGCTTTTCCTTCTTCAGATTACTGTGTATCTATTTTGCTTATACTTTTTTCCTGAGCTACATTAAAATCATTGGGTAACAATATCTTAAGCTAAAATTTTAATTGTGTCCTATAAATTCTTTTATCTGTATTTTGTAGATATCTATACATCTATATATTATTGATTATCTATATATTAGTACAGATAGGTGGAACAGTGGCTAAAATGCCAACTGAAATCAGGAAGACTGAGTTCAAATATATCATCTGACACTAATTAGCTGTGTGATCTTGAGCAAATCATTTAACCTTTTTGTGTCAGTTTTCTCATCTGTAAAATGAGCCAGAGAAGGAAATGTCAAACCACTTCAGTATTTTTCCAAAGAAAATCTGAAATGAGGTGACAAAAAAGTCAGACATAACTGAACAGCAATAAAAATAACAAAACTGCATGTCATCCTTATATATGTATATATCAGATTAATTTTAAGTGTACAGTAGTAGAAAGTTTATTGGATACTTTTGGAAAATAACATTCTCTCTTAGCTTTAGTTTCTCCATCTGTCAAATAGGAATAATAATATTTGCAGTACCTTGGTGTTGTAATAATTAAATGAAATATGAGGCTTTGTAACTGTAAAATGTTATAAAATGTGAACTATTATTATAATAATTTATTACTATTGTTAATCATTTTATTTTATTTTATTTTTAATTTATTGAATAAAGGAAACATTTCTCTAACAGTATAATAAAAGGATGATTATGCATGAAATTGTAAATCTATCATGTACCGCTTTAAATTCTTTTTAAGATATAATAAAGTTATCTAAATTTATTTTTCCCTCCTTCTTTTCTTTCCTCCTCTCACCATAGAGCTTGCTACCATTAGACACAAATATGTATATACATATATGTGTAAAATAATTCTATACTTGTATTATTAGTCCTTTATGATTTTTTAGAAGTATCATAACATGCTAAAATATATACTCACATGATGAAACAAACAGCTGGAACCTATGGAGTAAGTAACTATGAAGTAAATAGTTAGCTGAACCTGTGTACATAATTTACTTTTATAATTTTCTTATTCATAAGAAATTTTTGTTAAAAAATTTAAAAAATTGTACAGAGAAAATTTACTATATTCAAGATCATGTTCAGCATCCAAGTAATGCTGAGGGACAAATGGAAAGTAAGAGCAAGCTGTACTATTCATATAAATTTATTTTATGAGACTGCATTTTCCTCTCAGTATAGCATTCATACCTCTGACTCTTTAAATTTTTTGAATTGATGAAGCAGATTCAGGAGTAACAATTCCAGAAGTGCTCCATGTTTATGAACCTACATGATTTCTGTCCTGGGATAGACATCTTGGGAGTGCCCCATTCCCTGGGGCTCACCATATTGATGCCAAAAGGAGTCAATATATTTAAATGGTATAGGCTAGAATACTTAAATTCAAGCAATCCTTAACCTTAGCTTCAAGATTCTAGGACTAAAGGAATATACCACTGCACCTGGTTAGTCAGGGATTTCTGAAATACATATGAAAGGGAATGGTCTGTTTCCTAGAAGTTTACCTTAATTCTTGCTAAAAACATAATTTAAGCCAGGAGAAGGACAAAATAAATCAATTTCATAGTAAAGAAATGAAATTTGGATACTGCATATTTTGAAACTTCATTTATGATGCCTTTATAGCTATTCAACGTATAGCCTTGACATTATTTATTGGAAATAAAAATATTATTAAAATGTTATATGCAATATATCATATCACATAGATGATATTTAAGGTAAATATTTTATATTATTTAAATCTTACATATTAAGTATATCGAAATATTATTTATGATTAAATTTGTATTTTTGAAGACCAAGTCTCCCTATCTTACCCAGGTAGGAAGTGCAAAGGGGGCTGTTCAGTAGGTTGATTACCCTCTGAGAATTCTGATGTGCTAACTTTGGATTTGCCCTCCTGTTCCCCATTCCAAAGGCTCATCCTTAGACCAGTCTAAATTTATAGTCTAAATGTAGAACTTTATGATAAAACCTGGTCCTAGTACATAGCTCACAGTAACTCAGAGCTCCTGAGTTCAAGATCTCTAGTAGATACCTGGGACTATAAACATATGCCAGCCAGTCAAATTATTTATGAGTATTTTTGAATATCATTTACCCTCTCCTCTGCCAATTAATACCCATTATCTTCTTCAAAATCTTGGGATTTTCTTTTTCTCTCTCATTCTTTTCCTGAATAACCTCACTGAATTATTTGTTTATTTTATTCAATATTCTTTTAGCACATAATTAATTAGTCCTTTATAAGGAATGCTAATTAGCACTCCTTATATATTGTATTTTAAACTCTTTTTAGACTATTTCTTGCAAATGTTGGGACTGAGTATTGTCTCTTTTATGTACTTCATAATGCTCATTAAGTATTTATTTACTGACTGACCAACTGACCTATCTATCATAACATCTCTGGAATTTCCAGTTTTGAGAGGCGAATCTGAAATTTCAGTGAAGCCAACTAACTACAGAGGACCCTGCCAAAGCTTCCTTAGTCACCCCAAGATCATTAAAATCATATCTAATGGGATTCTATTCTGATGCTAGAGATACAGTTACAAACACATGTACCTCATTTGACTTCTGGATGCCTTAAGTCATAGTGAAAAACTGCTTATGATTCTGCAGTCTTATTAGTAATGATATTTTGGGAAATAAGTTTATGGGAATTCCTGCCTTCACAACACCATCTGGCTCCTCCCCAGAAGTCTAGTAATGATATTTTGGTTAATGGTTGGAAAAAGCAGAATTGATTTAAAGCTATTCTATATCACAACTTTGTGCAATGTATAAGTAGCAATAGTCCATTAACAAAATGTAATATCATACTATGTTTATGACAAACTATAATTTTAAAGTAAGTGTGATACATAAGGTCACAGAAGATTAATCATTTATAGAAAAATAATTATAATAATTTTGATCCACCAAGATAGCAATTTACTGGACAAGTCTATACATCAGAGTTCTTTGTTTTCAGGGTCACAGCATGTCTGGGAGGCATAGTAGCTTGTGTACTGTTAAATAAGTCCTTCCCTTTTCACTTTGTTTCCAATTCCTTCCCCCATCACACTTAATTCTAGTGATAATAGTCAAAATATTCAGACTATGAATATTTTTCTCTCAAAAGCTATTTGAAAAGACTGAATAACAAGGAATCCCTGTTATTTGTTCAAGACCTACTCTAAAAATAGGACAGGTCTTTCACTGAATAGCCCTGAGAAGTTACATTTAGAGAACCTTGAACTAAACAGAAATCAGACTTGAATATTGCTTCCAGGCTTATAAACTTTAAGACCTTGGGATAAATCATGTAATCTCTGTGAACCCATTTCCTTAGCTATAAAACTTGAATGATAATACCTATACTATAGAATCATAGACCTAAAACAAAGGGACCTCAGAAAGTATCTGACTCAAACCAATCATTTTATAGGTAATTAATTGGCACGGTGGATAGAGCATAGGATCTGGAGTCAAGAAGACCTCAGTTCAAATTTGATCACAGAAAGCTGTTTGACTCCCTTAACTTCTATATTTTAGTTTCTTCATCTGTAAAGTAGAAATAATAATAGCACTTACCTTCCAGCACTATTTTGAGGATAAAATTAGATAAAATTTGTAAAGTACCTGGCACATGATAGGAACTACATAAAATGTTGGCTATTATTATTTTATAGATGAGGAACTGTGGTACAGGGAAATTTGATCTACTTAAGATCACATAGACAGTAAGCACCAGAGGATGGATTGAATTCAGATCCTCTTATTCTCTAGACCTATCATTATTTCTTTAATACGATTCACAGATTTGTTGAGAAGTTCAAAAAAATGATGAACATAAAGTTCTTTGTAAACCTTAACATTCTCTAAAAGTGTCAACTATTATTATTTTATGTCTTATTTTAAGAAAAGTCTAGACCTGGGATTTCAGCAATGATGGGAACTCTCAGCATGGAAACCCCCCTCTGCCAATGCAAGTCTATAACTCATTTGTAATTTTTAGAACAGCGATGGTTCAAATGATTTGCCCTTGGTCACACAGTGTGTATAGGTCAGGGGTCATATAAATCCAGGTGTTGGCCTTTGATTCACAATGTCATACTGCTTCATATATGTATATATATGTATATATATATATTTAGATATGTAAAATATGCAGACTCTGAAAAGACTATATCCTTCCCCTATCAGTTCAGTAGTATGTAAGAAGAAAAAAACCCTTGAAACTAATAATTTTCTAATAGGCCCAGGATATTTACCAGATTACCCTCATTTCTGTATAACCCCCCTCCCCCAAAAAGTTCAAGATTAAGGAGGAAAAACGAAACAGATAAATGAATAGTACTTTACCTTGTTCTTGTTTGATCCTTTCTCTTTCTGCATATCCAGCAGCTAGCATGTTAAGTCTATTTAACCATCTGAAAAAATAAATATATTTAAAAAAATCAACAGTGCTATAATATAGTAATCTAATATACTTTGCTTTGTGCATCTTTTTGTAAATGAGCTGAAGGAGTTATGGAAAATATTTTTTTCTAAATGGCATTTTTCTTCTATACTATGATTCATTTGATCCTCAAATCTTTTTGCTACTGTACAAATCATCCTTCTACTAAAAGTCCTGTTTCCAATGGAAAAAAACTCTTTAGTGAAGATGTACAATCTGTACAATAATGGCTTTGGAATAATAAAAGACCCATTATGTCTAAAGTTTATAGATGTACCACCACTCCAATTATTTCAGTTGTTCTATTTGTTCAGAAATAATGCTTATTTTCAAAAGATCTAAGCATATTTAGGACTAAATTGGACTGATAAGGAAGGAAAACGATTTAGATTTCTTCAGTCAGAGGAATAAGTTCTCTTTGTAGCAAGTAAGGGGATTTAATTATCTTGGTACATGTTTTGATGGAACACATTTATATTTCGTGGAATGGGTAAAAAAAAGTCATCATGGGGATAAAGTTGAACCTCATCTCTAAATGTGAAGTGATTGTGGTTTTTCTGTTAGCATGTGCATTTGTAACTTGTGCTTATATCCTGATTTATTTCCATGAGCAAAGTCAGTTAAAAATAAACTCTGGTTATTCTTTTTTTTTTTTTTAGGAATACTGCCATGGTCAAATGCAGTCAGCTGCCTAGAGCAATTTAGTCTCTTTCCTTATCCCCACAGGGGCTTTCAAGATGTTCATTATCCAAGTGTTCACAGAGCATCAGTTTTTCAAATCACTAAGTCTTTAAACCAATGTGACAACCTCCCATTGGTAAATCTGGAATTATTTGCCAAATCAACTTCCAAATCAGAAATAGAGTGGGCTTGGCATTCCAAGCTATTACCTGGTATCAGTATTTAGATTTTAGATGATTTTAGAGATATCATTTAGAGATATCATTGTTTATTTGAATAACTTAATCCAAAAACATTAGCAGAGGCAACTGCATCCAAGAGTTTTTTCTTTTTGTTCTACATAAAGAGATAGAAATTTATCTTTCATGATAAGTGGAAGACAATATCCTTTGAAGTTATTTCCATATTTTAACTTTTATGCTGGGCAGAATCCATATGGAAACATGGATTCAGATGGTTATAATGTCATGAAAGAAGTTGTAGAGTTCTATCCTTGGAAAACAAAGCTATATGTTTTAAGAGTAATAGTCATTTAGGACCCATATTATTTTTAAAGAACAGGGAATTTAAAAAGAAATTGTACCATTAGTCAATGAGAATTTGTTAAGCAATTACTGTATGCCAGACATCATAATAATCAAAGGCCCTCAAAACATCACAAAACAAAAACTGTGTAAGAAAATTCATCAGTCAGTTTTGGAAAGTAATGCAGAGAATGGAAAGGATATAATATAGATAATCAAATTCATTTACATAATACCC
The DNA here is from genome assembly GCF_037893015.1 of Macrotis lagotis. Classification (NCBI taxonomy): domain Eukaryota; kingdom Metazoa; phylum Chordata; class Mammalia; order Peramelemorphia; family Peramelidae; genus Macrotis; species Macrotis lagotis. Next base: position 540,089,421 of record NC_133658.1, read on the forward strand.
AAAATCAGAAAATAAAACACACAGACATGTGAGAAAATTCTGAACCATGATCGACAAGACATGCAAATTAAACCTTTAAAATCATTAATTGAAGGCTGAAGCTAACAACTAATCTCCTAATGAGTTACAAGAAATATTCTTGCAGTGAAACTGGCATGAAACATGACTTCTAAGGCAAATAATTTATTTGCATATTCTGGAGAATAGCAGGATTAAGGCTTTATGGACAAAGAAAAAAAAAGGATAATACCACTAGAGATTTTTATCCCAGTCTCTTCATACTCCTCTACTTGGTATACAATTCTGTGAGGAATTTCTATTTTATGAGCATTATTAAAAAGGAGTTCCTTTAGAGATTAAAGAATTTCAAAAGGGCTTCTTAGTTTTTTTCCCCCCAACAAGAATCACTGAAGATATAAAACTGAAAGAACTCTTTAAAACTCCTTGAGTGCTCTACTGAATTCCTAGAAGAATACATTTTTTAAAATTACTCATAAGATAATTTTTTTTTCTGAGCCTCTTAGACAACATATGAATGGAATTGCCATTTAGGTAGTTATATAAGAGAAGTCCATTGTGTACCCATGCTGCAATTAAAAGGACTGTGTAGATAATTGTGAACTTCTCTATGTTAGATAATTTTCAAATCTATATGGTTAGACTTAGCCTCTTTCCCAAGCTATAATCATACATCATTACTTGCATTTTGGACATTTCTAACTGGACATCCTGCAGGTATTTCAAATTTTAACATGTTGAAAAGGGAAATTATCTTTCCTTCTAAACTCTCTCCTATTCCAAACTTCCCTATTTCTGTTGAGGGTACCTTTACCCAAATGGTCACCAAGCTTAAAATTTTAGTTTCATCCACTATTCTGTATAGATACTCTCATCCTATATATCTAATCTGTTATCCACAACATCTCTCCAATACTCTCTTCTCTCATACAGCCATGGATTTAGTTCAGACTCTCACTATTTCTTGCCTGTACCATTTATCATTACAACCTTCTACATTGGTCTCTCTACCTCTGGTCTTTTTTCAATCCAAACCATCTATCAGTCATCTGCTATTTGATTTTCTTAACACATAGTTAATCCACTATGCACCTCCTATGGATTTCTACCACCTCTAGATGCCATTTAAAACTCCTGATAACCTTGCTCCTTCCTACCACTCCAGTTCTGATTTTACTTCCCTTCATGAACTCTTTGGCTCAGTTCCTCTAGTTTACCTGTGATGTCTTAAGGACAGCAGTCCAACCTCTGTCATTATGCTTTCACTTTGACTCTCCCTGGAGAGTCCCTCAATCTACCTCATAGTTTCTGTGTTTTCCTTTGAGACAACTCAAATCCAACTTCTGCAGGACTTTCCTGATAACTCCAGCTTATAGTGCCTTCACCTCACACTCTGCAATGTATATTATACATTTCTACTTATTTCAATATTGTTTCTCCACTATCACCCATAAGAACAAAAGCTCCTTGAGGACAGGGATTGTCTTTGCCTTTCTTTGCATTTTCAGCAATTAGTTCAGTGTCTGACACATAGTAAGCATTTAATAAAAGCCCATTGAGTGGTTGACACATTAGATGAACATGGAATTTTTCACAAAGATGCAGATAGAGAAAAGTCTTTAAGAGTAGGATTTATCTTCTGAACAAAGTATCTTCAAACATGAAAGAACTTGGAAAGGGGAGAGCTAGTCTATAAGTTTTTAGGATGAATAATCCATTTTTATATGTGGCATGGGATAATATAATCATATTTTCATAAAAAAGTAAATGCCTAAGAAAATTCCAAATAAATCTTAATCTAAAGGTGTTTCAATGTTGCTATGACTTTCTTACTGAAAATATTTTCTTATAAACAAAAAATGTAGGTATGTGCCTATAAATCAATGCATACACTCACACCAATTTATTATGTAAAAGTAAAGAAACCTACCTGTTGGAGGAAAGCACATTCCCATCAATAATGCCCCCATCAATATTTTCTTGCTATTTGTACCTCTTGTCTCACCTAAAACAAGTGATGCTAAAAAGCTTCCCTAATGAAAGTTAGTTGTCAGGGAAATGAGTGTGAACAAAAAAGAGAAAAATGACTGAACTATAATTAAAAAAGAAAAGATTCAGTCTGTGTAGCTTTTGAAGTTATGTTGTCTTATTTCTAAGCTTACATTAAAAATACTCAAAGAAATGCAGGTTTTTTCATTTTGGACAACTTCTGCTTAGACCCATTACTTGGAAAAATGCAAATTCAAAAAGTTGACTGATTTTAATATCTCATTAAGCAGATGCAACTGAAAATATCAGGAATCATATCTGGAAACAGAGGCAATGAGGTCAGTCTACTTTTTTGAGCTGTTGAGAAGAGGGCCATGAGTGTTGAAGTGGGCTTTTATGAGTAAGTGACAAATCCTTTTTTGGAAGAAAAGCATAAAATTAATGTCATTTTTTCACATAAAAAAAACAGATTAGGATGAGTCACAGACCAGGAAGTCATTCATTATCTAAGAGGGTGGTGATTCCTTTGAACTGGCCCACACTGTACACAATTCTTTTTACTAGTGATGCATGTGGTTTCTTCCTTCTGGACAAAGCTAACCTTCACAGTGTATGCAATTTTATGAGGAAGGAGTTACTCATGGATATTGTTCCCTCAATTTTCAGTTTGTTCATCACATGAACCCTTTATATCTATCCTGAAATAATTGAGTCCAATTTGTGAGCAATGTTTTGTTAGTAGCCAATTTAACGATACCTGGCAGAACCATTAAAAACCAAAGTAACAGTAAGACCCTTACCAGTATAAATGAAAATTTATTTCCATTTTGTGAAGAGGTTTAAATTAAGAGTGCAAAAAAACCTGTCCAGTTTTTAAAATAGTAACAACAGTGGCATTTTCATGAACAATCCTATAAATCAAGAGAAGATGACATAGATAACATTAAAAAAACTCAGTTTTCCCATTAATAGTAAATCATTTTTTTTATCGTTTTGTGCACCATCTGGTTTCATCTCTGCCCTCTACTCTTCTACAATGCTCATCTCATTGAATTAGAAGAAAAAGATCTCTAATTTAGCCAGAAGCATTTGGATTTTTATTTAATTTCCTTTATACTATCTATGGAAGTAAGCAATTATTTATGTATTTTATAGTTTGGGTACTAATTCAGTATGGATAGACAAAATATGGCAAAAAGTGTTATGAACAATATAAGGTGATAGCAAACTTGGATTTAAAATAATATGTACAAAATGTGTGTGTGTGTGTGTGTGTTTGCATGCTTTGTTTTTGCTTCACATTTATGTGGGTACAACATTTATTTATATATCTGATCAATCTGTGTTAATTAATGGAAAATTTTTTCTGACTACCTAAATATTCAACCTATTTTCAACATTATTAAAGAGAAAGAGGGAAAAGAGAGGTATTTTAGAAGTAAAGAGAGACATATAACATTAATCAATCACATAGTATCCATCCATTTAGGGAGCTATTTAATTCCTGGGGACAATTTTTTTTTCATGAATAATCTAATTGTTGGATATGGACAAGTATTCCTTGATTTGTAAAATCCTCACAATGAAAGTACTAGCTTCTGGGGGAAAGAAGAGGGTGAGGTGCAAAGATCAATACAATTTTCCTATAGAAGATGGTACTTGAGATGAACTTTGAATGAATCTAGAATTTCAAGAGGTACAGAAAAGGAAGAAGGGCTCTGCAGGTATGAGAGACAGACAATGAGTACAAAAATATACAGGAAATAAATGAAACGGGAATAGCAGTCAGGCCATTTTGGATAGGAGGTTGAATTCATGAAGGAGTGTAATGTTCAATAAGCTAGAATAGTAGATTTGTCTCAGATTGTGAAAGGTTTTAAAAGTCAAATGGAAAAGTAGATATTTTGTCTTCAAAGTAAGAGGGAGCCACTAGAGTTGATCTTGATCTTGAGTAAGGGGGTGACATGGCTAGAAGTGTCTTTTAAAATTAGTGATTCTGTAGCTACATGAAATTAGGGAGAGAGAATACTGGAGACAAGGCAACTACTGCAACTGTCTAAATGGGAGGAGGTGAAGACCAAGTCATATCTCTTTTATTTTTTATTTTTATTTTTTTTAGATTTTTCAAGGCAATGGGGTTAAGTGGCTTGCCCAAGGCCACATGGGTCATATCCCTTTTAAATCTTATTTGAAATTTGTCCTTTGGAAGTGATCTGAAATTGAAAGAAAGGAAATGATATAGCAGTTTCCTTAGGCATTCAGCACCTGAGGTGAATGCCACTTTATTTCATCTGCTGAGAATCCAGGTATATGTTTGTGTGTGTGTGTGTGTGTGTGTGTGTAATTATGTGTGTATATGCATATATGTGTATATACATATGAAATGTTTATAAGTATATTAAACTATAATATTATATGGCATATAAACTATATGCCATAGCATATATACTATAATACAGCATATAGTAATTAGTAGACATTCTATATAGCACACATATAGCATAATATATAAAAATATATATGCACATAGCACATATACTATATTCTGTAATTATACATATTGGTAGGAATACTTTCCCAACTGTAAAGTTTCAATCAAGAGTTCTTTTTAAAATGTTCATATTAATATTCATTTGGATAACTAACCAATTCACTGAACAGTTGGTGAATCATCATGACTGTGTGACACTAAAGACAAAAGTCTACTAGAAACTGGATACTAATAGTCTTGTGGAATAATAAATGAATTCAATTAAGGGAAAAATCTGAACACCAATCAAACAAATCTTTCTAGAACTTAGATATGCTACTACTACTGAAAACATAAGAATTATTATAAAATCATGATATCCCTAAAATATATGATTGACTTTTTAAAGTTTGATTCATTTTTTACCTGTTCATATCATCCAGATGTTCAGCAGCAAAGTAAAAACTTTTGATTTTAGGATGACAAGCTTTGAATGCACTGTAAAAAAAAACATAATTTAAAAGTAGGCAAAGTAATATGCATTTTATTTCCAGGCACAAAACAATCAAATGCTTTATAGCTATTTATGAACATACCTTAAGACTGTTTCTGTGTCCACATGACAAAAATAGTCTTTCAAGAAATCAGTTTAGTCATTCAATTTTTATCAATCAAGTGGAAGAAGTTAGTATAAATACAAATAGAATTCTATGCCAATACACAAAAGATCTGTGATTCCAACAGCATATGTTAACTTCTTCCATCGACAGAGATTGGAATCAAATATGACTCAGTTGCTCAAGTCCCCAAAAGATTCTGATCAAACACGTGACTTGCCTGATATCAAGCAAAAGCAATCAGGGAAGACATTTGAACCCAGGTCTTCCTTTCTATACTTTTACCAATTATCTTAAGCATATTGAGAGATATATGTAGACATTTTCAAAGTAGTTTTTTATAATTGTTCTCTGGATCCATGAATTAATTGAAAACCCTATTTAGATATCCATCACACAAGCCATGAAGGCCTCAGTGATGAAAAAAAAAACCTGGGTCAAATAAAGGGTAACTTTGGTCAATTTAACTAGATCTAAAAATTAGCAGTGAAGAGAATGAAAAAGGAGTGGTTGTAGAATGTGGAAAAAATAGAACAGAAAGACAAATAATCCAACCAGTCCAAGTAATTTCTTTTCAATTCTAGTATTTTTTTTTTGTGAAGGATAAAGTCATAGAAAAGTCATAGAAAATCATAGAAGGGAGCAAGAAAACTCAAGTAAACCAATGTATCACCAGGCAAGGGGACCATGCAGCACAGATAACCTCAAGTTGGGTAGTTATTCCTTAATACAAGTGGAAACTGAGAGATCAGGAGAACCATGTGACATCTCATGAAGCACATAGGAGTGAATGCCAGAGGTAAAAACTCTTGATCTCATCTGATAATATCCCAACTCTCTTGATCTCATCTGATAATAAAAACTAATGTGTTTTAATAGGTATATATTACATGCAATGCTACTATCCATATGAAAAGGAAATTTTTTAACTTTAGGAGAAAAATGACAGCACCACATGGAAGGAAGGTTTTTTTTTTGTTGTTGTTTGTCTGTTTTTGTTATTGCAAGGCAATCAAGGTTAAATGACTTCTCCAGGGTCATAGGGCTACTAAGAGTCAAGTGCCTAGGTCAGATTTGAACTCAAGTTCTCTTGAATCCAGGGCCAGTGCTTTATCCTTTCAATACCTAACTGTCCCAGGAAGTCTTAAAAAAGAACAAAACTATTCATCTACATTATTTCTCTGATTTAAACCGCACATACTTACATTGCTCAATCTAGTTTGAGAAAAACTAGATGATACAATGGATAGAGTACTGAGTATGAAGTCAGGATGACTCATCTCCCTGAATTTGATTCTGGTTTAAGACATTTATTAGCTGTGAAACACTTAAGAAAACCACTTGACCCTGTTTGCCTCAGTTTCCTCATAAATTAGAGAAAGAAATGGCAAACCACTCCAGTATCTTTGCCAAGAAAACCCAAAATGGAATCACAAAGATTTTGTCATGACTAAAAGCAGCTGAACAACAAGAAGACCAACATCAGCCTATGATTAGAGTACAAGTCTATGGGTTTCAATGATCATGACCTCAATCTGGAAGAAAAGACAAATTAAAAACCACACTTAACTATTTCTTGCGACATTCACTGGCTCTATCAATTTTAAATTCAGGCAAACTGATGAATCCTTCTGCTTTTTCATCCTAAAGAATAAAAAAGAGTCTTTTTCAGTATGTCATCTACAGAAGATTGACAATTTAACCATTTAATTTATTCCCAATGATGTATCAAAGTGACTTTTAATTTTATTCCTTTCAATCAGAGCCAAGACTGGTATTTTAAAAATTACAATTGTGGCTTCTCTTTTGGAACTCTATATAATTTCATGTCATCTTTGAATAATATTATTTTTCACAATCTTCTAAGTATATTTTTGATGATAAATGAAACAATTAAATTAAAAATAAAATATGCCATTAAAAACTTGGTCATTATTGTAAAGTTAGATCTTGGTACCTTCAAAGCTGAAACAAAAAATTCACAATTCAATTAAGTATTTTTTCTTTACAGTATTGTAAGGCAATATTAATAGTCATTTATAAATTGTTTAGTTTAATAACGATTTCAGGTCCAAATTTTCACCATTTCACGACTAATACAATCTGAATGCTTTTCTTTAACTTACATATGAAAATTTAGATGGAATGTAGAAAAATCCCCAACTTTTATTCGTCTTTTCATTTTAACAATTTACAATAATACAAACATACAATATACATAAATGAAGCTAAAGTGTCCCTTAGCAATACATTTTGCTGGATCCTGCTCCGCAAAAATGCAATCAACGAACATAACCCATTTTTTTTTAAATATAGAAAATCGTGATTTTACACATTCCAGAATGCCTTATTTATTAATAGAGATTCATTAGACCTTTGGCTATCTGGATTGGGATACATGTTATGTAATAAAAATTCCTCTTTAACTTTAACTTTAATTTAAAATTCCTCATTTCTCATGTAAAATGTCTTCCAATGACACTTTCAAAAACTAATAAATGCTTCTTTTTCTCCTGAAATATGAGGAACTATAGTTGTGAATTATGCAATATCTAAGTTAGATTAAAAACTTTATAAATTTTATCTTTGTTTATGCCACTTGAAATTATCATGATTTTATTCCTAAATTTATTTTTCATTTCTTTGGAGGAAGGACTGTTTTATGCCTTTTGACTATTCAGATGAAAATGAGATTATACCTTTCTTAAACATTCTCTATAATCTAATTTTGTATAAAGACTTGTATCACTTCAAAAGCAACTAGATTTTCTATTCTCTATCTTCTCTTTTCTTCTGTTTTTCTAAGCTCTGAATGATTTCTGAGGTCTCTTGTATCTCCATATCCTGTACAAAAATGTTATTCTTTGTAACAAAAATTGATTCTACTGAAAATAATTGCCTTATGGACCTATGTAATTAAAAAAAATCAATGTGAAAACATTGACTGAAAATTTTCGTCAAAATATTTTCTTAATTCTTTACAATATTTATTTCTTTTCAACATGATCCCTTTAAGGAACAATGGCATGATCCATTTCCCAAATTTGAGAACATTTTTATTCTATCCTACTCAATGCTTTCTTGTCTAATTCACACAGCACTGCCTAAAGTAGATTTTTACTGAATTGGTTTTGAAAGAATGAATGAAAATTTGAGCATTATCTGTCAGCTAATTTACTGTGACATTTATTCTTATTTGCTGTTCAATCATTTCTGACTTTTGTGACCCCATTTGGGGTTTGACAAAAATACTGAAGTAGTTTGCCATTTCTTTATCAAGTTATTTTTAAATATGAGCAACTGGCCCAGTGACATAGCTAGAATGTATGAAACAGGATTTGAATTCAGGTTCTCCAGATTCTGGGATCAGTACTCTAACCACTGCCTTTTTTTCTCTTTATAACTTAAGGTTTGTATACTTTTTTACCTAGGTTGCTTCATTTCAACCTCAAAGCAGTCCTTATGAATTAGGTGCTATTATTAGCTCCATAGTTGCAATGAGGAAATTGAGGTTAAAACAGTGACTTTGTCCAGGTATTATATAAAAGTAGCATTTGATGTAAGACCTGAATTCAGGTTTTTGTAAGTCCAAGTGCTGCATTCTTATTTATTAGATGATAGTAGAATCCTGGAAATAGAGTACTGAACTTGGAATTAGGAGTTGAATTTGAATTTTGCTTTAGATACTTTATAGCTATGTGACTGGGCAAATTACTCAACCTTAGGGCTATTATAAAAGTCAAAAGAGAGAATAGGTAACAAGCATTTTGTACATTTTAAAGGACTTCATAAATACTCTTATTTTATTATTAACTTTGTTGCTATTTCCAAACAATGCTTGTTGATTACCTTTTATTGACTCTAACATTAAGATTCTATGATGATAAAATTTTGCAAGTTTGTTCTCTTCTTAATCCATCAGGATATTAGACCAATCAAGTATAACTTAATGTGGATTTCTAACAGCAGCTTTTCTGATGAACTGAAACGAATCTAAGGGATCCATGTGTTTAAAATTCCAAATAAAAATTGAGAAAAGAAATCAAACAAGATCTTGAACAAAGGCAAATAGTTTTTAATATGATCTCATATTTCAATGGATAATAATCCTTTTAGTCAGGCTTCTGCTTGAGTTTACCTTGATATTTTTTGTTACATTTAGTGAATGAGCTGCTATGTTTCATTATACTGAAGGAGATTCACTTGTATTAAAATAACTTAAGCAAATACCATCTTAGAACCCACAAATATGCCTGGTTAGAAATATAGGTGGAAAGATGACTAAGATTAGTCCTGTGAAATGATCTTCATGTGATTATATTCTTTAAAAATATAATGTATGTTTTGGGCATTTTTCTAAGAATATGAAATATACCAGAAAAGGAAATGTGTTTATGGCTTACCTCTTCATTAATATACCAATACAGGGATGTATCCTTTAAAACAAACCAATATTTCTTCCATTTCTGTGAAAAATAACTCTTGGCATCTTTCTTTTTCCAAAGCCAGCCCTCACAGTCACCACGGCCAAGATCTTTACAAGAGATTCGTCGTTTGCTCTTGCCTGCAATTGGACCTAAAGACATTAATGGATGGAACTACTTTTAAAAATTTTTCATTAGGAAAATTAGAGAAACCCTCAGTTACAGAAAGGTACATTTGGGCTCCAACAGAACAACTTTCAGCTTTCTTTCACAAAATAAGTAGCATTTAAATTCTTTCACAGTAGATTTGGGATACAATGGGGGACAGAAGTGTCTGGCATGATATGGTCCATGGAGTCATGAAGAGTCAGACGTGACTGATCAAGTAAATAATGACAATAGTATAATAAATATAACACTCAGTACAGACAGTCATGCATGATGCAGGTTATCAGTAGATATGAAGGTGGGATTTATGTACATTTTTTATTTCTTACCTTTGTTTTTCTTCTTTGATTTATGTTGCAGTGAAGACTGTTGAAATGTCTGGAATCAAAGACATAAAAGAATGGTGAACACAGAATTAGTGGACACTGTTCTGCACACCAGGGTTCTTCCTTTTAATAAGGACATTTAAGTCTACTAGGTGATACTTTGTACTTTTCTACCAAAAGCTTACAAAAAAAGATTATCTGTGGTATCTGATTTATCTTCCTAATTTTCCTAGGAAGATAAGGTGGTAATAAAGTGATGTATTACACAGAGTATCTAGAACCCCAGGTTTAGGTTTTACCTCTGTCACTTGCTATGATGATGTCACTTTACATTTCTAAGTCTAAGTTGGTTCATTACAAAATTTGCATAATAAAATTTGCAATAATTACCTCACAGGCTTGTTGCAAAGTGAGATTTTTGGAAATCTTTAATATGCTAGAGAAATATGACATTATCAGGAGAGACAGGTTAGATTCTTCTCTTTTTTACAGGTAAAATGGTAAAATTGCAGAAAGAGTTGAATAGAACAAATCCAGGTGATTCAGATATTTAGTGTGTAAATGACTTGTCTTGGATCACATAGCCAGTATGTGTCAGAGGTAGGCCTTGAATCCAGGACTTCCTGGTTTCCAGTACAGTAATCTATATACCTTGCTATTTCTCCTCTCTCTCTCTCTCTCTCTCTCTCTCTCTCTCTCTCTCTCTCTCTCTCTCTCTCTCTCTCTCTCTCTCTCTTTCTCTCTTTCTAAAGTGAGTGATCTAAAAAAAAAGTCAAATCTACTTATTAACAAAAAGGTAGGTACAACTTAAACTCTTAGTCCTTAGAAGATTTTGCTGTTAAGGAGTGGTCAACTCATGTCTTTTCTGCCTCTAAATACTTGTATCTTCCTCTACTGGTTGAAAAACTCATAACATTGAACCAGATTACTTTTCTTCATGAGAATTCACTATATGGCAAGATGAATTTACAAAATAGATAAATTAGAGTACAATAATTCCAATTACCAAAAAAGTATTTCCTTTAAATTGTAAACCTCTCATTGCCTTTAAAATTATCCTATTTATTAAAAGTACTTTATATAGTTTTCCAGAAACACAGTGTTAATTTTCTTGACTTTCCAGGGTATTCCTAGTAGCAGTTTACTAGCCTCATTTCTTTTTTCCCTCCTTTAGTGATTTATGAGGAACTGTTAGAATTGAAAAATTGATAGAATCCAATAATGGGTCTTTGCTGTCATTGTTAATTTGCTAATAAAAAAGGAACAGATCTCATTTGGAATTTAGAATCTTGGACTTAGAAAGCAATCTATTAAAATTGTTATCCATTTGAAAACAATTCCTGTCCCCAGAGAAAGAAGAGCATATCAAAAAGTTGCCTTTTTGCAGTTCTCAACTAAAACAATTTAGGTTTTCAATTTCTATGACAATGTACACCTCTCCCTATTTTAAATTTTCAGAGGACAGGGAGCTCAGTTAATCCTATGTCCTAAAGACTAAAGTTATACCACCTTTTTCACTAAATGAGAAACAATGAAGAAGCTTAAGCCATATTTTTTTTGAAAAAGTTGGCAAATATCTTTGAATGTTGATTTTCCATTTTGCATAGTGATAGAAAACCATTACCAATCAAAGCCTTGAAGTTTTATAAGTTTCTTAATATTGAAAATCAGAAGTGGACATGTTTTGCTTTAAATTTTTATCCCCAAATTGAATAACTTTTTTTAAAAGACCAAATTCATGAAATCTAATTATGGTGCTATCCTACAACATGTCTGACAGGACCATAGAGGGAACATTGATTGAGTAATGAAAATGGTTGAATCCAGCAGATGCTCTCATGTTGTGCTTATTCATGTCATAGGGGCCAGTCTTAATATAAATGATTTTAATTCATAGATATCACGAAAAGATATTTTTTCCTTCAAATGTTTTAGTGGCAAGCAAAGATACATTTCTAACACACAACTAGACTTGTTTAGTCTCAGTTATTCAACACAGTCTATCAATTTGTCAACTAAATGACTACTAATTTTTCCTCTTGACCCTTGAAAATGGTTAATTATTTTGCATTATATAAGCACATTCAATAGTAATCTTTTTTCACTTTTACTCTCTGGTCTAGTTTACCTTATGATGTGTCTTCACAGAAAACAACATAACTAGATGCCAGAGAATAGAGGATTAAAAGAGCTGGTTAAGAATGTGGACTGAAAATTCATCAAAAACTATGTCTACATATTCATTATATCATTGCCATAACTTTATTATTTTTTCTTTTAGATTTAAATTTTAATTCAAGAAAAAAGATTTCTTCTCTGTGGCTCACTTTTTCTGTTTTATCTCTCATTTTTAATCCCTAAATTGATTTATGGAACAATTAAAATTGAACTGGACACAAGATTTCAAGTTAAGGTTTTGTTCTGAGTTCAAAATATAGCACTGGACTGCAGTACATAAACTCTTTGTATTTAATCCTAATCCTATATGTTTGTAAAATAGGTTATATTTTGACTCAGTATACTCTTCTATTCAATGAACTCATGTCATGGAAAAAACACAAGATCCACAGTTAATGCATTTGAATTATTTTTTAATAATTCATATCTACAAAATTTATTCACATAAATAAATAATTTATCTTTCAAGAAAATTATTTTCAAACATGATACATCTGTGTTTTTATTGTACTTATCCTTTTCTCAATAAAAAATAGTGTAATGTAAGCTCCTTGAGGGTAGAAACTGATTTTTACTTTTTTGTTATTATAACCGCAGCAGGGAGGATAGTGCCTAACACATTGTAAGCACTTAATAAATGCTTTAAATTTTTTCATTTAAATTTTTTTTCCAAATTTCATCATCTTTTTGATCAAATTGTTTATTTTTCTTAATCTTCTTTTCCTGAAATTATTTCATTTACTCATGCTATAATGTTTTGCAATCCTTCTAAGATAGAATGTGAGTATGGAATGGTTACATGAATAAACATTATGTGAATAAATATCTATTTAGATGAAAGAAAATTTAGTATACAGCACTATTTCATCAATGACTGTACAATTATTTTAGTTTCTTTGCATCATTTCACCTGAGATTAAATGCTTTTATCTCTCTTCAATAGGAGAAATGAATGGAATTCATGAAAACAAATTCAAGAGAAATGAATAAGAATGAATTAACAAATATAGAATGCAAAAGACACTTTAAGGAGTGATTCTGTAATTATGAACATACTACGTATGATTGATTTTCATGACACATATATATATTTAGTTTTTGCAAGGCAAATGGGGTTAAGTGGCTTGCCCAAGGCCACACAGCTAGGTAATTACTAAGTGTCTGAGCCCGGATTTGAACCCAGGTACTTCTGACTCCAAGGCCGGTGCTTTATCCACTACGCCACCTAGCCGCCCCCATGACATATATTTTTAGAGAATGGAAAATACCCCTTGGCCTCTAATAACAATAATTTTAAAACTATATGCTTTATAAAAGCAAATTACTTTTTGAAGTGCACATGAATGGAGCTAAGCATTCAAAATGTCTGAATTATTCCCTCCTTGATAAATTGTACTACTAGATTTTGCAGAAATATATATTAGATTATATTTGCTGGAGGTTAATGATGACAGAGAATCAAACTTGTCCAATCTAAAATGTTATAATAAACCAAGAAAATTCATTTCAATAAACTCAGAAACTAACATTTATAGAGCAAGTAAATTGACTGATTGGTAAACAGAATTTTTAAAGTCAAAGAAAAAAGTTTGATATGTCAGAGCGATTAATCCTAATGGAATTAATCCTAATTCCAGATGAAATGTGTTTATCTCTTTAAATTTTACAAAGTCCTCTGTGTAATTATTGTATTGAAATCTAATAATCAGGGGCAGCTAGGTGGTAGTGGATAAAGCACCGGCCCCGGAGTCAGGAGTACCTGGGTTCAAATCCGAGCTCAGACACTTAGTAATTACCTAGCTGTGTGGCCTTGGGCAAGCCACTTAACCCCATTGCCTAGCAAAAAAACCTAAAAAAATGAAATCTGTTAAGAGGGGGGTTGAGAGGGTAAGTGACAACAAGTTTCGGGATCTGATTCCAGTTTTCTCTTGTCTTCATTTCTACAGTTTAAAAACAAACAAAAACAACTGCACCATTATCTCTCTATAGTGAGTTTATATTCAGCACTAGTGAGATTCCTGTAGACCTTTGCTCATTTGAAACCTAATGAAACATTTTAATTATTAGATGGAAATAGTTACTGTTTACATGATATCTCATTAAATTTCAACATAACCCTATAAGGTAGGTGCTATTCTTTGTATTCAGATAAGGAAATTGAGTCACTTGGCCAGGACCACACAGCTACTAATTGTCTAAAGTATACTTTGAACTCAGGTCTTCCTGACTCCAGGTCCAGTACTTTATCTACTGGATCATCTAGGCGCCTGCAATTGGATTGCCATTTGCCTGTTTTGGACATAAACTTTTTTTAAAGGTCAGACATAATTTTCCCAGCATAGGGAATTCCCAGTGAGCAAATTCCCTTTAACAATGCAAAGCACCATCTAATCAGCCATTTAGTGCCACCTGGCACTGAGATGTTAAGTGATTTTTCTAGGGTTGCAAAGCTAACATGTGTCTGGGGTGAAATTTGAGCCCAGGCTTTCCTTTCCCCTAAATGGCTCTCTAAGGTCTACATCCATTGACTCTTACACATTTAACACCAAGACGTTAATAGAAATGAATTCTAGCTCTGAACACCTGGACAAGGTAATTTATAGACACAAATTAGAATAAATTGTCCATCAAGTGCTTAAGGCACACAAAATTTAAATGAAATCATCAGAATATTGGATACAAATGACATTGTTTTGGAACAAGTCCCATTTAGGTTTTTTTTTTTAGGTTTTTTCCCCAGGGCAAATGGGGTTAAGTGGCTTGCCCAAGGCCACACAGCTAGGTAATTATTAAGTGTCTGAGGTCGGATTTGAAATCAGGTACTCCCGACTTGGGGGCTGGTGTTCCATCCACTGAGCAACCTAGCCGCCCTTCCCATTTAGTTTTTAAGAAAGCTTCAAAGATATAACTTATTAAGCATCAAGATTTTTCTTCTTTGAAGGTATTGTACTACCTATAAATAATTATTCAGGCTGTTCTATTTAAGTGTGGCCAATTTAAAGGAAGCTATTTTTCCCCTAAGTTATTTGACTGCAAAATTATCTCCTTTGGATATTTCATTTTGTATTTTTTCAAGTTTTCATTTCATTTTTTTTCTTTTCTCTTTATTGGATATTCTAGTTTAAAAATGACAAACTGGGGTGATTTTAGGAAGTTGAGATTATGTGAAATTCAATATACAAAATTCAAAGAGTTGTAACATAATTGTTCCAAAGCTAAATTTTCAGATAATTCTTTGAAAATTGAAAGATTGCTTAAAATCAAAATAAACTGAGACTTTATGTTATTCATGTGGTATTTATGTTATCATTACATTATCATGTATTTGGCATGGATTTTCACAGAGACATTTGATGATAGAAGAAAATCAATATAGTCCCATTTGAAATATGAAGTTTCCTAAGGTCTCAATAATGTTATCTCTATCAAAGAGATGATAGTAACAGATGCCTATTTTAAATATTTAAAGACTAAAATGAGATCTGATTAAATGAAATTTTATAGTACTTAAAAGTGGACTAGCACTTGCTTTATTGAAAGTTAAATTTTTTGAAGTTGTTTAAAATTAGGTGAAAAATTATTCACTAGATATTCTATAGTCTTATACTAGAAACTATAAATACAAAACAGATTTTAATGATTTAAATTACCACAAAACCTTTAATTTCCTGACAGTAAAATTTTTCTCATGTTACTAGGCATAGGATGACTGAGATATTGTCCTGAAGCATAAATTATATTCTTATGTAGCCTTCCTTAATGGGACTCTTCTCATTTTTCTAATATGAATGATAAAAAAATTAATTGAAAGCATATTTTTCTCTTATGAAGGATAATAACCAATGATTAATCAAAGGAGCACCAAGAGATACTAATGAGAAGTCACTAGAATAGAAATGTGGTACTTAAATCTCATCCTGCTTGACAGTATCAATTAGTTGACTATGACCAACTGAAAAAGAAATCTCAAATAAGGTAACATTACTATAATTTTATTATTAAATAGCATAGGCTTGTATGTCAGTATTTCAAAGGATTCATGTTATTGATGTGTCCCCTCCATCAATAGATATTAACCTATCATCACCTCATTCAATGGCTCCATCTTGCCTATATCTTTCCAAAATTATCATTCAATTAATGTAAATCCTAGACCCAATGTAGTATAAAAGAAAATAAAAACTAGCTTCAGTGATGCAGTACCTAGGGTACAGCTCTAACTATGCCATTTACTGTGTGTACAATGTTGACCAAGCTATTTGACCTCTCTGGACTTCAGTTTCCCCATCTGTAATGTGAAGTAGCTGAGTTAAATGTCCCTTTCATTTCTAAATTTAAAACTTATTAGCATTCTAAGCATTGCAACACATGTACTGGCCATATATACATGCATACATATGTAGGTGCATATATATATATACATATACATATATATATATATATTTATAGTGCTTTATTCCTGAGAGAGCTGACCCACATTCTTTTGTTTACATCTTCTACACAACATCTTTATGCCTCTTTTCACAAACATCATTACTTCCCAAATATCTTTCCACTGACCTTTGGGTTATTTGCAGTTGGGAATCTTTGAAAATATTCTAAGATTCTTTGCTCTAGGGCATCAGTGAAAAAAACAGGGGGATAGACCTTGATTTTTTTTTTAGTTTTTTGCAAGGCAAATGGGGTTAAGTGGCTTGCCCAAGGCCACACAGCTAGGTAATTATTAAGTGTCTGAGACTGGATTTGAACCCAGGTACTGCTAACTTCAGGGCCAGTGCTTTATCCACTGCACCACCTAGCCACCCCTAGACCTTGATTTTCACTGGCAGAGGTAAATGCCTAGGTACCATAGATGCAGATCAGCACTTTCTCTGCAAATTATAGTTTCAGTCTGTTGCCTAGAACACAGAGAGGTTAAATGAGTTGTCCAGGGTTACATAACCAGTATCTGTCCAAGTGGTTCTTGAACCCAGGTTTTCCTGGCTTTGAGGTGATTAGTGTTAAACAAAGGTGGATTTTTGGGTCAAGGATCTTTCTGGAAGTGCTGTTTTCATGGTGATTTGAACTCTCTTCTTTCTGTTTTTCAATTGTGAGTTCAGTTCACTTTGCATCATCGATGCCAATTGAAGGTCTATGAATTGCACTCTATATCCCTGACAGGTAGGTATGGGATGGGGGCTTCCTGGGCACTTTGCTATATTGACAGGGAGAGCCATGAGCCAGAGTGCCTAGGTACCCTGAAGATTGCAACAAAATTTAGGTCTTTCCCTGGATTCTGGGTCTAATACCAAAGCTGAAGAGACCTGGACCCAGTTTGTTGAGTAATTAGATGCTTTGCTTAAGAAATCAAAATGCTTAGAAGCTTGAATCTTCCCACACATTTCATCTTTCATCCACCACAGTCCTGAGGGAAAGTTTTCAACTATAGTTGATATGGATGGGATAGGTGTGAACCAGGCATCTCAATATACTCCTAGAGAGAGCCAGGGGCACAAGACCCTCATTCAAAGCAGAGTCTGATTATCTCGATGGAATCTTTCTTGACCTTTCTGCCAGGTAGATAGTTAGAATTTTCTATTTTGAATAATTATGGCTCTCACCAAGAAGGTCAAGGCTTGACACAATCATCATGTCATGTGCAAACATTGGAACTTTGGAAGACATTACCATTGATGGGATTTCTCCTCTTGGATTCTTTAAGGGACATTTTTCATGACAGAAGAGGCATTTTTATTAAAATTTCATCTATGATGCATAAATGCAGTAATAAGGCTTTTATAAGTGTTAACTATGTGCAAAATGTACTAGATGTTAGAAATAAAAATAGAATAGTAAGACAATTCTTGCTCTCCAGTGCTTGCATTCTAATAGGGGCACAAACAGTTATGGAAAATTTTAGCTGGGAATCAGATAAAAAATTTCCATGTTCCTTAAGGTATAGCTGATAGATGGAAAGAAAAACCTTGCTGAGGGATAACTTTTAAAGCTAAACCTATTCAGTTAAATGCCTTTTTGTTATCAACAAACAAAATGCCTAGCAGGATACTGTATTCTTTAAACATTTTATTCAATTTGTTACTGTGGATATATAGTCTGCCACAGAATACTCTTTCTGAAAGTCTATCATGTTCCCTTCTTATAGTTTCCTCAAGGATACCCTCAGTAAATGTGGAGATAATTTTCATAAATATTTCATATAAAAGAGAAAGTAGTCATATGGTTCAGTAGTTCCCTATGTCTATTCTTGATTGCTTTTTTACCTTTCAAACTGTCATGACTATTTCTTTTCTAGTCATTTCTGGACAGAAAAAAGAAATAGATTAGGAATTTTAGAAATAGATCATATACATGGGGGCCTTTAAATCTCTATGCATCTGCTAGAGTGAGCACTCTGCTAAAGGCCTCTTGGCTTGTATTAATAACCACTTCATTCTTTAAAAGAGAGTTGCTGAAAAGGACACTAAATTTTAAGACGACATTAAATTGGGAATGGGGAATAGCTAGCACAGTGAATGCCAGAATCAGATCTTGGCAGGCTAAAGTTGAATCTAATACAATTAAAATCAATGGGTGTAAAATTTTGTCTTAAATGGATTAAAAAATCAAACTGTAATAAAAGAATGGGTGAAAACATGATTAAATAGCCATTTATCTGAAAATGATGTATGGTCTTAGTAGACCACAAACTCAGTATGAATAAGCAAATTCAGTAGGGCGAGCAAAAATTCTGTGATCTTGGGGTGCATTGAAAAATATGATTTCCAGGAAAGAGGAGGTGAGGGTCCTTTAGTACTTTGCCTTGATCCAATAAAAGCAGGAGGGCTATATTCACTTTTGGGTGTCATGGTTTAGGAAGGCTTGTCAAGGAGAGCTAGAGAATATTGAGGAGGGCAACCATAAGGTCCTCAAATTCATGTCATATACATATTGATTGAAGGAACTGGTAATGTTTATCCAGGAGAAGAGAAGGCTGTTTCAAGTATTTCAGCTGTTGTGTGGAAAGAGATAAAATTTGTTCTAATTCATCCAAGAGAACAAAACCAGGAACAATGAATAGAAGTTACAAAGAAAAGAATTTGTACGATGGGGGAAAAATCCAACAATTTTCTAACATTTCAAACTGTTCAAAAGTGGGGATGGTATGTTTTAAGAGACAATGATTTCTCACATAATGAAAATCTTCCATCAGGTCCTGGAAACCTTTGTTTGATATCACAGGGGGTCTACCTTTCAGCTTTGGTTTAGATGAGATGGGAGTCAAGGACATTTCCAACTTTAAAAATTCTGTGATTCTCATTGCAATATTATGTTTTTTCCCCTAGGTATCTTAAAAATTGTTTCATCTTCAGTATGTGGTTCTTCTGTGTGTGCTTGATTTGGTCCAGATGGTTTGTATGACTTTCTTTTCTTTGGGGTTATTTCCATATCCATTAATGGCTGTACACTGACAGAGGTTCTATATAGCAGTTCCACAATGGTGCAACAAATTTGTTATGGAAATACTGACAGGTCTGTTCCTTTCCCCATCTTTTTGTTGTCCTCTTTCTGGTTTCATCTAACAATGTTCTTGGAAGGATCAGGCTTGATAGGATCTTTCCCCAAGTTTTCCAAAGTCTTGCTTTTTGTTCCTACTACTCATTATTTTATGAGTTAACAACAATTAATCTTAGACTTTTGTTGTTGATCACTCATGACTGACTCTTGATGACCCTATTTGGGGTTTCTTTGTAATGATGCTGGAATAGTTTGCAATTTTCTTCCCCCAGCTCATTTTATAGATAAGGAAACTAAAGCAAAAAGGATTAAATAACTTGCCCAGTGCTATAAAGCTAGTAAGTGAGTCCAGATTTGAATTTGGGAATATGAGTCTTCCTGACACCACAGCCAGCACTCTACCAGGTGTCACCTAATTGCCACAATTGTATACTATCATGCTCTATAATATTTTTGAATGAGTTTACATCCTAAATTACTATTGATCTTCTATGACATGTCCTTTTTTTGGCTGAGGAAATATCTGAACTCTTGGCATTATATGGTGTTGATTCCTTTATGGCTGTTAACACTAGGAAACGACAACTCAGATTAACATTTCACTATTTCCTTCTTAGCCATCAGATTAGCTAAGATGATATAAAAGAAAATGACAAATATTGCGTAAGAAATGAGCAAATAGATACACTAAATTAGGTCAAACCTAAAACAGATACACAAATTTGTTTGGGAGAGCAATTTGGAACTATACCCAAATTTTATTAAACTGTACATACCATTTGATTCAGTAGAAAAGCAAGTTGAAAAGGAGTCATGTACAAAATTATTTATAGTAATTCTTTTTGTGGTGGCAAAGAATTGAAAACTTAGGTGAAGTATATCAATTGGGAAACAGCTAAACAAGTTATGGTATAGAAATGTGGTAGAATATTAGTATGCTATAAGAAATGATAAGAGCATGATTTCAAAAAAAATCTGGGAAGATGTAAATGAAATGATGCATAATGAAGTGAGAAAAACCAGGAAAACAATTTATGTAGTATCAACAATATTGCAAAAATAAATAACTTTGAAAGATTTTGTAACTCTGATTAACACAGTGACCAATCACAATTCCAAGGACTAATGATAAAATATGCTATTTACCTCTAGAGAGAGAGAACTGATGACTTGCGAAAGTATATTTTCTTGTAATTCTCCCTTCCTTCCTTCCTTCCTTCCTTCCTTCCTTCCTTCCTTCCTTCCTTCCTTCCTTCCTTCCTTCCTTCCTTCCTTCCTCCCTTCCTCCCTTCCTCCCTTCCTCCCTTCCTCCCTTCCTCCCTTCCTTCCTTCCTTCCTTCCTTCCTTCCTTCCTTCCTTCCTTCCTTCCTTCTTTCCTCTTTCTTTCTTTCTCTCTCTCTTTTTCTTGCTTTTGAATATAGCTGATATGGAAAACTTTTTTTGCAATTAACACACATACACACACTCACACATACACATATAGTTGTAATGGACTTATTTTATTTTATTTCACCTTATCAATGAGTTGGGGAGGAGAAGAAGGGAGGGAGATATTTTGGAATTGAAAATAAAAAATATCGAATTTTTTTAAAAACAGAAAACAAGTGGGGCGGCTAGGTGGTGTAGTGGATAGAGCACTGGCCCTGAAGTCAGGAGGATCTGAGTTCAAATCCTGATCTCAGACACTTAATAATTACCTTGCTGTGTGGCCTTGGGCAAGCCACTTAATCCCATTGCCTTGCAAAAAAAAAACCCTAAAAAAAAAAGAAAACAAGTTCTGTAGGAAATGTTGTACAATGACTGTACAAGTCATTGGGAATCAATAAAGCTTTTAAAATATAATATTATACATATTTTGATGATATGCAAAAATCTTCCTAATAAATATACTTGATTAATCCCCCCAAATACTCTCTCAATTTACCCACTCCATTCCTCAAATTCAGACTATCATCCTTAATGCCAAGACATTTATTTTATCTTTTTTACATTATTTTTTCCCTTGATGTTTTAATCTAACTCAAACTACTTTGGAACTGATTATCTCTTCAAAATTTCTCTCCAAAATCTAATCTCTGGGAATACTCATCAAAGCACCTGGAGGATTATGGGAGTCAATTGTACAAATCAACTAATTATTTCAAAACAGAGGAAGCCCTTTCCAGGAATGTGAGTCATTCCTTTTCCACAATAAGTATGCTTGATATTACTGAATATCCCATTCCTAATGGGCTAAATCCTTCTGGTATATTTTAAGGTGGTGGTTGGGGGAAGAATACTTTAGCCAACCTCTTAACAAGCTTGATCCTGACATTACTTTATTTTATCTTCTAGTTCAAAGTTAAATTCAAGATGTTATTGACAAAAGTGCATGAAAGCTGTCAAAAGATATTTATGTAAATAATTATCAGATGAACTCTGAATGAATGTGTTGAATTCATAATTTTATGTACAAAAATAGAATGTGTTAAAATAAAGGACCATTATGGAAGCATTATTGGTAATCTTCTTGACCATGGTGATGCATGCAATAGCATGCTGTTTGACTGGCTATAAAAGATGCTTTTTCAGACCTTTGTCTGAAAAGACCATTTTAATTTTGTTCACAGATGTTCTGTTCAATTCTCTTGTCCTTCTTTTGCCACCCCCCCTCTCTCAACTCTTTTTGTATGAAGAAGGCAGGAGAGGGGGAGGGTAATTTGGGTCATTTTTTTCCCCTCAATTTTTTTGGGATGGTTTATTTTAATTTTGGAAGAAAACAAGAGTTTCTTAGGTTTCATTTTGAAAGTTTTGCTCTGAATAGAGCAAAGTTATAAGTGGCCAAAGTTTAAAGAAAAATTTGCAATCAAATTGCTCCTCGTTGTCATGAAGCAATTTTCTTTTGCTTTAATTTTCTGCAAAATACTTAGATTCTTCAGGGATTATAAAAAACCTTTTGCTTCATTGAGAAGAAAAATTACTAAGCAATATTCAAGCACTTCAGATATAGATACCTCATTCCTCCTATTTTTTGAGTAGAAAGGAATTTTCTGATTAAACAGCCGAATTGTAACATTTTTCTAAATTCTATATTTTAGTATAATCCAAAGAATGCTAAATCTGGGCAAATCAAGGTGGTGATGAAGGATGGGTGATGTGTGTGTGTGTGTGTGTGTGTAGAGCACAAAGTAGTTGGGAGGAGAAAAAAATCAAGTCAAAATATATATTTAAGAGATATGAAATATATTATGGTACATAAAGGTGTACTCTAAGGATTCTTTTAATAGACATGTCCTAATATATCCCTTTAAATTACTATGTCAGGGCTTTCCATTCAACATTTCATTGCCTCTGAATATCTCAGCACTGAAATAGGCGCCATATGGTTCCATAACATTACAATGATCCCCTGAGGAGACTGGGACATCCTGACATGTGTTTGACAGTACATGCTAGATTATTTCTAAGCAGCGGTAGGACATTGTGAATTAAGCCTTCTAGGAACAGTGTGGTACACACTTTGATAGTTTGATAGCATACATAACCTGAGTTTTCATTGACTGGTTAATGCTACCTGCCCATTCCAAGCAAGAACTTTTATGCCTACAAACTGTGGTAAATCAAGAAAGAAATTGCTACTGGAAGGTATATAGAGAAAATTAAAAAAATAGATGTCAGGGTCAATGTCTTATTCAAAGGGATTTGAACATTTCAGAATTATCAGGAGAATGGCTAAAAATGCCCCTCCCTTTTTTTAAAAAGAGAATTCAAAGAAAGTCCTCCATTATTAGACAAATGCCACAAACAATGATATGAATGAAGACAGGGGAAAAGGTTGCTGATAATCAGTGAAAATTTGGAAAACATATAAAAATTCATGTAACTTGGAATAAAAAGGAAAAATGAAATGATTCTTTGGCATAAATCTATGTATGCCATTCCATTCATACCCAACATGAAATATGACAAGTATACTATGGGGTGATTTAAGAACAAGTGTCCAATACAGCCTGAGAGGTATCAATAAGGCTAGAAAACTTGTATTAATCCACCTCTACTGATATGCTTCTATGAATTTTATTTTAATTAGCAAATGATACTGCTTTTCTGCTTCAAAGGTATGTATAATACTATGTATTAAACTAATTACAAGACCTCATGAAAGTGGGGTCTCATGATAGCATATTAGTTTTGCAAAGTTAAGGAAAACTGAGGGGTTAAAAAGTTATATTGCTTATTCAAAGTAGAAGAACTAGAACTGTAACAACATTTTCTTTCAAACTTTTTTTGAAATGCAATATTGATTAAAGCTTAATGCAATGCAACTTTAAAATCCCATGTCCATATTGATGAGGAAGTCAATGACCCAAAGATGAGTGCCTATTAAGCTACAGATAGAGTAAACTGAATATTCCTTTGGAACTAATGTGTATTCCTTTGACCTGATAAGTCAGGAGATTTGGGTCTGAATCTCAGATATTGCCACTTACCATTAGTGAAACAGGTAGGGGTGACTTACTTTATGCTCTTAGACACTAATTATGTGACCCTAAGTAAGCCTGGGCAAACCCTGTTTGTCTTAGTTTCCTTACCTGTAAAATAAACTAGAGAAGGAAATGGCAATCCACTACAGTATCCTTATCAAGAAAACCCCAAATGGGATCACAAAAAGTTGAACAGAATTCAAATGACTGAATAACAACAACCTCAAAGTGTAAATGATTGCTCAAGATGACTTGAAGCCATCTATCTTATTCATTTATCAGTCTCTTCAGTTATGAAATGAGGGGGGAAATAATTTCTGGAGTCTTCACCATGCAGAGATCCATGCTAACTTGGAAGGCTTCTTAGGAAAGGCCACCTGAGTTTTTATTGATAAAAAAAGTGTTAAATGCCCCTTCCAGCTATGGACTTAAAAAAACCCCAGCCATAAATTATAAACTTTTCAGTCTAGGATCGTCTGGTTTCTCCACTACTCAAATTTCTTGGACCTTTATTGTTGTGCATTATGTAATTTTTCACTGGAATTACCATTATTTTTCTCACTGTTGTAAGAATAAACCTTTCTGGAATGGGAAAATCCAGTATTTTGACTCTATTGCCCTTCAGTTTTATGGGGAAAAATTAACTTGAAGTGAACATATGCAAATTTTCCATTCAGAAAATAACATGCAAAGTCATATTCCACGTTAAAGGTGCAATCATTTTTGGATGACCTATGAATATGCCAACTCAAAACGGGCAGACCTTAAAAATGAAAGAGTTGACCTGAAGTGTGACAAGGTGACTGAATCTACCTTTTTATGTGAGAAGTAAATACACAAAAAAAGAGACATTCTGAATCACCCACTAACATAGAATGCATAGTCACCATATTGCTAAGAATATTATGAAGGAGGACAGCACAGAAGTTGCTGAAAAACACATGTTGCAAAAGTCTTAGTGTAGCACTTGCTCTAACAGCTTAGATTTGTACTAAGACTTTGGGAACAATTTATACACACACATCAGGGAAACAAGTCATTATTTAATTAAACTTTATGATTCATTGATAAGTTTCACTTCCTGACAATTATTTTAACAGTTTTATTTTTGAAAGAACTTGATATAATCATTCATTTTGGGCTCCTTTTATTTCTTTTTTTTTTAAATTGATTGTCCTGGGAAAGAATATGTATCCCATAATAATGAAACACTTCAGCTGTGAGTCAGGGCAGTGAGTTCCAAGAATCTTAGCTTTCATAGAAACACCCTAATGAATAAAAAGATTGTTCATATCCCCTGGGGTTTTGAAAAGTGACCATGGAATCATGCTCCATAGGAAGGCAACTCCAGTGATAATTTCCTACATTTGGAACTCATTCAAAATTCTTGACCAGGAGAATATACTTTACAATAGGGAAACTTCTACTAGAAATGTTATCTCAAGATTTCTACCTCTCCCTCTCTTACATTTAGATCTGATGTTTTGTCTTCCCTGACAGAATACAAACTCCATCAGTGATGACTGTTTTTTTTTTTTTATTTTGGATGACCTACCACAGGTTAGGATCTTAATAAATGCTGGTTGGTTGACTGACAGCATTTAACATTTCTTGCCTTTGAGGTATACATTGAAGACAGTTTAAGTTGAAACTAAAATAAAAGTAGAGAAGTCTAAAGACATGATGAAATTAAAAATATACTATGGTTGGGGTTGACATTTTTATTTCTCCTGTCCCTTAGGTTCAATAATTTTTAAAGTAAATATGGATTATTGTTTTCAATTTGCAAATGGGAAAATTGGATTAGAAAGAGAAAGAAATTTATACAATATCACAGATTAAAAAATTCAGAAATACCAGTTTCTTCGTATTCAGATAATGTCATTTTAGTATGTTGTTGTTCAGTTGCTTTTTTAGTCATGTCCAGTTCTTCATAGCAGAGATACAGGAATGGCTTGTCATTTGCTTCTCCAAAAGGAGGCAGAGTTAAATGACTTGACCTGGATCACACAACTCCTAAGGGTCTGAGGCTAGATTTGAACTTTGGAAGATAAGGCTTCCTGACTCTAGGTCCAACACCCTATCCACTGTGCTACCTGACTGCTTTTATACCTTTTAGGTATACTCTTCATTAAAAAATGTTTAATGGTCATACATGTATAAATTATATTAGACTACTCAATGTCATGGGGATGAGGAGAGAAAGGAGGGAGGTAGGAGTGGCTAGGTGGCACAGTGGATAGAGCACCGGCCCTGGAGTCAGGAGTACCTGAGTTCAAATCTGACCTCAGACACTTGATAATTACCACTTAACCCCATTGTCTTACAAAAATAAAAAAGAAAGAAAGGAGGGAGGTAGAAAAATGTAGAACTCAAAAGCTTACAAAAAGATGAAAGTTAAAAGCTATCTTTGCATGTAGTTGAAAAAATAAAATAAAAGAACATTAAAATGATTCATTTTTGAATCTCTTAAATTTAAAGATTCTAATATGGTGGGTTTCTGTGGATAAAATATCTCATGGAATTCTTCACATGCTGAGAGAAAGGCCTGATGGCATGAGAAATGGGATTTAAAAAAGCACATAAAGAGCCAGTGCTTGGGAAGATTTTGTAATATTAACAAATGGCAGGGGACAACTAGGTGATGCAATGGATAGGGTGCCAGATCTGAAATCAGGAATAGTCAACCTGCTGAGTTCAAATCTGGCCTCAGACACATGCTGTGACTCTGGGCAAGTCATTTAGTCCTTCTTTTTATACAGTTTTCTTATCTGTAAAATGAACTGGAGAAGAAAATGGCAAACAGATCTAGTATCTCAACCAAAAAAATAACCCAAAGGAAGAAGTGGATAGTATTGAAAAATGACTGAATAACAACAATAAATGACAGAAGATAAAACAATGATTTCACTCTTGAATCTTATTTCTCTGTGATAGAGGATGTGAACAAATTAGAAATAAAAAATCAACAACTGGGATGTGCTGCTCAACATAACATAATGTGGACTGGTGAGAGAACACTTTGCTTTATTGTATTTGATCTAGTCCAAATAAATCAATAAGCATTTATTATGCCCCTACTATCAATCTGATCCTGTCCTAGGTTACAAATACAATGAAAACAATCCCTTCTCAAGGAGGTTATACAGATAAATTCTAGTAATAGTTGATTTAACCAGCATGATCCAGAAATGAACAAATTTTCTATGAAAAGTGAATGAGAAATCCTTGAAGTCTTCTACCCCAACCCCTCTTTTTTATTTGCATAGCACTGACACTGACACAATGTACTTATCTGGCAAGTTATAGTACTTATGAGTAAAAATTAAACTCTAATTACAATTAGAGACAAAACTCATTATGAGTGTCAAGTATGCTGACATTATTAACAGGACATTTCTCTTTTGGCATGATTTCATTTTTTATATCAAATATATTTTGACAATATTTTCTAAAAGTTCTTTAAAAAATCTTCACAAAGTGACTAAAAAGACTAAAATTATATTGCATACACTAGAAATGAAACATCATTAAATTCCCATATATGAATGTCTACAAGAAGATTCCAAGTAATGAAGACTAGGACCAAGTAACATATGTCAGATTGGTACAAAAGGAACATTCCAGGTTTCTAGACACCTACTCAAAATCTGTGTTGCTTCTTTTTAAGTTCTAAAAGTAGGGTGTTCATTGCTGTTTTTTTCCTACCAAGTAGGCTTACATATTTTCTTTAGAATCATAGTTAAATGTTAGTTGTTCTGGTCTCCTATCAGGAAAGTCTAAAATTAATGTTTATTTTATTTGTGAATTCATTTTACAAGTTTTAGTCTGAATAAATTACCATATACAAAAATTTGTGAAGTGCCTGGAGAAAATGGAAGATGAGATCCAAAATCTCCCTTCCTACACCTTCAGAGATCTATAAAAATAATAATTCATATTTGTGTAATGCTTTAATATTTTCAAAGTGTTTCCCTGTAGCTGCACTTAGAGATAGGTCATATTAGCTTTATTAAGCCCACTTGACTAATGAATAAACTGAATATAAAAGCAATTAAGTGATTTTTTCATGGTTTCTCAATAATAATAGTATCAACTATATATAGCAAATCAAAGTTCATAAAGTGTTTTAAAACGATCTTTTATTTGATCTCCACAATCTTGTTCAGTAGATACAATTCTGATCTATGTCCTATAGATGAGAAAAGTGAGGAATAAAATGAGTGACTTACAGTCATATATGTTCTAAATGACTGAGGCAGAACTTTGGTCTTTCTAACTTCATGTTGGATGCTGTGACTGAACAATATATCACTTTAAAAAAGATATTTATGTCTGCCATGCTATAGAACTCTTCCCTTGACCATTCTATCCAATTTGTCTACCATGTCACTGCTACTCTCACTGCCAAATTTCTTAAATAGAGAAACAATTAGAACTCATATTTTTATTCTAACTCTTCTGTCACTTTCTTTAAATGTCTGTCTCTCTCTACCTGTCTCTTTGTCAGTCTTTGTTTTTTTCTCTGTCTCTGTTTCTGTTTATTTATCTGTCTTTTTATCTTGCTCTACTTCTCTGTATTTTGGTGCCACTCTTCTCCAGTCTTACCTGTAGGTTTACATATTGATAAGGTGTTTAGTATAGACAACTGATCATCAGTGCTCATTACTTCTCAGAAATTCCAAGATCAAGAGATTCATCATTCTTAGTTTCCCTAGTAGATTCATTTATAATCATGTGCCACTATGTCCAATTCTTGTTTTCTAAATACTACCACAGAGTTATTTCTGTCAGATAGAGACTTACACAGAAAAAATTACTCCTAAACTTTCAAATTAAGAGTTAAGTAGTTTATGTTGAATTCTTAAAATTTCTGTTTATTTTTTACACATTTTACTATAATATATAAACATTGCACATGTGATTTCTCTAAAAAAGCACTTTACAACTCTTTCCATAGCATTCTGAATCTTTATTAAGAAATAATCATTTAAAGGAATGTAAAAGTGAAATCCTGAAATAGATGACTTATTCAAACTTGGAAAGGAAAATGTCAATGTAAAGTTCTACGTGAACATTTTGAGAGTGAGAGATCACTTTTTGCTAAAAACATCTGGGAAGGTGTTGTGGATGAGGTGGCATCTAGAATGGGCCCTAAAGGGAAAGATGACTTACATTAGCTGGAGTCATAAAGGGAATGAGTGGCATGCATCAGGCACCACTTGATTATTTATGTGAGGAGGTAGTCAAGAGAAGATTAAGGAATAGCAAATGATACAGTTTTTTGCAAGAGTGTGGAAGCTTTGAACATGAAGGATGAAAAGGGTATAGGATCTGTAATAGAAAAGATCCTACCTTCTTAGGGAAATTTAATTGATGATAGTGAAAGTTTGGGGGAAAATGGAAGGAAATAGGAAAAATAAATTTTTGTAAATTCTAATAAACTTAAGCAATCATACAAAGTGTGGGTGTGTGCTAGTGTTCTCATTTTTGTGCCACAGAGGTCCAAGACAGAACACCTGTTCATTCTTTAGTTTAGCAGTCATGCCATGTGTTCACCTTAAAAATATTAACATGCCTATTGGTGTTCCCTCTTTACCACTAAAAGAGGGCAGGCATCTGAATAGAAACCAACTCAGATCTAGCATCTCATTTAAAAGAAGTCTAAGAACAAATATTTCTAAAAGCAGTAAGATAAATATACTTTTTATGTATTTGGAACAACACCAGCAACAGTAACAAAAAGAAATTCTCCCCTTTTCTTCTCCCCACTTCCCTTTTTTAGCTTTAGGATAGTAAGAGGAAGTATTAATCTTTCTTATGATTTTATTTTTTCCATTCTTCGAGCTTTCACATCAGAAACTTTGGTTTTCTTATTCTTGACTCTTACTTTTATCTCTTCTCACAATTTACTGTATTCCTCTTTTGTCTTTTATTCCTATTATTCTATTCCTTCTGCTATCTTGCAAGATTATTTCAATATTTTCCCAACAGATTTTCCAGATTTCATTTCTATTCCCTCCAGTCTGCCCTTCACTTTCAGAGTAGTCTTCATTTTTCCAAAGTATGGTCATCTCAATACTCTGTTCAAAAATATTCAGTGATTCTCTGCTGATGACTTTTTGCTTGACTTTCAAAATCTTATGCCATCTGGTATCACTTAATATTTTCAGCTTTATTTCAAAGTGCTGTACATGACCCCAAAATATACCAACAAGTTTTGACTTTCTCAACTCCATGTCTTTCCTCATATTTGTCTTATTCCTGATTTATCCTTCCCCCTTTCCCCATTAAATTTCTACCTATCTCTTTAAATGAAATGTAAATACCACATGCTCGATGAAGTTCTTCCCCTTCTCCCTTACTTATCTTCTGGGTCTTGGACTTCATGAGACATTTTGTTTTGGAGTTTCTTAATTTGGTTGTTATGTATTATTGGATTATTTTTAATAGATATAGAGAAAATTAAAATCAATCAGTCAATTATTTAATCAACAGGCATTTGATAAAGGTACTTAGAATTTAAATATATTGAGGTACTGAGGCTATAAAGACAAACATTTTAAAAAGTTACTCTTCTTAAGGAACTTGTGGTCAAGTTGGAAGAGGGAGGATTTACCAAATAGGTATATAAAATGTATACAAAACAATTATAGAAGAAAGGGACTAGTAACCTGGAAGGGGAAATCACAAATGGTTTAATATAGAAGATGGTATTTGAACTGAACCTTGAAGGAAAGTAGGGTTTCTAAGAGTAAGGAGGGAAAACATTCAAGGTATGGAGTACAGCCAGTTCAGAGAATGGAGATGGAGTACCCCATGTAAGGAAGAGGAATAAGATCAGTTTGGATGTGGACATGAATAGGGATAAAGAATGAAGAAAACATATTAGAAAGGTAGGTTAGACTTAGGTTATAAAGGGCTCTAAATGTCAAGTTGAAGAGTTGACAGAAAAATGAAATCCTATAGGCAATTGGATAGTACAGTAGATATCAAGTTAGCCCTTAAGTCAGAAAGACTTGTGTTCAAATATGGCCTTAGATCCTGGATATGTCACATAATCCTGTTTGCCTCATCTGTAAGTTGAGCTCCAAAAGGAAATGGCACACCACTTCAGTCAAGAAAATTCCAAATAGGGTCACAAAAAGTCAAACACAACTAATTGACAACAACAAAAATAATTGAGAAAATAAAGTACATAATTTTTCATTGTTGTAATGCAAGTCAAATTTGATCACTCCATCCTGGCTCTAAGTATTTTAATAATAATGTTAGGAGACATATGTATTGCAGAATTTTTTTCCCTTAAAATAACCTTGATTTTAAAATAAAAATAGCCTCTAAAAACTGTTAAGGTTCACAAAGTAAAAAGCATTCTAAAGATGAAGTAAAAATCAATTGAAATAATATCACAAATTTTCTTAAGTACTGATAAGTATGTGGAATTCTTCCCTTCGAAATTTCTTCTAAAAGTAGGTAATATAACTATGATTTTTCCATGTGTAATTGCTCAGATACTTCAATTTCTAATTTAGGAATAACATTATACTAGACTCTTCAAAGTTTGTAGTGCCTAAGTAACCCTTTTGGTTGGTGTTAATAACAGGAATGATTCCATCCTCAAAAATCATTGACTTTATATCTATGAACCAACTCTTAATGGAGAATAATAATTAGCATCAGATTTTTATTAGCCACATGATTTTGAGCAAAATGCTTCAGTTCTCTGAGCTTTACTTGCCTCATTTACAAAACAAGAGGGTGGGCTATGTGTCCTTTCCTAGATTTCTTCCAACTCTGACATTTTATGAGTTTATAAGTGGATAGGAAAGCTTACATAGACTACTTGAGTGATACTTTAAACCCTGATTAGGACATAAATTAAGAAATGCTTTGATTTCCTTGTTAGAATATGATACTTGTAGGAACTCTTAATGCTTTAAGTTTCTATTAGGCAGGCTTTGATAAGGAAGAAAAGAGCAATTTATTCACAATCTTAACAGAAAATGGAAATAGCTGGTTAAAAACATATATATATGTACCAACACACCTGTATGTACATGTATATGTATATGTATGTATTCCTCTTTTATGAGAATGATATGCTGAATAATTGAGCTATTTGTAACAACTCATCCAAAAGGGTAACTTTAAAAAATTTTTTATTTGTTTAAGGCAATGGGGTTAAGTGACTTGCCCAAGCTCACACAGCTAGGCAATTAAGTGTCTGAGGCTGCATTTGAACTCAGATCCTCACCAGTGTTCTATCCACTGCACCATTTACTTGCCCCCCAAAGGGCAACTTTCAGGGAAAATATCCTTAGGGCATATTCAGTCTCAAATGCTATTTGTAGAACTCACTATCCTACAACAATGGCCCTATTTAAGTTAAATTAAATAGTTTGAGCTTTAAGTGCATTTTATTGCATTTATTTGGGAACCAGAATAGTAGACTAATGGACTGGAATACATGATCAGAGCTCAAAATCTTATCTAGTCAATATGCAAATTGGCTGCTGCCACTATATACTCATCACTTTCCTGGTTTTTACTCTCCTAGAAGGATTTCATGGTCAGCAATTGCTCTTTCATTCTTCCAGCAATGTGATCTCAAGACTTTTGAGGAACAGATTCCTAATGCATGATAAAACAATTCAATTAACTAGAATATTTATTTAACCAGAAAAACTCGTCCCTCAGTCATTCTAGATAAAGTGGAATTTATGGTGGCTGTAAAAAATGTAATAAAATTGTGTTTATAATTAGGGGGGAAAATCAGAAACATTTTAACATGACCAAATGATGAAATAAATGAATTTGCAGTTTTCATTTTTTAGGGTTGCATTTGACTTTAAAATTTTTTAAATTCTTTTGATTTCAGTGTAAAATATTCAGAATGGAATGTAATTTATAAACACATGTAGATTCCTGAAATTGCTTTGTTAATGAACTTATTGAAATCCATTATAAACTAACTTCCACACAGATAAATCTTCCACTACAGGAATTTTTTGCTTTAACTTTTATGATTATTGAACATGTTGCTTATGTACTTTCCCTTACTGCTCAAAGGTTCTGCTATTCAGATGTTATATCCCAGCTAAAAAATATTGGTTATTTGAGTGAACCTTTTGAGTATGAGTTGAAGTACAATTGGAACTGTGGTTGGGAAAGGAAATGAGTGTTTCATAGTCTCTCAGTCTTTCTTAATTGAAATGAATTTCAACAATGCTACCAGCTCCACAAAATCTCTCAAAGATAGTGAAGAATCAAACAGTGTAGCCACAAAGACAGCTTTGAGATAAATGCATTATTCCAACAAATGAAAAGATAGTTTGCTCCATTAGGCTAGGATGGAAACCCATCTGTTCCAAACATACTTTTTTAGAGCAGTAACAATTAGGTTGCAACAGCACTCCCACACTGAATCTGAATTATTATCTTCCGAGGACTACAACATGTGGTTTATTTATTTTTCAAAGTTTATCTAGCTAATCAGCTGCTTTGCTCCAGTTTTTCCTACATATTTTTTGTTTTCTTCTTTGTGTGTTTAACTTTTTCCGATAAAGAAAACAGTAAATTTGAGTGCATTTCTCTCTTCTAAATACCACAGTTCACTACAAAATTCTGTATAACAGTTATTCTTGCTTTGAATGCTGAAAGCAATTAGATGCTTAAAAAAATGAAAGAATTCCGAGTTTCATTAACCTATGATTAAGTCTGTTTAACTACAGTCCAGCATTTTTGTACTTCAACAGAGCATAGAAAACTCCAATGTTTGCCTTTGATGATGGTCTAAGAGTTTCAACTTTTAAATTGTCTGGAGCAAATCCCAGTGGGGAGAGAAGATATGTGTCATTTCCCTAGCATTTTAATCTCTTCATTTTCATTGCTGAGAATTATTGATTTGTGTGTGCACACTCCCATTACCTTAAACAGTTTTTCAAAATTATGAGTTTAATTTAGTTTTACTTTAGAGCAAAAAAAAGTCTTTATCTGGAGGATGCACAGTCAGAAAGAGCAAACATGAAACAAAATATAGACATCATTTTTATATTCCTTAGAAATCTTACTGCTATATATCAAGATATAAGCAAAGGGATATAAATATACATGCATACATATATAGGTGTATATACATATATACACAAACATGTATGTATATTTATGTGTAAAATGTGTGTTGGACATATTCAAACAGATAAGTATAATTACCCTTTTTTGTTATGAAACTATCTTAATACCAATGAGAGAGAGAACCTGAGTGAATGTAATCTGGAATACATAGAAATAATAGTTAGCATCTATATAGCCTTTTAGGAGTTGCAAAGTACTTTATAGATCATCCTCATTTCATCATCATGTTGACCCTGGAGAGGAGGTGATATTATTGTCCTAATTTTAATTATCTTAATTAAAATCCTAATTTTAAAGGATAAGGAAACTGAGTCAAATAGTGATTAAGTGACTTGTTCTGGGTCACGCAACTAATAAGTTTCTGATGGTGGATTTGAATTTGTCTTCTGGACTCCATTGTGCCATCAAGCAGATGCAATAGCCTAAAATGGTGACAACTAAATAAAAAGGATACACAAAGCACCACTGACTTTCACCTCTACTATCATCAAAAATCAAATACAATTTTTGTTATAAAGACAGTAACAGCAAACCTTTGAGAATTTTACTCACGTGATATAAAGTGGCTTCTGGCACAGGGGTGCCCATGACGTCCTGTCTTAAAGCTTCCATTTGTAAACTAGGTAGCAAGGAATAGTGAGTTGGACTATTACTCTTATCTCCCTTCTTTTTTGACTTTTTCCCTGTATCTTTCTTGCTATTTCTCTGGTACATGTATTCTTCTTGAGCAATTTTTTCATTGCTCATATACCGAAGTAGGGAATTTTCTAAACAAAAAGAGAGAAAAGCATCACTTAGAATAAGAAAATCAGTGATTGGTTTCCAGAACTACAGTTTTCTTCGGCTAGTCATTCTAATAGCTTTTACTCTTGGAACTTTAACTTGAATCATAATTTTGAAAAGCATGGTATATATAATAAAATTACACATGATACTCAATGAGCTGGGATCATGAAACAAGAGGGATCAGGCAACACATGGCATGCTAGTTTCCTTGAAAAGATTAAAATTCATTTTGTGATTTAGTATTCTTTGTGATGTTGCTGATTTAAAAATCTACTTATGTGAAAATCAAACCCAACAATACTGCTCTAGAAGTGACAAGTAATTAACATTTTTCTCTTTCATTTTCCCTAAACATGTTGCAAATATAATAATGTTAGTTGACTAAGGTTTCTGTCAATATCTCTATAGGTAGGTCCTCAGTGTATTGAGTGGATTCCTCATGGACAATTAAAGGAAGAAGACATGGACAAAAGTTAGACAGGATAAGAGAGAACGTATGGGATGTGCTCTATATTGCTAGAGGAAGTAACCATATTGATGAGATCACAGATCCATTAGAGTATCCATCAAAATTCGGAAATAACCTAAACTTAGGAAAACTGAATAGATAAACCAACTCAATAAGATTTTATTGTGTGCACTAATAGTATCATAATGGAAATCTCTATTAAATCAGGTCCAAAAATGCTAATGAAAAAGATGCCCATTTTGTTCAAGTCTATGATATATGTAGTAATGAAATAAATACTTTAAAAGTTGGTTAGGATTAACAACATCATCAAAACTCAAAAATAATCTTGTTAATTAAGTAATGTGGTATTTTAGTGAATTAAGTCCAGTAAGGTACATTTTCCTCCTTAGTCAAAAGTAAATTTTCTTTTAGATGTCTCATCCACAGCCTTATGACTTTTAGAAAGCATTAGCACAGCTTTGTAACAAGGTTTAAAAAATTATGAGGCTGACTCAACTTCTGTTGGGCCCACCAAAGCTCCAATGGCTCAGATTCTCATTATCAATGCCATCAATATCAGTTATATTGATCACTATCCACTGCTCTTTTCAATTCTAGATTAGAACAAAAATATTTTCCTATAGCAAATACCACAGCAGAATTCTGTTCTACCTACACCCCATCTCTACTTAGGAATATATTTCTAACACCAAACAGATCAAGGGGGGAAAAATCTTGCGATATTTTAGATTATTAACCTGCAGATGAGTTTGAAATGACATATATATATATATATATATATATATATATATGTATGATCACCATTTAAAACAACTGTTTTGTGTGTGTGTGTGATTAAAATGATTATTTTTCTGTTTTCTTGAGACTATCTGATTTACTCTGAGCACATAAGCAAACATTTACTTTTGTCATAAAGTCAGAGAACCTCCTTACAGAATCCTATTTATAGTCTAAAGTTGACTGAATTTTTGAAGGCAATTCAATCTACAGGAATTTTGAGTATTGAGTAGATTATGGATTGTAAGTCCATTATTTGAGAAAAAGTTTGACTATGTTCAGGGGGACTGAATACCAGAACATAGGCCACTAGGTGCTTTTTTTTTTCTTTAGACTTTGCAACTCAAAAAGGTCATTTATTAAGATGGATAGGGATTTTAGCTCTATTGAGAGAGGGGGCACAATCAGTAGTCAAATCATGGTCCCTTGAAGTATGAAAAAGTTCAGTTCTGAGACAGAATGAGATCTTGTATCCAATGTAGGTTGAGTTTGACCTTGCTTCATTTGTTCCGATAAAGTTTCATCATTTTCCTATTTTGAAATACAAATCAGTTCTTCATTTTTATATAATATTCACGTCTCTTTTAACTAAAGTCACATGCCTTATATATGATTTTTTAGAAGTTAACATTTTAAAAATATCAATGAGCACTTGTTGAAGTCTTATATTGATGGTTCAGCTAAATAAAGTGTAATGTTCTATCAAGTACAGGGATAATATGAGGGTCTATACCTATGATTTCATGGTATGATTCTGGATTGAGGGAGCTCTACCAATGTAGGTCAATGTTTCTGCAACTTATTTTCTAAGAATGGCCTAGAACTGTGTGCACAGGGTCACACAGCCAGGATGATGCAGAATTTGAACCCAGGTCTTTATGGCTTCAAGGCTGGCTCTCTGCTCACAATACCATACTGCCTTTCTTTTGTTAATTAGAGGAAGAACATAATTTGAAAAATCCTAATCTTAAACAAAAGGAGACTACTTTAAAGAACATCTAAATTTACTTACAGTTTAAACAATACAGAGCCTACCCTGAGATTCTAGGACACTTACCTCTTCTACTATCTCTCTTCATTTTACTGGGATCTTCATACTCCCCCACCCAATTATATTCCACTGGCATAGATATAGGCCGTAGCTTGCCTAAACACAGAGAACAAAATTCATATCACATCTTTTTTTCCCCTCTGTTTGGTTATTTTTGTCCTGTTTCTCAGACACAGCTAATATACACACACTCACCACACTCATGGTCAGCATTTTGTGTTATTAGCTGTAGATGAAGAAAAGGTACGTTTTGATCCAGACGGTGAAATCAGAAAATGTGGTCACTGTTTATCTCTCTGTGGCATTTTGCCAGGGAAAGTGGAAGCTAAATAATGATGGATAGATAACTGAGGTTTTCTATCTCAGGCACACTGGGTTTTTAAAAATCATCATAGGCTGTGGATGAGTCATAGGATCGTAGATTTGAACTGGAAGGGTGCATTAGAGATAATCAGGTCCAACCTCCTCATTTTATGGATGAGGAATCTGAAGCCCATTGAGGTTTAGTGATTTGATAAGGTCACAGAGCTGGTGTCCATAGTGGGATTTCAATACTGGTCTTCTTGACTTCAGGTCGTTTTATAACCACTCCCAAACAGGACCATATTAGTAAGTAACAATAGCTACACTAGTTTTCACTAGAAACTGAAATTTCTCTGGTTGGAAAAGAGAAGAATGCTATTAATTTACTTTAGGCATATTTAAAGATTTTTCAGAGGAAAGAAGGATAAACATAGATGTACTGGTCAAATTAGCTAGAACATTGTAGCTATTTTGAGTAATTCATATACATTGAAACTATCAGAGTAGACTGATATGTAAATGTATATTGGAATTAGTTAGATTTCTATTTTTCAGTAATAATAGATGGGTAATAGAGATGAATTCTAAATCCTGGAATAACTATTCATGAAAATCACATAATCTTCTTTTTTAGATAATATGAAACTATTGTCCTGATAGGAGTATGATAACATTTCATTGTAGCTATCTCTCCTATATTGTGTGGAATTCAATGAGATGAGATGAGACTGTATAGGATTCCATTCCCAGGCAATTTAATTGCTATTATTTAGTCATGTCAGAATCTTCACCTGATCCATTTCGAGTTTCATTGGCAAAGATACTGGTGCATCTTGCCATTTCTTTTGCCAGTTCAGTTTATAGAAGAGTAAATTAAAGGCAATAGTATGTTTTGCTTATAGTTATGTCTGAGATCAGGTTTAAATTTATAAATGTCTTCCTGATTCCAAGTCCAGTGCTCCATCAACTACCACCTAGCTATCCCAGGCAATTTAATTAGTGAAGTTCTAAAAAGTTCTCACTGTAAGGCAATTTTACTTTGAAGGCTGATATCTAGTATGGGCCTCAAAAACAATAAAGTGATGTTCCTGAACAACATTTTTACACATATTCCTGACAAAACAATCAGAAAGAAAATTATGGTCAAAACTAGAGCTTTAGGAAAGTGATTTACATTTTGTCAGACCAGGGAATTGCAGCAAAGTGCTTCTGCCAGCTAATGTATTTGAGAAAATTATGCCATAGATATCTTAGAAATTATAGATAAATGATACAAACAAACAGTATTTGGAGCTGCACTATAAAATGTTAGACTTGCTTTCAAAAAACTGTCACAACAAGGTTGTCAAACTCCTGGTGCCTCTGGAATCAAATCAAAATGTTATTAGGAAATGGTTAACAAAATAAATAAAGATACAATTCAACATAACTCATGTTAATTGGTGGTTGTCTAAGTCAATAGGTGGCTCTCAGGAATCAATTTCTATTTTAGTGTAACCCTAAGAGAAAGGATACAGCTGCTTAGAATTGATATAATAGTTTTGCAAAGTGTCATTTATTAGTGACAATTAAAATGATTTATTAATCTAAACTAACATTTAAATTTTAGATTTAAAGCAAATGAATTTATGAAAAAGTGACCATTCCACATTCCTCTTTTAAGTTGTATGAACAGCTTTAAACATGATCTCATTTGGGGTACAATAGATTTGTACTCAAGGGACTGGAATTCTGTCACCTGTGTGATGTTGGGCAAATCACTTCACCTCTCTGAAATTCAGTTTCCTCACTTATAAAATGGAAGTTAGAAAAGTTTATCTCTAAGATTCTTTGCAATTATAAACATGAGAACTTGTTTCAGTGAAGTAGGCATGGGGCCAACATGATTCATTTCACAGAAGGCATAGATCAGTGACTTGCCTTAATCTATCTTTTTTGCTGTTTTAAAGTCAGTCAGGAGCAGCATGATTAGGGAAGTAGTTAAAAACAAGACCTTCAGTCACTTCCACCCTCCTACACCACAGATTCAGGCTGGCAAATGTATGAAGGTTATATTTCACAGAATTATACAACACTGACATTTCAAAAACATTATATCTATGACCATGTCTAGAATAGGCCAAGATAACCACTTGGAAAGTGGACAATTCAATCAAAAAGTCATATTTGATTGGGGTTTTCATTTGGGACTCTTTGACATGAAACGATAGGTTCTATTTCATTTTGCAGAATGGACTGATAATTTCAGCCATGGATCTAAAAAGAGGCAGCTAAACTCAGTTCAAAGTACTTTATTCAGAGTATTTATTTTATATCTGATGCAGTGTGATACAGTGGATTTGGAATGAGGAAGAAGTAGGTTCAAGTTCAAAATCACATAGTATCTATGTGAACATACTAGCTAATCACTTAATCTTTCATTCATCTTTCAACACAAATGAAAACAGTTTTGAACAAAAAAGTTTTATTTCTCTTCCTATACATATATCAATATATAGATTTCTTTTATCTATGTTAATTATGTCTACATATCAGCATCTATCTATATTTACTTTATATATATATCTCATAAAAGCTATCTGTATCTGACAATTATACCTATATCTATATCAGTTTATTTTATTTTTTAATAATATCTCTGTCTATAGAGATATTAATACCATGTCAATTATATATTTACTATCTTCATCTCTCTATATATCTATATTTTATATCTACATATTGCCTCAATATTTATCTATATGTCAGTTATTTTTATATTGATATCAATAACAAATCTATAATTTAGCTGTCTCATTGTTTCTTCTTAATATCTATATATAGATACACAGATTTATATCTGTATTAATAATATTTACATATCCATTATGTTTATATCAATGCCATCTACTATATGTCATCTATTTTTCATCTATCATCTATTCATTTAGTATTGTATTTCTTTGATTCAATAGATCCCATTTTCCAAGATTCACATCACTTATGGAAACTCTCTAGTGTGGTTATGAATAGTCAATCTCTCTGCAATGAATTATAATTTATATCCCTTGTACATAACTTGCTAGAGTGGAGCACTTCAAATGCATTTGCATCATAACAAGAAACACAGGATGTCCAATATGTCTCATTTCATGGAAGACAGATACTTTTGGTGTTCATGGCAAGAAAAAGTGGCCAGTCATTTTAAATTCTAGTCCTTGGCAGATAATATAATTAGTGTGGAATATTGCTACCTGAATATTAAAGCAGAATGCTGCACAAGAAATTGAGAAAAAGAGATAAAAGAATTAAAAATGTTACTTTTGAAAGACATGGATTTCTTTTTTTTTATAAAGCTACAGAAACATCAGTGTTGGAAAGTAATTTTCAAAAATAAAGACATTATATATATATATATATATATATATATATATATATATATATCAAAATATGTTGATGGTCCTAAGGCTAGCTACTTATTTCATATTTTATTACATCAAAATTTTGCAGTACCAAATTAGTAAAGCATTCACACAAAGTAATTAAAAAAATTCCAGTATAAATGACAACTCTTGACAGAATATAATACAGTGAATGGTGTAAAGACTTTCCAACTTGAAACATGCAGATTATGCTGATTGCAATTTGTCAACACACCTATATTTAGATGCAATTGGAACCCCAAATAGACTTTTTAAAAATTCATGGAAAAACAAAATATTCTACTATTTCTAGGTTTGTAGGCATTAGGTCTATCCAAAGCATGATGTTACTATTTCATTTTTTAACAAACCTCTCTAAAACAGAATAAAATGTTACATTTTTAGAATTAATTCTAGAATTTAGAATTCTAATTTTAGAATTCTAATTTTGGAATTAATTCTAGCATGTTTTACATTTTGAAATTTTTTGCAACCTTGTTTCACATGCATATAGGATCTAATTTCTTAGGGGGTCTCATGTTTGGTTCTCAGATTGTATTTGCTCACAACTCCGCTTCCAAGACTAGATGGCTAGTATTTATAATATGCAAGAAAACCCTAGTATAAGGAAAAAAAGAGACATCTCCCAGAACTTCATCTCAATGTATCTCACTGAAAGAACAAGCACATTTTGCTAAAGTTTTGCAAGGTGGTCAGGTATTTTTTTCTAATCCATGTGGCTGGCATAGTGAATAAAATAATCTTAGATTGGGAAAAGGTGAGAAGATGCTTTTTTTCTGTTTACAAAATGTTTATCCAGGTTGCCCTGTTCAGAAAACATTTCTATTGATCATCCAAAAAAAAAAAGAGAGAGGTAAGGAATTGATTTGTTTCTGTAATCTTGTTTCTGTATACTGTAATTCTACTGTACAAAGAAATTAAATTAGTCTGCTATGTTTTATTCTACAAAAAGGCATTCTGATTGTTTTGCAATGGCTTGTTTATTTCTTGATGACTGAAAATTGTTTTATTCCTAATTCTAGTATTTTCCTACTTATTGTTTGATCAAATCAGTTTTTAATTTCTACTCAGTTTTTGTTCCACTTTAGGATGGTAGGAACAATATTTATTATTTCTCTTCTAAGATTCCTTTCATTTATTTAATAGAATGGTGAAAAGGTTATTCATTACTCAAATATGTCATTGGTTTGAGGTATTTAGTGGAATGAACACTGGATTTGGGAATTTGAAAGCTGGTATTCTAAACCAGGTTTGGTCACTAATCAATTAATTGTAAGACCATGGACAAGTCATTTAACCAGTTTTTGAAGTTTTGCTTTCTCTCCTTTAATATAAAGGAGCTAATTTAGGTGATCTCCAAGGTTGCTTCGCACCCTGAATCGAAGCAATATAATGCTCAACTAACCTAATGAGATCCAGTTTATTCTAGGCAGTCTTTCCTCTATTTTATTTTGGCCTTTTATCGCTACTGAAATTTGCTCTAATCAATTCTTAACTTTTTATATTTTTAGCAAAGGCTAAAATAAAGGAATAAAGTATTAACTATCTCTCCTGGAAGCACTCTACTTTTGAATGGTTTGTCTGGCAATGTGAAACTCAGAACAAAATTCTTTTTTCCTTAGGAAAATGGAATGAATGATGGTGAGATTTCTAGGGTAGAGTAAAAAATTCTACTTAAACTATAATGTATCTAAAATAAAGCAGTAATAGAATATTCCTTCAACTAATCCTAACCCAGCTAACTCTAATTTATTATATTTTTTTCTACTGGAAAACATATTGCAAACCTCAATTAAGAATGTATTTAAAATATTTGATCTGTTTCTCTCTAACACATATAGATAATCTATATGTACATATATAACAGATATTATTTATGCTTGTATATATTCATACATGTGTATGTATGTATGTATGTGTGTGTCTATCTATATATCTCTTTCTATATATCTAACTTCTCTCTCTCTCTCTCCACATGTTTATTATGAATCTCCCCCCTCCCTCCTGGAAATTATTTTAGTTTCTTTTTTG
Organism: Macrotis lagotis; assembly: GCF_037893015.1. Classification (NCBI taxonomy): domain Eukaryota; kingdom Metazoa; phylum Chordata; class Mammalia; order Peramelemorphia; family Peramelidae; genus Macrotis; species Macrotis lagotis. Next base: position 540,132,547 of record NC_133658.1, read on the forward strand.
TTCATGGCTAATACCCTCATATGAAGGAGTACTTTTCTCAAATAAGGCAAACTTTAGAGACAAAAATAAGTTTCAGTTTAGAATATTTTACTTAAATTATATTTAGTCTAGACTATATTTATTATTTAGGCTATATTAAATTGGGCAATGTTTTGATGTATGTTTTCCCCTCTATAAACTCTTTTTCACAAGGACTCATAATTGAAAGTTTTATTTAGCTACTACAGAGATGCAGAATAATCCAAAAGAGATTTAACCAAATTTATAACTAGGCAAGTTTACAACACATGGGATTTTATTTTCCCTAGTGAACGTTTATAAAGCTATAAAATTTAAAGGCAAGTTGTCCTCATTAGATTTCTCTAGTTGAAGGAGGCAACATGTTACATTGGAATTTGGTACAAATCCTTACTCTGTCATTTGTTACCTGTGTAACCTTAGGTAAGTCACTGAATTTTCCTACTCCTCAGTTTCCTTATCTGTAAAATGAGGTGAGAGAATCACCTTCTGCTCTAAATGCAGGTTGCCCTCTTCAGAAAGCATTTCTAGTGCTCATCAAAAAAAAAAAAGGAAAGAAAAAAGAGAGAGAGGTAAAGAACTGATTTCTTTTTGTAACCTTGTTTCTGTATACTATAATTCTACTTTACAAATAAATTAGTCTGCTGAGGATGAGGGAACAAGTGTTTGAATAGCCCCTACTATGTACAAGGCATGGTGCTAAGAATTTCTTTCTTTTTTAAAAAAATAAATATTATTTTAATTGATCCTTATAATAAGCCTGAGAGGTAGGCTACTACTGTTCAAAATTTAAAAATGAAGAAACAAAATAAATAGCCCTGAGGAACACAAAGCTAGTACATTTATGAGGCTAATTTGAACTCAGAGCTTGTTGAATCTATCCATTGAACCATTAGTAACCTATTACAAAGGGGAGAAAGATTGGAAGTCTTTTGTTAACTCTACTTTTTGAAGACAATTCTCTTGAAGCTGCAAAAGCAGTGGGGGTTCATGAACTTGTGTGTGTATGTTTTTGAAAAAAAATTGTTAACTATTTTTTGTATTTTTGGCTTCCTTTATAATTCTATGCATTTTATTTTAGGCATTTATGCATTATTCTGAGAAAGGATCCTTAGGATTTACCCATTTGCGAAAGGGGTCATGTCATGGCACAAAAATGGTTAAGAACTGCCTACAGCTACATTAAAAAAAAAACTTTTCTAGCTCAGTAGTTCTGAAGACACCCTGAAGTTGTTGAAAATTCACTTTTTCACCCACTAAGCACTGTCATCTTGATCTTTATTTAGTCAATAAAATATGCAGTGTGACTTGGTTCTAATAAATAGGGAAACATACCACCTGAAGATTGAATAATGTCTTGCAAAAATACGTATTGCTGTTTTTCAAATATATATGTATGCAATTGTGATTACTCATTTGTTATAATTTTTATGATCCTACATTTTTTTCTTAGCTTTCAGTATCTTTTATAGTTACTAACATGTCAGGACCTGAGATGGGAAAAAAAGAATCTTGATCCTCAAAAATCTTAAGAATTATTATTTTTTAGATAGTTTAATTTACAGAACAAAAGGTAATTGAACCCTATTATGGGGAAGGTGTGTGAGGCTCTGCAACTATACCACACCATTGACTACTTAGAACTCTAACTATAGGCTATTTATGAGTGATGTTTTTTTTTTCTTTTTTTTTTTTTGCAAGGCAAACGGGTTAAGTGTTTTGCCCAAGGCCACACATCTAGGTAATTATTAAGTGTCTGAGACCAGATTTGAACCCAGGTACTCCTGACTCCAAGGCCGGTGCTTTATCCACTACGCCACCTAGCCGCCCCTAAGAGTGATGTTTTAAGTCATTATTGATTGAGGAACTTTCTCTTCCTGTCTCCTCATGAGAGCAGAATTTCTGATCTTCAGTTTTAATTTAATTAGTTGATAATTTTTTAAAATAATGAATTGACTTTTCAGTCCCAATCTTTTATTTCCCATCAGATCCTACATAAAGGTTCCCTAATCTAATAAAAGCATCTCTCTCTTTTTTTTTTAAGGTTTTTTTTGCAGGGCAAACAAGGTTAAGTGGCTTGCCCAAGGCCACACAGCTAGGTAATTATTAAGTGTCTGAGACCAGATTTGAACCCAGGTACTCCTGACTCCAAGGCCTGTGCTTTATCCACTACACCACCTAACCGCCCTAAAGCATTTCTTCTTAAGGTTCATTTCTTTAATCTTGGTGGTTTTTCTACCTTGAATTTATCTAGTGAAATTTCATTTGCCTTCTTTCTTTCTAGCCATTATTCTATTGAAGAAAAGGGAGACAGGCCAGAAGTATGCTAAACATTTTCATTCTAAGTAACAAAATATTGAAATTAAATTTAGTCTGAGATTAAATTGGTAAGGCCCAGCATTCAAGAGATAATTTGCTTCTGGGAGATACTTTGCAAATTTGATTCGAGCATTCTACATTGTTGACCTCTCCTTGGGTCTCTTCCTTTTACTTTTTTTTTTTTAGGTTTTTGCAAGGCAAATGGTGTTAAGTGGCTTGCCTAAGGCCACACAGCTAGGTAATTATTAAGCTTCTGAGATGGGATTTGAACCCAGGTACTCCTGACTCCAGGGCTGTTTCCTTTCCTTTTACTTTCTACAATCCTTAATTACTCAGTTGCTCGGACCTAGTCCTCATGGCACTGCTGAGGGAAACTATGAAGCAGATAGAACCTGAGTTTTCCAGGAAGAATTCTTCAGGATGAAAATAATGATAAAAAAGTCTAAATATTTCTTCCTCTAAAATGAAAGACTATTTGAGGAGAAAATGAAAATTCTTCCCTCCTGGCAAACTTTAGTAGGTGCCTACCCCTTGAAGTTTTTTTTTTTACTTTCTGTACCAGGAAATAACCTTATCATAGTCTCCAATCTGCTGGACAATCTGTGGGTCATGAAATTGCTTTTCCGATAGTTATCTACATAGTCTGAGTTTACCATTACTGTCATATTTGGTCCCGAGACTATTTTACTAAGCTCATCAAATAGCCCTGATTACAGAATGCACTATATAAAAATCCAAAGTTATTACAATGATTACTGAATAATAGCTGCACCTTCCATCTGTGGAACACTTTTCAGTGGTGAAGCATTTTACATTATCTCATTTGATCCTTGTCACAATTCCATGAGCTAGGCAGTGAAACAATCAGGAGTCTAATTTTACAGTTGAAGGAACTGAGGCTAGACCTCAGCAACCTGGGCTCATATTTCTGTATTAGAGACTTGGTGAATGCATTTCAATTCTAGGTTTGAATCAGCTAACAGGTACATGTTGCTTAAATTTTCAAGTTTTGTGTTTGGCTTCCAACTTCCCTCTTTTTCCTGCAAAGTGGCAAATGCTTGATAGCTGAAGTCCTCAACTGCTCCCCCTTTTTGTTAGTGAAGATTACATAGTTTCAAATCATAGAGAACAGGATGTGCTGTGCTTTTGAAATCAGAAATAAAATAGGACTTGACTAGGTCTATTTGACACAGTGACAAATTTGCAATATGTTACTGGGTTACTGTAATTTCACTACTCTGAAAGACACAATAAAGTGGTAGAAGAAGTAGGAAAGATGTTCCTAAGACATTGCAATGAAGGGTCCTATGTCCTGGCCCAGATGAAACCCATAGGATAGTAGCTTTAGAGCTGGAAGGGATCCTGATGGCCTTTGAGTCCAAAACTCTCATTTTACAGATGAGGATACTGAAGGACAGAGAAGTTAAGAGACTTGCCCAGAGTAATACAAACTCATAGGTGTCTGACGCAGGATTTGTGCCCAAATTTGTTGACTTGAAGAATAGCACCTATCCCCTATGTGATACTGTCTTTCTTCCCGAAATTGATATTTGTGAAGGAAAAATGACATTTGATATTGTGTTGTCAAAATTACTGAAATGAAAAAATGAATTTATGGATAAATGTCATAGAAATAAATGCATTTCTTCAGTATATACACTGATATACAACTAAGATACCACTAGCTCTAAAGAACAAGAAGGAATATATTTGCAGATGCTTCTCTGGTCATTGTGAAGTCTGAAATTTTTCAATAAATCAAGGAAGAGTTTTAATTCTTTGCTTTCAGTTAACACTTGTATGTGGTATTATCATGAAAATATGCTTTCTTTCCATAAAAGTATAAAATTTTTGATGGATTTCTGAGGAAAGACATACACAGTGAATGGATTCACTATAGTTTACTGGTCTTAATAATTTTGAAAGCAACAGCTTTGGAGGTTTAGCAGATACTCTGAGATAAGGTATAGTTGATTTTAGAAGACTACCTTTTGCTCTTCATTTTTTTTCTTTTTTTTTAACATTTTTTTTAGGTTTTGGGGGTTAAGTGGCTTGCCCAAGGCCACACATCTAGGTAATTATTATGTGTCTCAGACCAGATTTGAACTCAGGTACTCCTGACTCCAGGGCCGGTGCTCTATCTACTATGCCACCTAGTCGCCCTTCTTCATTTTTCTTGATGCTTTTTTCTGGGATATACCGAACTACCCTGGAAAATTAATCACATTTTTTTTGTTCTTGATGTTTTTCTTAGCACACATTCTCGGTACCACATGCTGTATTGTTGCTAACAGTTATCTAAATCTTTTAAAATTCCAATTCATTAAAGTAGATAGCCTGGTATAGTACAATGGAACAAGTGTTTAAACTAAGAAGTCTTGAATTTAAAACCAGATATTGTCCATTTACTATCTTTATGCACTTAAGCAAGTCATCTATTTAATCTGGGGCAAGTTACCTAATTTTTCTGGATCTCAGTATAAAATAAAGATCATGCTAGATGATCTATAAGACCCATTAAAAGAGTAGCTAGAACAGCAGCAAAAAACATTGGCTGTCCTTCTAAATAGACCCAAGGAAGGATTAAGATTCTCTAGTTTGGGGAGAAGTATATTAACTCTTTCAGTCAATGAATTTACAATTTAGCTCAAGGGCCAAGAACTTCCATTTCTAAATCTATGCTCTTATTAACTTCTTCAGCATGGAATGCTGATGCAGGTGTTAATTAAAGACTGCTAAACCATTGGTCCTAATAAAATGCCTCAAGTTTAGGCAGGGGAGAAAGAAAAACAGGGAGAAGGGAGAAGACTCAAAGCATACTGATATGAGAAGAAAAAGAGACTGAATGATAGAGAAAATGAGGGTGTAGAGAAAAGAAGTAAGAAAGAAATATATTACTTTTGGGTATGATATGTCATTAGCAGTTATGTTAGGTGTTGCTTTGTGTCAGCTTTGTACCCCATCTGTTCTGGTTTTCATCTATGCCCACATATTAGTAAACACTTTAGGAAGGAATTAACAAGGATAGTTTTTAATCTTGGTTCTTTTTCAGGAAGAGGTTGGAGAAAGAAAACCTTACAAAAAGGTACGTTTTCATCCTTCTGGAATTTTCTGACTGATGACCTATAATCAACAATAAAGACAGTGAAGGTATTTTTTTCTCTCTGTTCCTTTGGTGTATTGATTGGAAAGATATTGTAGATGAAATAGGTTGGAAAACTCAGTAAAAGAACTTGGATTATTCATTCTCTACTTGTCTTATTTTTTAACTTCTATGTAAATTTGTCCAGACAACTCAGTGGGGTCAAAGAATTATTTTGTATTAAAGAGTCAAACTTTGCATACAGCTTTAGTATTATGTATATAAATTTAGGGAATATCCTTTCATAATTGATACTGCTTTCACCAGTGTGATTATGCATTAGTTCAACTAAAATATATTAGGCACTTATTTTAAACAAGACAAGGCTTTATTTATAGGGGGCTTTCAGTCTTGAAAAGTAATACAGACAAAATATATGAGCATGTGATAAATACATAACCAAATAGAAGAATCGAGGAAATGCTTCATGAAGGAGGTAGAATTTGAATTGAGGCATAAAGGGTGTGAAGAATTTCAATATCCAGAAAGACATTTTGGAAAAAGAAGGCAGTTTAAGCAAAATCACATATATGGGGAATGAGTAATTCAGTTTGACTTGAGAATAAACTTTGGAAAGGAGTTGCAAATCAGGATCCTGAATCTCCTTGGTATATTCCTTGTAAGCAAAGCAATGACTTGAGGCAAGGAATCTATTACTCTACCCTTTGTGGTACACTAAATAGTCTTCTAGACAATACCTCTAAGAGTCTAATTTACTGCCAAGGAATTAATGGAAAAGATAGAAGGTATTACTTGAAAAGGAAATACTGTAAAACCACTATTTTCTTCCTGAATTTCTAACAAATTTACCAAACCCAAGTTAAAATATCTATGATACTCCAAGGTACATTGTGTAATATTTCCCCCTCTATCTTAAAGGGAAGTGAATATACTCTATACTTAAATTTAAATTCATTATGGTCTCTTGGGGATAAACTGTCACACATATATTCCACATTTACTAGAAAGGCCATTTAGATGACCCCTTATGTTTGTTCAATTGCAGAGAGCAAATTTAATTTCAATATTGTTACTTAGAATGAAAATGAAAATTGTTGTTATCATAAGCACTGTAATGTATGATTATCATCAAGAAATTTATTTGCTACTGATTCATTTCTTGAATCTCTGCCCATAGGAAAATCTGACAGAAAAGTGTCCCTAAATAGGTCTCTCTCAAACCTTTCATATTTAAAAGCAAATTTTCCCTATACTTTTCACTGAGTTGGATGACTTCTGTTGGCATCTAAGATAAATGTATGGGAAAAGTATGAAAAGAGGCTAGTATATTAGGCAGTCTGTCATATTTCCTCTTTCTCTTACAAAGTTTTAAGATATATCTGACTTTAGCCTGGAGGCTCTACATAAAACAGAACTGGGACAGAATAAGCTGCAGAAATAAGATTAAAACAATGGCATGATTTAGTTTAGAAAACATTCATATGATCATGGATTTAGACCTGGAAGGAACCTTCAAAATCATCAAGTCCAATACCTTCATTTTTTTTATAGAAGAAAAAGAGAAAGGCTTGAGAGGTTAAATGACTTTCCAAAGGTCTCATGGCTAGTAAGTGAACCTTAATGAATTCAAGTAATATTTGAAATCAGATTTTCTGATTTCAAATTACTGTATTATAATCTCTCCTCAATTGACTGCATCCAATGAAAGATTGGTTGTGAACAGCAGAGAAAAGGGGAAGCAGGGATAGGCTTAATTTTCAATCATTGACTGAATTAAATGGATAAAACAGGTTAACAATTAAATCTCTCTTTGTAGCTATTCTTAGAATTAAGTTTTGGCAGTCCTCTTTAACATCTTTCTTTTCATTAGTTATACATACGCCAGAATTTTCCTGTCATTTGTACCTATTTGAAGGGCTTACTTGATATTTTGAATGCTCTAATATGAAGGGGTGACATATTAGCAATCACTTAATTCTATTTCTGGTTAAATCATTAAGTTTTCAAGATTCCACCAAAGTTTCACCTCCACCTTCAAATTTTGCTACTCTCAGGTACAAGTGGATTTTCCCTTTACAAATCTAAGTAATTAATTAATTAATTATTATATTTTAGGCACTATGCTAAATGATTTACACATATTATCTCAGGTCATTCTCACAAGAATCCTGGGATGGAAATGCTTTTGTTATTGCCCCCATTTTGAGGAAATTTAGAGACAAAATGACTTGACTGACACAGTTAATAAGTATCTGAGGTTAGATTAGAACCTAAGATGTCTTGATTCTAGGGTTTGATTGACTGTGCCCCCAAACTGCCATAAAAGTTACTTGACATGATGTTGCAGTAGTCATATTACTTATATTAAAATGTATTACTTATATTTGATGAGAAAATAAATAGGACTTTGAATTGTATTGTTATTTCAATGGCAAAGAGATACAATGCAATTTCAATGCAATTTATAGTGGGTTTTTTTTAGATTTTTTGCAAGGCAAATGGGGTTAAGTGGCTTGCTCAAGGCCACACAGCTAGGTAATTATTATGTGTCTGAGACTGGATTTGAACCCAGGTACTCCTGACTCCAAGGCCGGTGCTTTATTCACTATGCCACCTAGCTGCCCCAATTTATAGTTTTATTAGAATTGTTTGGGGGTACTAAGGAGTCAAAAAACTTGCCCAAATGGTTAATGAAATAACATTTGAACCCAGGTCTTCCTGCTTTGGGAAACTTACTCTCTAGCTCTTCCTTCATGTTTCTTTTTGGGAATAGCAATACATAGGATAAAAATTTCAAAATTTACCATAGTGACCAAAGATTGTTCAGTTATTTTTCAGTCTTGTCCGACATTTCATGAGCAGTTTACCAATTCTTTCTCCAGCTCATTTTGCAAATGAGAAAATTGAAGCAAACAAGGTTAAGTGACTTGCCCAGGGTCACACAGCTAGAAACTGTCTAAGATCAGATTTGAATTTAGGAAGAAGAGTCTTCATTACCACAGCAAGACCTCACATGCTATCCATTATGCTCTCTGTCCCAGATAACAATGGTAATATGAATCAAAATTGTACAAGAAAAATTTTATAGGACAATATTAATATGAATAAAGAAACTATCTACTGATTAATTTATTTAGGCATGTGACTTTTTATATATTGGATTCTGATATATACTGAGATTCTGAGATGTATTCTGAGATAGAAGCACTAGTTGTTATGATTTGGGTAGAACTTTTTGTGAATCAAGTTATTTTGCTCTTGACTTTGCACTTGCTTGAAGTTAAATCCAGCCCTATCTCTTAGGAAAACCTTGGATTTAGGACTAAGATTTTTGAGGACCCTGAATATGCATTTTATCTTTTAAATGTCTCTTGATAAAGATGTCAAGACCAGCTTGATTTCTCTTATCCCCAGTTTTGAAGATCTACTTTACTGTTGACTGGGCAAGAATCTAGCAGGAGTGTGAGGTCAAGTATGGGTTAGTGAAAAAAAATATTAGACTTGCATTGGAATTGTGAGCACGTCTGTTTTCCATTGCATTGATCCAAATTAATGTCTCAGGCAAGAGGTTAGCTCTGACTAGTAATTATAATTTTGAGAACTATTAGTATGGAGGCGAGGATGAGCTCAACTTAGAAAATTGTAAAGAAGGGTTACATGATTGATTCCAAGTGAAATTCAAGGTCACACAATGTAGAGAGAAAGGAAAATATGGCAGAAAATAAAAAAAAATTATCAAACTGGTCAAATGAGTAAAGGATTTTGATGTCACTGACCAAATATTTTCAGTCAGCAGGCTTTAATATACGCATAGAAAGTGGTCTAAATACTTGTTATGAGTAGTGATCTCTTTCTCATGAAATTTGTCTTTGGACCTTTGGACTTTGGGCCTCTTTTCTACTCATCTCATTTTTATTTTTTTTCAGTAATTTGTATATATGCCTTCCCTTCTTACTCTATCATTTGAATGCAAGCTCCTTGAGGTTATAATCTGTCTTTTTAAAATTTTGATACCACCGTATCATTTTAGTGTTCACTTAATAAATGGTTGCACAATCAAATTGAATTAGGAAAGACTCAGGATGAATAGGAAACTGAAGATAAAGAATGATTGCAGGGGTGGCTAGGTGGCACAGTGCATAGAGCACTGGCCCTGGAGTCAGGAGTACCCGAGTTCAAATCTGCCTTCAGACACTTAATAATTACCTAGCTGTGTGCCCTTGGGCAAGCAACTTAAGCCCATTGCCTTGCAAAAACAACAACAACAACAACAAAAAGAATGATTGTATATCTATGGGTTTATAGCTAATCACTATACAGAGTGTCCCAAAAGTCTTAGGGCATTATTATGCTTTAATAACTTTGGAGCACCCTGTATAGAACGTTACTGCAAATTGTCAATTGTGAAAACCTGAGGCACTTGGGGAACTTGGTGTCTGACTTAGTCTATACTGAAGACAAAGAACAAAAAGCAGCAACTTCTGTACTGTAAAACCAAGGTTTCTATCAGGCAGATCTAAGAAGAGAATGTCCATTGCAAGTAGGATTGTGGATCTAATGCAAGGACAAGGCAAGCTCTGGCATTGATACAGTCCTTGTTTGGAGAGATTTTTTTAGGGGGACAAAGAGAAAAAATAATAAATGTTCACTGTCAGTTTTCAGTTATCAATGCCTTCATCTGGAGGAAATCTTACGCTTATTATTAGAATATAGGCTCTTGGGAATATCTTTCTCTGATAGGATCAATAATTATTGCTTCCAATGTAGAGACTCACTGAAGGACTGAACCTTGTGATCTTTTCCCTACCAACACCTACATGAAATTTTATCTTACTGAGAGGGGCAAGTTGAATATTTGGGGGAGGTGGGGAGAGAGAAACCTGCATCCAGCATCTTTCAAACAACATATATGGCTTTTTTTCTTAAAATAGAATGATACATCACAAAAAATACTTAGAACCACAGAAGTAAATAGTAGAGCCTGTTCAAGATAAAGTAGATCCTACGATTTTATACCCTTTCAAGATTTTAAAAGAAAAAACTAATGAATCTGTAGAAAGCTGTACCCAACAGATGAAAAGGAGCAATACTAATATTTTTCAACTTCTAAAGCCAATATCATAAGAAACAGATGTGTGAACTGTAAGTAATTAGAAAGAAAAATTATACAAGGTCTTAATACAAAAGTCTTAATACAGCTTTAAACTTTAATTATCTAAAATATAACATTTTAAACTTTATTCTTAATTTATGACTAATATGGGACAGTTTAAAAACTTTGTTAAAACTGTAGAGGGAAACTGAGTTTTTTTTTTAAAGATTACATGTCAAATCCTGACTCTCCTTAGGAGAGTAATATTAGCACAGCATCATAAAACATGATTCAATGGTTTTTTTTTTCAGAAAATATGGTCTGAAAGACATATCCCTGATAGGTAGATAGAATTCTTAACCAATAAATTTAAAACAAATATTTGAATTATATTATTACTCTTCTAAGATTCCAAGAAAATCTAAAGCTCAAAACTATGTTTTGGTCCCACAAATATTTCTGCTGAGCTCTTTTCTAATTGAATAATTTTGGAATTGAGAATACTAAAACAAGTATACTCTAGCAAATCTGCTTCTTATGATATTGGCTTTGGAAGTTTAAAAATATAGTATTGCTCCTTTTCATCTGTTGGGTACAGCTTTCTACAGATTCATTAGTTTTTTTCTTTTAAAATCCCAAAAGGGTATAAAATCGTAGAATCTACTTTATCTTGAACAGGCTCTACTATTTACTTCTGTGATTCTAAGCATTTTTTGTGATGTATCATTCTATTTTAAGAAAAAAGTCATACATGTTATATGTTGTTTGAAAGATACTGGTTTTAAGTTTCTCTCCAGCACCTCAAGAAAGGATCATAACATCCCTGAGACATAGAGTAGTAATATTCAAGGAAGTACCTAGTTCATTAAATAATGGACCACTCATTTCTTATTTTAATCATTACACACTTTCTCTAAACACTCACTTCAATTTCAATAATTTTTAGGAAATCTTGGAACACTTATGAAAGAGTTGACTTATGTTTAGGATTTACTGTAAAATCAGGTACATAATAGGCCCTCAGTACTTGTATGATTGTATAAAAAACAAATCTCAAGTGCTATTTGAAACATTTCTCCAAAACAAAGTAGAAAGTATGAACAATTACATTTTCCTTTGCACATTTAATAGATTCCTTAAAAACATTCAGAAGAGATGAAATCTTAAGTTGCTGATTTTGGACCTCCTGAGAAGATTAAATGCTATAGGATATTAAGAAAATCCTAGGTTCAACACAAAAATTCTAACTGCACATATTTCTACTAATGAAAGATGGATGTTTTTTGGAATTGTTAATGAACTCATCATTTCAATTATAGTTAGGGTTTTCACTTGGTGGAATAAATGATGTTTGGCAAAAGAAAATGAAATTAACAAAAGATAAATTAATATGTAGGGATAAACTAACTGCATCATCAAATGTCCTAAACCTCAAAGACAGTGTTTTCATTGAGTCTGATTTGGATACCAACACTAGACTATGCCTATGAAAACTATAGAGAAATTTTTTTTAAATTACCATAAGTTGGAGTACTTTCTCTTCTTCCTTGACTGCTTGATCTTCCTTTATCATACTCATAGCAATATAAAACAGCATCTTCTTCAACCACATTAAATCTCTTCCGATATTCTTGGTCAAGAAATGAATTTGGAGATTCAGATCCTTTATGAACTGGCTTGCCCACTAGATGCCTACTGAGATCATCACAAGGAAGGTTTCCTTTTTCATCCCTATGGTGGGAAGGAGGGATAATGAAAAGGAGATTTGGAAAAGAGCAGAATGGAGTGGAGATAAAAAAGAAATAACAATAAAAATTCTTTTATTTATATAGTGCATCACAACTTGCAAAATTCTTTCATATATGAAGAAAGTAGTGTAAGTATTATAGTCATTTTAATATAGAGGAACCTAAAGTTTAGAGAGGTAAAATAATTTACTCTAATTTCTATTAGGAGGTTATAGAATTAGAATTAGAACTCAGGTCTTATTTTGACTGCTTCTATGCTACTTTGTCTTCCTCCATACATACATAGCAAGTGACATTTTTAGGACATAAGCATATATATTTATTTTTCCAGAAAGGAAAACACTGTAAAATCAGTTAGCATAGTTCCAAATCTTTAGCTCTAACTTTATAGTTCTGTCAGTTCTGACCCAGATTTAGTCTCATTTTATCCCTATTATTTTATTTAAAGGATATTTTCAGGAGCATACTAAAACCATATCAATGGGTTATGCCATTTTTTTGAGAATCACTAAATAAGGCATAATTAAAACTTCTTTAGAATTAAATAATTCTTCTCCCCACCCCTGCAATTTGAAAAATAGTAGAAAGTAAGATAAAGGGTCACAGAACTGAAAATGGGAAAATGCTCCACTTCTTAAAAGGAGAAGATGTATTATTCCAAGTTTCAGTTAGTTGTTTTTAAAAAGTTTAATTTCTGGCCAAGTTCTAGAATATATTATTAAAGTGATGGATTGTGGAACTTTTGAAAGGAAAATCTTCATCACATTGAGCCAAATAATTTTATTACCTTTTTTTGGTAGGTTTATTAGAAACATACTGGAGAAATGACATAGACTTAAGATTTCAGGAAGTCATTTGACCAAGAATATCATGTTTCCTTGTGGACAAAATGGAGAGGTATAGCCTGGATGATACTATTATTAGGTAGATTGGAAACTAATTGAATGAAAAAGATTATATTGATGTCAGATTAGAGGAAAGTCACTAGAAGAGCAGTATAGAGTTCCATTATTAGACCTATAAATAGTTTATATTTTTTCCATTGCTTTCGGTAAAGGCAGAAGTGACATGTTTATCAAATTAGTAGATGACATGAAGCTGGGAAGGAAAATGTGGTAAATGACATAATCAGAATGCTTAAAAATCTTGATAGACTAGAAATATGAGTAAAAGATAATAAGATGAAATTTAATAGGGATAAATATAAAGTTCTAATGGGTTTGAAAAATCAACTTCATTGTACAGGATAGGGGATCTACAGATAGGCTAATAGTGGATTTAGTTCAATATAATTCAATAGGGTGATATAACAGCCAAAAATTTGATTTAGGATAAATTGAAAAACGGCTTAGTGTCAAGAATGAGGGAAGCTGACTATTTTAGTCTGCTTGACCTTGATCAGACCCCATTTGCAGCATTATATTCAATTCTGGATGCCACATTTTAAGAAGTACTTTGGCAAAATGCAATACCTCTAGGAAAGAGTGAGAAAAATGGTGAGGGGACTTGAAATTATGCTTTAGTCCAATGAACTAGAAGTATGTGCAGAGGAAAGAAGACTGGCATGGGGGGTGGTAGAAAAATAAAATGATGGTTGTCTACTAGTATTTGAAAGGATATTACAAGGAAGATGGATAATATTTGTTTTACTTTGTTTCAGTCGTTCAAACAAAAGATAATAGATGAAAATAGTAGAGAGATATAATTTTAGGAGCATATGGAATATAGATGAAAATGTGTTTGTTTCTTGTCCAACATCAGTTATTTTTTTCTCTGTGATTGTTTATGTAATGAATCCTAAACACTGACATGAGTGAATGTAGTGGTGATATTTTGTATTATAAAATTTTAGAGGCAAAAACATGAAGCTAAATTAATTTTGAATGGTAAAAACAGGTTGTTGAAATTAGCTGTTTAAATTAATTCTTAATATGCTACATGGATAGGAAGTTTTCTATAATGCTAAAATATATGCCACATTTAGGTTACAGAAATTTTCAGATATATAGTTGAGAAAGTCTTCTGGCCCAGTATCTATAAATAGTCAAAATTTGAAAAACCTTCTTGCCACCATTCAGGTCCACTAGAATTAAGGGTCATTATTTGTTTTTTTAGGTTTCTTTTTTTTCAAGGCAAATGGGGTTAAGTGGCTTGCCCAAGGCCACACAGGTAGGTAATTATTAAGTGCCTGAGACCAGATTTGAACCCAGGTACTCCTGACTTCAGGGCTGGTGCTTTATCCACTTCACCACCTAGCCACCCTTTATCCACTGCGCCACCTAGCCACTCCCATTATTTTTTAAAAGTTGTGTACTTGCTTTGCCTTTTAGATTTTTCAAAATAATCAAGAAAGGTTCCTGAATCCTAGAAGTGTCACAAAACAATAATTGTTTAATCCAATTTTCCTTACAGATCTTGTGTAAATTAATATGAATCTCCCATTTATCTCTCATTCAGAGAGTACTGATATTTTGCCTGACTTTAATTACTCATAAAAATTCTCCACATTCAAGCGTTTGCTTATCTACAGATAAGCATATATGATTTTCATGGTTTAAGAATTCAATTGCCCTAGTAAGAGTTTGGGGCTGATGCAGGTAGGCAGGAGTTCAAGTAACACTGACCTGGAGATCAAATAGCTTGCAAGTCTTATAAGAATTGTTTATCTGTGTGGTAGCCATGAAAGTCGATGTGGCTGTAGGTCTCATTTCAATAGCAAGAGAAATGATGATTCCACTGTACTTTTCCCTGGTCATTCCACATTTTGAGTATCACATTCAATTTTGATTATCACTTTTAAATGAATTACAAAGATGGTGGAATTGATTCAGAGAAGGGTGTCAATGATAAAGAAGAATTTTGAAGCCATGACATATAAATATCAGCTGAAGGCAATGTGACTATCTAGTTTAAAAGAAAAGTAGACAGGGAGGCATTCTGTTCCCTATATTTGAAAGATTTTCATGTACAAAAATAGTTATGTTCATTGTACTGTACTCCAGGAGATATAATTAAAGTCAATCAATGGAGGATTCAGAGAAGATTCCAGTTTAATATGAGAAAGAACTTCTGAACAATCAAAGTTCATGGAATGGTCTGTGATGAGGTCTTATCTTTGGAGGTTTTCAAGAAGGGATTAACTATATGACAATATTGGGGGGAATATTATAAATGAAGAATAGAATTTCTCCGAAACAATTCAGGTTCAGGTAGTATTACATGACATTTTAAATTCATTTTCATCCCTTAGTTTTTATAATTGGAGTTTTAAAATCCCTACAACACATCTGAATCAAATGGAACTGAAATCCATATTATGGCTAACTCACAACATCTTAATTCTATAGCCTCATTATGTTGAAGAAATCAAATAATTATGATCTACTACCTGTCTAATAAGAAGGAAGACCATGAACTATGGTTGTTTCCATCTTGAGATGGTTCATCATAAATTGATTCAAGGAGAGTGGAAAAACTACAAAAAAAAGTAAAACAGGAAGAAGCTCAGATTGTCAGGGAACCTTAATTGCAAATTAAGTTGCAGGTTTATCATAAGTATTCTGAATATCTCCCATTTTTCTTTTGGTCAGCTTGTCTAGAGTAAATCATGATGACAATATTACTTAAGTTACTCTCTCTTGATTTTCTCTCTTTCAGTGCATTGGTGGCAACAGTATTCTAGCTCTACTTCATCCTCATTTAATGATACAAACAGGAGAATTAAGACAATAGTAATTAATTTCACAGTTGTCCAAATATGAATTGTGCATGTTTTAAGCTGCATCACAGTTGAAGAATCTGGCAATGTCCAAAGTCATGCATTATATTGGTATACTTATGTGAATTTGCATGTAAGTATAAAGCATAAAAAGAATGAGAATTTATATTTTATGATTCTAGAAATGTATTTTATAACTAGTTACAACATGTGTATTTAACATCTTTTATCATCTTTTCTTGGGATAAATATATTGGTAGTATAGCAGTTATACCCAAATTATTCTACTAATATGGATTACAAATGCATTCTTTCAATTAATTTTTACACTAGAGCAATGATAATTTTAATTTCATTTAAATTTTAATTCAAAACACTTTATATGTTATCAAAAAAGGTTCATCTCCATTTTGAAGAAAACTCATTACTTTGAAGAAATTCTACTAATATATGTATCAATATCATTCATATGACTAAAATGATCACTTGGCTATTCCTGGATGTTTTAAATTAAAACTATCTCTCATTGTACTCTCATTCATAACCACATCCATACAATCTAGTGGTAACAATTCCTGTTTTCATGTACTAAAATATCTCCTATTTAATAAGAAAGTACACAGCTTTTTTAAACTGGGAAAAAGGGGTAAAAATGGGAAAAATATATCACAGATTTATTTTATTTAGTCTTTATTACTTAATCCCTAAGACTTTTTCATCTGGAGAATAGGGCTCTGTAAACTGTTGTTCCTAGTTTTAGTTAAAACTGAGGAAAATAAAAAATATCATCCTCTTCATATTTAAATCATACACTCTCATTATTTCTCATTGTATAATTCTACAACATCTATTGCCTTGTCCTGACATAAAAATGAAATTGATATTTCAGATGGGTACAAATGTTCATGTGCACTTGACTTCAAAGTGAAATTATATAATAAAGTACTAAAAGCACAGAATATAGAAATAATAGATTTTTTTTAATCTGGGGCTATGCATTTATTTTGGACTAGCAAAAATTTTTATACACACATATAGATGGAATTCTGCAAATTTTAACTGGAAAAAAGTGAGAAAACTGAGCAGGGGTACTTGCTAAGGAATTAGTTACTACAATGAAAAACCATTATAATATTTGGAAGAATAACAGTAGAGATTTAAATTTAAAGAAGAAAGAAATTCAAAGTAGGGGCCAGGAAAAGTTTTCATGATTTCCTATGTTTATATGAAAATGCTGAAAACAGGGGCAATGAATTATAAGACTCAAGAACCAAATGGAAGGAAGTATATTTGATCTCAGAGTCAACACTAATTCATGGTTAGATAGAATTTATCTGTAGAATGTGAGACAGGGAGATATATTTAATTTCAGAAGAGCAGGATAAATAGATGGGGCTTGCAAAGTAACATTATACCTTAGAAACCTATGCTCATGTACAGAAATGTATAAATCTGAAGAGGAAGTATGGCAGAAAGCATAACAATCAATGAAAGGAGAAATAGAAGCAATATTTTCATTATAACAATTTGCAGCTCCCTTGACCTGAAGGAAAAAAAATTATAGATATACAGATTTTCTTTTTAGAAAACAATACAAGTCTAGGAGACACTAAACAGTAATGAGGGATTTGATGATCTGGATATCCGGAGCTCTTCTCCACCAGAAGCAGAATAATAAATACATTCTTAGCCTGCCTGAATGATATCTTATCCTTTCAAAGATGAAAAAATTAACAAGGGGAAACTTTATTCTAAATTTGAGATTATTACCAAAGAAAAACTGGTTGTTAAAACAGAAGGAATCAGAACTTTAGGAGAAAAATGATAGCTCTACTTTAGAATTTAGGAGAGAGAAGAAAAAAGTTAAGTAGAGTCTAACATGTACCTTAGTTTTTTGGACATGAAATTGGATATGGTTTTTGAAAACAGACACTTGGCAACCTACAGACTAAAATTCTATAGAGGAAGTCTTCTTCAGTAGAATATATTGCTCAAGAAATTCTAAAGGTAAAAATAAAAGCAATTCCATATAGAAAGAAAAAGAAGAGCAGTTGAAAAAAGACCATTGTGAAACTAGATGAAACTAACTAGCTAACATAACAAGAAAAGGATAGGTAAAAAGTGTGGCATTATGAGTTGAGTTTGGTGGAGAATACTTGGACAAAAAGGAGGCTTTATTAAGTCATATGTGAAGGTTATTTTATTAAGCTATTAAGTTAGTTGTATTAAAAAAGAAATTTGAAGAAGAGATAGAACTATTCATTAGTGGATGGATAATAATGAAAAAAGAGAAGTCAATATTTCTGATGTCATTTGTAATGGAAAGAGCAGAACAAAAATGTCATTAGTAGGGAGATGAAGTTGGTTAGTGATGAATTCTACTCAATTCCATAAGAACTACATCTTGGGGTACCAAAAGAACTGGAAAAATCATTGCTGGATTATTTCAATCATTTCTGAAAGATCATGGAGAATAGAAGTACCATGGTACCTGAGAAGGTCAAACTCCTGATTTTCTTTCTTTTTTTTTAAGGTTTTTGCAAGGCAATGGTGTTAATTGGCTTGTCCAAGGTCACACAGCTAGATAATTATTAAGTGTCTGAGGCCTATTTTGAACTCAGGTCCTCCTGACTCCAGGGCTGGTGCTGTATCCATTGCAGCACCTAGCCACCCCCAAACTCCTGATTTTCAAGAGAAAAAAAAGGGAAGGAAATTGATTCCAATGAACCTGACTTTGATTATTCAAAGAATTGTAAACCATATTAAATTAATGGTCTAAAATATTAATAAAGGGAAATGATAATCACCAAGTCATTATAACTTTATCATGAAAAGGTCATGCCAGACAACTTCTTTGTGGACAGGTAATTGGACTGCATATCAGAAGAATGTTTTATAGAGATCACCTACATTTTAGCAAAATATCCAACAAAATGTTTCATGTTATCCTTTTTGGGCATAATGGAGAGATAGACAATGGCACAATTACATAGATTCAGAAATGGTTGAATGACTGAACCCAAAGAATAGCCATTAATGACTGATTGTCGATTTTGAAGGATACCATGCTAGAGTTTCCCATGAATTTATCTTAGTCTTTGTATTATTTAATATTTTTATCATTGACATGGTTGAAAGTATGCTTAATTAATAATATGTGATAGAAAGTTGGCAGAGTAAAATTGACTTATTCTATGACAGTCAGGGGCAAAAGAAGACTTTCACATGATAGAATGGGCCAAACATAATAAGATGAAATTTAGCATAGACAAATATTATATTTCACATTTAAATAAATATTAAATTTATGTTCACAAGATGATGCTTCATATTAAAAGATTCTATAATTATTTTCTTGGTCAATTTGAGACATTAATAGTGAGACAAAATAACAAAAATACTAAATTTAAGCTTGCATTAAGAAAATCAGAGTTTAGGACATAGGAAAACAGTCCTAATTCAGATGAGTACTGGAATGTTCAGTTTTGTTTGGTACATTTAAAGAAAGATATTGGAGAACAAGAACAATCAGTATAGTTAGAGAACTAGAGACCATGATATATGAAGATTAAATAGTGGAACTTAAGAATGTTTTGTCAGAAGAAGAGAAAACACAAAGGGGATGGGAGGTGGGGCTGATGTTTATCTTCCAATATTTGTGATACTACAATGTGAAAGTTATTTGTTTTATTTTGGATGCTCACATGGTACAAAATTAGGATCAATGGGTAGAAGTACAGAGAAGAAAATTTGGGTTAGATATAAGGAAAAACTTTCCAAGAATCAGGGCTATCCAAAAGTGGACTAGGCTGACTCAAGAGGTAATGGCTTACCTCTTAATGGAAGTTTTTAAGGGAAGTTTATATGATTAATTGGGGAGGATGTATAATTGAATTGTTTTGGTTTAAGAAAATAACCACTCATATCTCTTCCCATCTTGAGAAAGTTAGTGAGTCTAGTCAATAATGTTAAATTCCCAAGTCACTAATTACTCATGTTTAAAATACAAAGAATTAAAGTGTCTTCCAGATGTAAGAAAGTTCCTAAATTAGGTGAATTCAAAGGGAATATTGTAATAATAAATGCCTACTGAATTTAGCAATGTAATAACAAAGTAATAAATAAAGTCACTTATAGAAAACACTATTTATATATAAACATGAAAAATCCCTAATGTATTCAGATAGAAGTCAAAGAATGCAGAGACTTAATTTACATGTCAATTTATATATGCTGGAAACATTAAGGGTTAGACTTGCCATTTGACAAAAAAAAATTTGAAATCACTGCCTGATTGAGTTTTTGAGGTTCTATATGACTAATTTAAAAAAAATGGAATTAAATTCCCATCACTGCTGTCAATTATTCCCATTCAGTTTTAAGTTCTCCCTGTATTTTCTGCACTGCAGCATTCCACCAAGTTGAATATCAGAATGCTCCAGTACAGAATGAATAACAGAAAAGCTACACTCATCTGGACATGTCAGGAATTTCAAGCAGGAAACTGGAGATGAAATGGAGGAAAGACTAGTCAGTTTAGAAAATCCATTTAAAAATCAATGCTCTTTTGCTCTTGATTCTCTCTCTCTCTATCAAAAAGGCTAGAAATAGACATTTTGGGTAAGCAAAAGTTAGAAAATTCAACTACTTATGCCTCATAGCCTCTATTTTACTAATATGTGGTTATAAATGTTCTCTCATTTTTCCTTAAAAAAGGTCTTCAAAATAATTTGGGAATCTGGAGCATTCTGGTCATGAAGTTGGGATTATTGTTATTTTTTGGTTACAGATACATGTCAATATCATGAATAGAATACAAGGATATTTCAAAATCTTTTTATATTGCTTTGGTGGGAGAAGATCATTCAAAGGGAATTAACAAAGTCTTGTAATTGTTCCTAAGTGGCTGGTGTGAATCAAAGATTGCATACAAAGCAGAGTATGTCAGTGCAATACCTGGGGATGTAGGGTTCTGCTGGAGGAGGGGGTATGTAGAGATCTTGAAGAGCAGAGCTGTCCCTTTTAGTGGGTGTGCTGATGGTGCTGGAAGGCGTGGCAACACTGCTTGTGGGACTTCTAGGTATAAGAGGCTGGTTAAAATGAAAAAGAAAATACATACACACACAACAACAACACACAACAACAACAATGACATGGTTATAATTTTAATATCATCTACTGTGTTCACTTTTAAACAGAAAATGGTATTCACAAAGAGAAAAGAGAAAGAATTATTTTTATGCTTCTGAACTGTCTGAAAAAAGATTCATATTACTTAGGTTTTACAGATTCTTTAGTACTCTTAACCTTCATATGAATGGCGTTTCCTTTATTCTTCTGGTATCGTAAGGTAGCAACAACACACAATACTTCAGCATTCCACAGCAAGTGGTAATTAATTGGGTCTCATAGTCCCTCCCACTTTGGGAAGAGAAGAAATTAAATCAAAAAAATATAGAATGATTCTAAGTTCAATCACATGAGAACTAATGGATCAAAAAAAAATGTTGCACTGTTTTTGAAACAGAAACACTATGATAGCCTGTAGTTAGATCAAATATTGAGGATCAAATAAATCTTTGGAACATATTATAAAGATTATTGTTAGTGAGTCTGGGGCAAGCTGTCTTCATTCCTTAGATGTTATCATCAACTACCACACACTTCAAGGTCAATGTATAGCCTGGCTTTGAATTATGACATCAATATGATGTATATCACTCTTCTCCCAGAACAGATATGTTGTCAGAATATTAGCCGCATTTCCAAGAATCACTTTTCTTGCTGAATTATGGCATTACAAGAGTCAGTCTGTTATACAAAACAAAAAGAAGGTTTGTATGATCTTAAGAAGTAATTTATCAAGATGTATTTTGTAAATTAAGATATTATTTTGTAAAGTAACAGTATTCATGATTGCTGACTTCCCAGAAGGACCACTAAGAATGTGAAAACATCAATCTGTGATTCAAGAAAGCAATCTGTAGAGACACTACCATTTTTGAGTTTGAATCAATGATTAATAAACCTACCATTACCCTATAAATCTGTAAAATTATATTTCAAATAAAAGTAGTTGCACATACACTTTAACTGCCCTGGTTACCTGAATTTTTAAAGTATTTAGAAAATAATAAGTGCAACAATACCATAAAACTTATAATTACAAGGCTAACTGCCTCTTCCATTCAGTACAGTTGAAAAATATTTTGCACAATTACTGTAGAGATTTTCACTTCTGTTCCTTTAATATGTTCTTTGAACAAAGAAATATCTATGAGTTACTTTAGAATGTGGCAATACTATTGCACACTAATGAAAAAGTCATTTAAATACTAGCCACAACTCCAAAGTAAAATATGATATTCATTCATTCAAGGCAGTCTCCTTATTTCATGATTTAGATTATGGTTTTATCTTTTTTCCATTACATGGCCTGTATGAAGAGGAACCTGAAATCACAAAACCTGATGAATAGAAGATGAAGTTTCCATCTATGTGGAATGGTTATAAGAAAAAAAAAGCACACGAAGGATAAAAGTCTAGATAGTTCCTCTTCTCTCTCTCTCTCTCTCTCTCTCTCTCTCTCTCTCTCTCTCACTCTCTCTCACTCTCTCTCTCTCTCTCACCTCCCCCCACCCCCCATCTTTGGCTACGCAAATACCTGTCAATAAAATGCAAAGCAACATTCATCCAAAACTAGATAGAGGAATGATAAAAATTATGGTGTATTCAAGTGGGCAATAAAGGTAGTTTTTAATTTATTGAATAGTCAGGCAGAATAGATGAAAAGGCAGGTTTTCATGAAAATAAAATTATTTTGTGAAAGACATTATAAGATTACTTCAAATGCTATGTAAAATGGGATTCTATTTAGGACATGGTGGAATGTGTAGTTGTAAAGGTCAACTAAATATCCAAGTCTGAGAGAAGATGCTTCATTCTAATTGAAAGTGTCAAGTCATACCACTATAGTATAGATCTGGGGCATTATATAACTTCAAGAATTTCAAAGAATGGTCATGCGTTTCATACTAAATATCTCAAAGAACAGCTCACAGCAAAATGACTGTGGGTTCACATCTGCTTTCACATTTATCAAGAGAAGCTGAATCTAGAAAAATAGAATAGATAATAACTTTTAATACTCTTAAGTTTATATTTACATTTAAACCAAAAGGCATTTAGCAAGTAGAGGAAACAATATTTTTTTTCTAGCCCTTTAGTGGATATGGGGTCGTACTTCCCATGTAGAAGAGGATGTTATGAGATAATGTGTCCCTAAAGTGTTCAGAACTAGACTTAAGCTAAGTTCTTTCAAATACACTTATTTAAAATGTATATAAGAGAACAGTTCAGATGTTACCTTCATTATATATCATAGATATCCTAAAACACAAAATTGAAGTGCAACCTGATTGAGAAAGTAATACATTTTTGTATGTGGCTATTGTGGGAATATGTTTTCCATACTGTTTTCCTTTCCTTCTTTTAAGGGGGTAGGGTAGGAGCAAGAAAAGAAATACTTGATAACTGAAAAAAATAATGTAACAATACTGGGATACAGGGAGTAATTAATTCTAAAGCTAGGATCTATGACTCTTAATTTTCTATGATCTTAATTCTCCCCTCTAGTCCCTTTTAAGAATAGAATTTCTTTTCTTATTCTCCTAGTGCAGCTCTTTAATCATTTTTACCTTCTATAAACTTAAGAGGCTTAGTAATTTATATGAGGGAAAGATTCTAAAACACTGAAATTAGGCAAATGAGAAAGCTCCAAAGAAATAATGATTCTCCTTATATTATTATCAAGATATCTTTCTAAGCATGAATATAGTGTGTTTATTTCAAGATATTTAAGCATTATTTTTTACCAACATGCTCAAAACTGGAATTTATCTAAATTACTGTTTTAATGTGTACTTTCTCCTGTTACTGTAATCACTACTTGCTACTCCTATCTTTTAAAGTTATATGAGAATTTTTATAAATTAGGAATTCCAGCAATTTCTACATGAACCACTGATTTGACTATTCTGACTGAATTGACTACTTGGTACAATTTACTGAATTACTTTATTTAAAAAATGGGGGAAAGGGAGTCAATTCTAAGTCAATCAAACTGATCTATTTTACTAATTGACTAATTTCATCAAATAAATTGAGCTGATTTTCCATGTAAATATACATAATTCATTTTTATATTTTGTATAGAAAAAAGAAAAAATAAAGAGAAATCACAAAGAATAATAATCATCTTATAGACTACATTTCTTGCCATATAGTAATGGTTTGATACAGATTTTTATGAAAAGTGCAAGATCTTAATGCTTTTATTTAAAGAAAATATTTACAGCCTAAGATTTAAATTATATATGTGTTACTTAGATACAAAAATATGAGTGTGTATATATATGTATGCATAAATATATCAAGCTTTAAATATATATTTGAACCACTGAAGCAAATAAAATGGATAAGGAAAATCATTAGGCCTTAAGCAAAATTAAGTACTTCAATCATCATATATAAAAGATTAGTAAACTCATCATATACAGAAAGAACATTTTACTATTATTACCCAGAGTTGATGATTATTCATGACAATACTTAGTTCTTTCATGATAATGAAATTATATAAATAAATATTTAGAGATAGTGGATTTATCATAAATGCATATTTTATAATTTGAAAAATATTAATATTTGTTAAGGAGATTTCAGCACAAAACCAAAGGGAACATTGTTTTCAAGAATCAAAATCCTTTGAGCTTAGCTTTTGTTGGTCAATGGAGAGTTGACGTATGAAATAAGTAGTATTAAGTAGGTGGGAAAGAAAAAAATACTTACAGAGCAATATAAAAGAGTCATGGCTGGATAATTAAATACCATTTTGAAAATACAAACATCTCTCTAGTACTTTTAAACTGTACAACTAATGAAAGGGAAGGAAATGTAGTCACCAAAAGCATACAAAAGGCAACATGTTTCAAACAATATAGCCAGATGGTATAAATATTGATTATTCCAGATTTTCTTTAAACAATTAAGTTGAAAACAAAGCAGGTAAACAAGAAAACCTGAGCAGATAGTGAATGATCCAATCTTAAACAAAACAATTAGGGGTAAAAATTTTTTAGCTGAAATAAATCAAATAATATTGCTTAAACACAATGTCTCTTTTTATTTTGTGTAAATCCACACAATATTTACAACTTGTCATATTCAAATGTCCTCAGAAGCACTATCTAGCTGTTTCAGTGTTGGATTCAATTTCTGTCTTTTTTTTAAATTTTGACTTCAATTATGATAATAGATTTAAAGCTGGAAAGGACCTTAGAGGTAATCTAGTTCAACCCTCTCATTTTACAGATGAGGAGATTGAGTCTCAGGAAAATTAAATGATTTGTCCAACGAGGTTACTGAAGTCAGAGGCAGATTTGGGATTTTAGCCTAAGGGCTTTGAACTACAATCCAGGGCTCTTCTACAATCTTATGCTGTCTCTGTAGGTTGACATTTGATTCTGTGGTAAATTTTCTCAGTTTACCCCATTTAGTTTTTTTTCAAGGCAATGGGGTTAAGTGGCTTGCCCAAGACCACACAGCTAGGTAATTATCAAGTGTCTGAGACCGGACTCGAACCCAGGTACTCCTGACTCCAGGGCCGGTGCTTTATCCACTGCGTCACCTAGCTGCCCTATTTAGTTCTTGTAATTATTTCAGATGTTACTTTTTCTGTTTTCTCATTGCATTATGCAATAGAGAAACTTGGTGGGATATGGGTAGATCTATTATTTATAAACACCAGTCATTCTTGTTGCCCTCAGAACCATGCAGATTCTATTTCTGTCATGTTATGATCTCTTTTATACCACTTGAGAAGAACATCCACCTGATAAATTTAAAATATTTGTTGAGAGAGAAAAGGTTATGTCCAGATATAAGATGCCTCAATTTCTTCCCTGCATTCAACTGATGGTAAATCATCTTGGTCCAGTCAACTTAATTTCTCAGGTTCTTGCCTTGCCCATTTAGCTGGAGTCAAATATGTTATAGTACAAACAACCAATGAGAAATAGAATTATAGAATGTAAGATGAGAGATTCCTCATGGGTCCTCTATGGAGGTGGGATATGTCACATGAATAGGAGACAATATTTCTTTCCACAAAATGCAAAGGCACAAAATTAACATGAGCTACTTTTTACTGAAGAAGAGAGAAAATAAAACACAATACAGAATAAATCTCATACTAGTATTTATTTCCATTTCCCCCCATGAAAGTCATCACCCCTTATGACATATTCTGCATAATAAAAGAATACAATTGCTACAGTTTTCATTAATGGCTAATGGGATGGCAGAGTTAAGAGAAGACAGCTGAAACAAAGATCATTTATTTCCCTTCCTCCATTTTGTAATTTGAATCCTAATGTCAAGTAGTGTATTTTTGTATTCTTTTCTCTAATCCTCGAACCTTGCCTTATTTTGCCTACAATTCCAGGTTGTCATGAGTATGTATCTACAAAAGTCATGTTATCAGTGATTAGAAGTTATGTCTGACATGTATACTTATAATTAGAAAAAAGTTCTACAATACTTGACCTGTATCTTGTTTAATGATCCCTTCTATAGTGCATAATATGTTTGATATGTCTCCATTTTGAATCCCAATCAAAGGGGTGGGATGGGGTCTTGGAGAATACCAAAAGGCACTTGTTGCATGCTGGAAGGAATCCATTTAAGTATGGGGCTCCTTCTTTATCAAAAGACTTGTGTTGTGAAGTCCAAGAAGCTTGAAAATAGAACAAATGCTAGCATATGATATTTCCCTTAAAAAACTTCAACCAAAAAGTCCATGATGATCTTTTGAGAGGCAATGTCATCCATTTGCTAGTTAATTCTAATTCAATACTATACACAATCTAGTTCTCAGAATATATTTTCCATTACTGTATCAAGCTAGTAACACAAAGGACAGGGAAATTTATTTTTCTAACAGCTCTAATTCATGTTCTGACTGTTATATTGTAAAGTTAATTTAGAGGTGCCACTTAAAATGACCTGAAAACACAATATTATGCAGCTTTCATTATCCCTTTCATCCATCTTTAATATTATTTGAAGACCCTGACCCTTTTGCCATACGTTTTCCAATGTCCCCAACAGATTGTAGTATTCTATTTGAAACTTTTTAAAAATTGAACCTACCTGTTTTATTATTTAGCCAAGTACTCCTAGAAGATGCTATGTTTAAGAGAACTCTCTGAAACACACATGACTTCAGATGCCAGGAAATGAATTTTTACTAGGCTAAGCAAGAATTTGAGTTGTGATTCTAGTTCTTTTATTTGCTATATGTGTGACTGAGTAAAATGCTTTACTTAGAATTCCCTCATGTCCAAAAATGAGAGGTTTCATTAATACCCTTAATGTCTACCTCTGGAGAAAAATACCATGATTCTGACTGTAAGGGTCATTCTGGCTCTGCATCTTATGTACGTTGTACAAATTTAAGGTCAAAATCAGTTGAATTTGCTGCCTTAATCAGAGTATTTTTCTTTTTTTTGCATATTAACCTACTGACTTTGAGTATACCCTTATACACACTTGCACACTTAAAGAACAGTATAATTGACACTTCCAATTCAAAGAACATCCTTGAAGTAAATATACTCCATTTACAAATTATTGCAATAATAGTTTGCTTTCCATTCCAGGAAAATGACAAAGTAATCTGATCAGACAGATTTGTAAATCAGGTCATCATTCTGGAGCCCTCTAGGCTCATATGAATTGAGATCTCCCATTTGTCTAGCATGGAATGAATATAGGTCTTTTTATTATTGATAATATAGCTCCTTTATATTTCCCAGTCCCACATAGTGTATCAACATATCAACACACATAAATGCATATATGTGTATATCCATATAGATTTAAATGTGCATATAAATATGGCTTCTTATAATAGTTGAGCCAAACAAATGATCCAGAGAAATTATTTCATTTTGAATAATGAATTGTGAATGAATATTCATTCTTGAGAATTTTTTAAAAGTCAAAAGGATTAAGTAGTTTTGGTCATTAAAAAAATCTTAATTTTTTCATGTCTAATTTTTGTACCATCCATTAACTTTAATTTGGAAAAGTTGAAGAAACTGTTGCCCACCCCCCATCTTAATCATGGGTTGGTTAGATATTCTGAAAAGTACCTAGATATTAGAAAACCTAAATTAATTAGTTTTTCATCAGATTTTGGTAACTTCTCTAGTATTTAACAACAGAAAATATTTTAAATATTTTATGATTCTTGTGAAAACATGAGAAATTTTTTATTCCTACAAAATGACTTAGTATAGAATTTTTTTTGGACCATTAATTTATGAGTTTGACCAAAAAATGCTTAACTACATCAATAAATCATTATTTATAGTTACACAATAATATATAATTTAACAAGTATATATATATGCATATATGAATTGTGACTTTTACAAAAATATGCCTTATACATCATTACAAAAATTTTTAATCTTTTTTTTAGATTTTTGCAAGGCAAATGGGGTTAAGTGACTTGCCCAAGGCCACACAGCTAGGTAATTATTAAGTGTCTGAGACCATATTTGAACCCAGCTACTCTTGACTCCAAGGCTGGTGTTTTATATACTATGCCACCTAGCTGCCCCTTCTTGGTTTTTTCTTAATCCTTGATAGTCTCATTTCATAAACGACTAATTTACCCCACTAAGTGATATCACTGAATGTACTATATTGCTCTCTGTGGATATTAATTTGCTTTACCTAACACTTTTTAGTCTTGGGGTATACTCAGTACTGTTCTGTAAAATCTTTAGAATTTCTATATCATTCAAAGGCTATGAAGTAAAGAAGGCATAGGGCAGCTTTCTAAATCATAATCATAATTATAAAATTCTTTTGTTAATTTCATTTAAAACCCAAATGTATCTGTGTATTTTTATTTGATTAACTAAAACAATGAACTTATGTGATGTGATGTGACAGCTGCCTGAAGCTATTAACTAATCTGTATATATACAAAATGGAATCCTTTGAGTATTGCTGTCAAGCAAAATTATATTTTTGGTTAAATATTGATTCTCCCACTCCCTTTACTGTCAATAAGGTTGGTTTCATGCCTGTCATTAGTTTTTTCTACTAAAAATAATAAACTATTTAATATATATATGTACACACAATATAATGGCAAAAAGTCACTGATATTATAGATTAAAATCGGTCACTACAAATATATTTGAGTCAGTATTTTGTGCTGTTTCTTATTAAAGTAATTTTATTATTATAAGTATCTATAAAATGTCCACTTTAACATATATAATTTTTAAGTTATTAACATCAGTTATTCTGGGAAAATGTCATTTAATGGGCATAATGGCCATAAAGCTATTCTCTTTTCATTGCTTAAAAAGTCTTATACCTCCCCATATTTAAGAAAATTTTTTCTCTTGTCCATCCAAGGTATTTTGTTATCATGCAAAATTGGCACATAGATCTATAGATATCTATGGCAAAAATCACAATGAATACAACAAAACTACAAAAGTAAATGCAATGTAGATATTATGGATTAGAAATACAGAATATCACAGATAAAAAACATGTGAATATAATTTCAAGAAAATATAGCTTATCCTTATATATGCAGTGTTGTGGGTCAAAAAGCTATCTGCACGCTGAATGGCATATGTCTATCAATTCAATTATCATTTCAGAATAAGTTCTCTTAGAAATTTTTTGACTCAGTTTATTATTAAAAAAATTCAAAAATTCCAATAATTTTTTTCAAGAAACATTTTGACTCTGCAGAAAATCATTCCATGTCCATTTAATTCACCTGCAAAATCCCTAAATAACATTACTCATAAGAAGAACCAATTCAAGTGATCCTTAGATAATCATTCATATATATATATATATATATATATATATATATATGTATTCCCATGATTAATCCACAATTGAATTATGAATTATCCATGAATCCAAGAAGCCTTAGTAGGAAGTTATACTATCTGTCTCTCTCTTCTTCCTCCCACTATCCCTCTCAGTATTTGGGGCAATTTACCAGATAAAGCAACCACAGGGGATATTGAAGATACAATTTATCCCTAATTTTCACTCTAAAAGCAAAAAGTGTTACAACTAGCCTCTAAAATGACAATCTGGTTAGCCATAGACCTCTAACAATGACAAACTCATAACAAAGAAGTTTTGCCTGCTTAATGCATCATTAGAAGATTGCTAGAAAAAAAGGAGGGGTGTTGGTATGGCATCAGGAGCTGTTTGAAGACCTGGAGCTTTTCCTTCTTAAAAAGTATCTTTTTGAGAAAACAAGGACATGTATTTCAGGTTTTTCTAATTTTGAAAAAATGCACAAATGAGAATTTGATCTAAGGGATGAGTGCTAGGGAGGTTGAATGGTTTACTCCTACTAATTAGCCATCCCACTTCATGATAGGAGAGTCAAAGAGAACTCAAATCAAAGTCCATCACTGACTTATTGCTAAAGGAAATCATTACTATTTTCCATATTTTCAAAAAACTTAGGAAAAAACCAAAACTTTTATTGAAGTTTTAATCTTGCTTAGCACAATTTGAATTTAAATTTTTAACTAAAAATAAATGGAATAATCTTCATTTGTGTTATTTATTTGAATTTGCAATACAATTTCTCCTTAAAATTTAAATAATTATTTCTCAATCATAAAATATATTTAAAGGATCATTTGAACACACATAGTAACACCTATTCATGAATTATCCAAACTTATAATCACCATTTTTTGGGTAGCTATTGAAAAATAAGCACAGGAAGGCATTATGTAATTTAAAAGTCAAAAGGATTAAGTAGTTTTGGTCATTAAAAAAACCTTAATTTTTTCATGTCTAATTTTTGTACCATCCTGTACACAGGAAATCTCTCTTTTCTTAATTGCAGAACCTTTCCCCATCAATTATTCACTATTAATCTTTTATAAAGTTTGTTTTTATGTATTTGGTTTCATATTGTCTCTTCTATTAGAGTGTAAACAAGTCAGAGTGAGGGGGTTTACTACACCTGAAATTCTCAAATCAAAAAAACAAAACCCAAAGAAATAATGTTGAGAAATTTGTTTTGTTCTCTCCCCAATTTTTTATGGTCATAAGGGTTTCTAGTGATAATCTATAATGATAGAATAAGAATGAAACAAAAAGATTGTAAAGATAATTTCTCTATTCTGAACTCTGAACTCTAACAATTCTAAGTGATTAAATGAGAATTCCAAATGTCTATGTTTTATGTATTAGCATCATAAGCAAATATCTTGAGAATGATATTAGTAGTATTTCGTTTATTTTGTATATATTTGTTTGCATATTGTCTCCCCCCATTAAACTGTAAGCTCCTTGAGAGTATGAGCTGTTTTTTGCCTCTTTTTGTACCTCCAGTCTTTATTAAAGTGTTGGCACTTTATAAATATTTATTCTTTTGATTGATTTAAAGCTGGAAAAGAATTCAGAGACCATCTATTTTACTAGAGGGAACTGAGATCCAAGGACTTTGTTACTTGTCCAGTTTCACACAAATACTATCTGTGCCCAGATCTGAGCTCATAGCATCTACCTCTCTTTCATTGTAACAATCAAAACCTAACCTCATGGACGAATCTGATAATTCTGTCATAGACACTGGGGAAGCATTTCTGATGTAACAGAGACTTTTCCTTACTCTTTAAATCCCACAGTATCAGCTTCTTTATAAGAGCATCCTTAACAACACTGATTTTTCATTATACTTAATGAGTATAAAGATTCACACATTACAGAAAGGCTTGAATAATAACTTCTCTGAATCTTATTTTCCACAACAGAAAATATCTATATATGACATGTGAACATAGTCTAGAATTTCAGTGCCATCTGGACCTGTTAGAGTCATGTGAAAAATATAACCCTGAAAATAACAGTATAAATTCCTTGATGTTTAAAATGTTTTAGGCTTATTCTATGGTAATTCTTGCATGAAGACTAGGTTGAAGCTGTTTTCTATCAAAGTTTTCATTTTCCTGCTTTCACAACACATCTACAAACTGTACTTGGGAAAGTGGGGTATTTAAGTCATTATTAAATTGAAGAAGATATTCTTCCCTCAATTATTTAGTTCAGTTAAAAGTGATTCTTATTTGGATACTGTAGTTACCTTAATTCTCCACTTCATTTTGTTTTTGTAGCCACATTCTAAAAGTAGGGGGGAAAAATCATTAATATCTTTAGTCAAGATATTCTTTTGGAATAATGGTGCACAAAACATGTAACTTATTGTTTGGTGTTTGAAATGAGAGATGGGGGTTAAAAAAGTTATTCAATATCATTGCAAATTAATGAAAAAATGAAGGTTATCTCTGAAAAAAAATGGCCTTCATTTTTATATCAACTATGACCCCAACCCTTTAGACCCTGATGAAGGATCTTCAGTGTAAACTATGTCAATGAGAAACAATAGAGTGGAAGAACAAAGCAGCTTATGATGCAGTGAGTAAATAGAATGCCATGAAATGATGGGAGAGCATCTAATGCCCAGTTCTGACATGCCATAATTTGGTTCAGTGAATCATCCAAATTTTTCATCTTGTAGGCTAGACATCCTTAGTTAAACATTAAAAATAATGTATACATTAGTTATTATTGATTAATAGATAGTCTACATATATATTCTTTCAGGGAAAAAGAGATCTAGAAATTCAAAGAACTTATTGTAGAAATAATTTGATGATTTACTCATTTGATCCAACTATAATGCTAAATTTTGGTCCAATGAACAGCACAAATCATAAAATGTAAAAAGCTGCTCACGTTGAAAGATGGTGGAAAGCTTAGCTATTAGAAAAGTAATTTATGACAGGTATTAGTGACAATTATAAAACTTATTAATATTTTAAGCAACAGTGACAGCAATGATATTTTTATAACTTACTTTTCTTTTTTTTTTAACCTGGACAATGCACAGTGTTCTATGGCCACTTCATTCCCCTCCCCCCAATCTAATCTTTCTTCAGACAGTATGACAGTCTTTTGGAAATGGAGATTTCATTAAAGAAAAAAGAAGTCCTCTTATAATATGATTAAAGATTATGTCTTTATCATAATGGGGACATTTTTTTCATCTTTCATCAATCAATGGCTTACTTTTTATCACCCTCTAGATATCTGTTTCTTAATGACTATAATATTAACAATGTCCAGATTAATATATCATGATGATAGTTCCTAATGAAATAAAACACTGAAATTCTAATACAATGATTTCCAAATTCTTGGCATACTAGTTTCATCTAATTATCATTATCATTATCATTATTATTATTATTATTATTTATATTATATAATGAAGGGGTCAATTCAAACTTTAATTGGGTATATTTTATGAACTAAAGTACAAATAATTTTCTTTATGATATTATAAATTTTTCTTTATAACATTCCAAAATAATTCTATGATTTAATTGTGTCTAAAGTATGCATGTGTAGCATGTACAAGTGTCATTACATAAAAGAAAACCACATATTCTTATTTTTTATCTGTGGTTCTCTGGATAGTGCTTCAAATGCCTATGAACCAATTGGTGAAGAGTTGGAAGGGGAGAGGGGAAAGCTCATCCATAGATTAGAAATTAATTGTAATAATCCTATCAAATTTGACCACAATTGAACCTAGCAGGGCAAGCTATGAAGCAATCATTTCACAAACAAATTTTCCAAAGCATACAAAGTTAATCCATGTGCTGCTGAGATGAGGCACAATAATAAAGAAGCATCACTGCGGTAATCTATGGCTACAATGATGGTGTATGACTTATGATTAAGCTTCATTACCTGCAGAGCAAGGGGCTTCCATCTCATATTTTTCAGTAAAGCTGGTGCTGAGGTAAGCATGCTCTGAGGTCGCTTTTTCAAAGTTAAGATAACACCACTCGGGTCCTCTCGTAGAGCATTCACCAAATTTTTCAACTGCCACCCCACCTGGTAACCAGCAAAATCATCACAATAAAATTGAGGTATAGCATTCAAGACTCCATGTTTTCCCCCTTTAATAAGATTAGCAAAAATGACATCAAAGGTGTATCACCATAAACATTTTTAGGATTTAAACTCAAGGAAACAGCAACAACAATGAATCTTTGATTTAATTAACCAAGTTATCCCAATAGGGTCTGTTATCAGGCAATACAAAGGACATTTACCACAGAGGACCAAAGGCTACAACAGACATTCTATATGAAACACAAAAGAAACAATGGAAAGCAAAGCTACAATTGAAATTGTTCTCTCTAGTTCAAACCATGAGCTTCATTTTTAAAATTAAGTATTCACTTTTCTTTGGGGCAGGGAAGGAGGATGAAATCAGATATTTGTTATTCATTAGAATGGGTTTTGCCCTAATGGAAAATCCCATCTACCAGTGCAGATTGTAGCTGCTCTTCAACTTGCAGTGAAATTGTTTCAAGGGGCATGGTGAGGTTAAATAACTTATTCAGAGTCACACAGTTCAGGATGTGCCAGAGATAGGACTCAAACCCACATCTTCCTAATTCTGAGGCTAGCCTTTTAGCCATTATGCCTCAAACCCTCTTTAAGCACTTATATGATTGAAAAAAATTATTAAGCAAACCTAAACAATATCCTAAATTTAAATACTGAATCATTTTTGTCCCCCTTGCTGCTTTTAAATTCATGTAGTTCTTCCATATCTACTTCCAAATAAGCCTAATGTTAAATCCTTAGAAACTGATACTCATAACACCCAAGGCTACATTTTGATATATGGGAGAAAGAGTCAATAAAAGAAATCTTTTACTCTTCTATAAAACTAATATAGAAATGACCATGCAATGCTACTTGTATGTAACAGCTACTATATTTATATGCCAAATGAGCCTATAAACTTCAGATGTAATATATAGGATTTCATGAAGCTATCTACTTGAAAGCTGTCCCCAAACATTTTACCTAAGTGCAATGATGTATTTGAAAAATCCTCAAATTCTAGCTTAACTATTAGCTTTTCCAAATTATTTCACTTGATCCATTTTTAAAAAAAATAGGTAGCATTATTTCTATTAATTTGTTTTATTCATTGACATGATAGAGAGTCAAACAGCTATAATCCTGGAAACCGGTTTCTATAAGAGGGTTGGGAACAAATGTCACATTTTCTTCTATTATTTTGAAGTTTATTGAAAACATTACACTTAGAAAAACATTAAAAACAAACAAACAACTTTCTCCCCCCACAAAGATAATCACATTTGACAGAATATC
The DNA here is from genome assembly GCF_037893015.1 of Macrotis lagotis. Lineage (NCBI taxonomy): Eukaryota > Metazoa > Chordata > Mammalia > Peramelemorphia > Peramelidae > Macrotis > Macrotis lagotis. Next base: position 540,167,886 of record NC_133658.1, read on the forward strand.
TTTGGAAAAGTACCTTAGATTCCAAGTTAGTTGGAATTGAGAGGAGAATTTAAAAACCTACATTTAGTAGTCTGCCTAATTTCTTCCTAGTCATTAGAAAAAGAAAGGAAGCAAGTTCTTTCTGGTAGCTAGTTGAAGATATGGAGGGACTGTTCACTCCTCCTAGGTTAGCTGGTTCCCTCCCCACTTGCCCCCCCCCAACCCAACAAAAAACCCAACCCAGTATAGAACACTAAGAAGCTGTGATGAGAATATAACTTGGAAAAGGAGTGATTTTTAGGATGATGCAAGACAGAATGGCAGGTTTTCAGTAATTTCTTCTTATATAGAAGGTGCTTAATAACTACTTATTGATTGATGTTACTTGATTTCAGTTTAGAATTCTTCTTAAAAGACAGAAATATGAAAGAAATAATTGATAAAGGGACAAGGGATATAGTGGAATCACATTTTATAGTTTAATTAAATGAATATTTAAGAATGTTCTTATGTTGTAACTCCCAATTACATCTGAATTGGGAAGGGAAATGGAGGATGAAGACAAAGAATTGAGATTTCAGAAAGGGATAATGAAAACAGAGATTTTGAATTTAGAATATATATATATATATATATATATATATATATATATATATATATGTCCTGTTATCTCTTTGGATCTCAGTTGTCTTGATTAAAAAATGAGGGGAATAAGCTAGGTTCCTTCAGGTCTATATTTCAATACTAAATAAGAATAGGTAGGTGGTACAGTGGTTAGATCACCAGACCTGGAATCAGGAATACTCATTTTGATGAGTTCAAATCTGGCCTCAGACATTTACTGGCTGTGTGACCCTAAGCAAGTCATTTAACTCAGTTTCCTGAGCTAGAGAAGGAAATGGCAAATCACTCCAGTATCATTGCCAAAAAAAAAAATCCAAGTGAAGTCATGAAGAATCAGACATAACTGACATAATAACAACAACAACAGGAAGACTTGGGCAATTTAAGGTTCTAAGGTGATGAGGATTCTACTAAATGTTTCTAAAAAGCTTTATGTCCCCCCAAAATATATATATGTATATATATATATATGAATTCATTTGATAATTCAATTAATAAAGGTCAACTATAGTGTTGGAATCAGGGAAAGGGTCTTACTATACTTTAAAAAGGAATGCTCTGCAAATAGCATAACACACTTATGCATTTGGTAATCAGGATGTCATAGAAACCATTTCCACTCTGAAAGAAGAAAAAACATCATGATTTTACATCCCAGTGTCTGTCCAGTACAGATAGATGATGACGTGAGTGGACTATTGAGCTCCAACTGGGAGAAATGGAAAATATCCCTAAGCAAGATTTGCCTGTAAAAGATAAACAATAGTAATGCTTTCAAAAAGCTACTACTTTATTCAAAGAGTTAAGAATAAAATTCAGTTATTATGATATGGGCAATTCTAGATAACTACAATTAATAATACATTGATGTTTGAAAACTCACCAGCCTCAAATTAGGAGAGCATGGAATAGTTTACTTCTTAGATCTATGGATAAGGTAAGAATTTTGGACCAAAGAAAATATAGAGAGCATTAGAAAATGTAAAATAGATAATTTTGATTATATAAATTAAAAAATGTTTTTTTTCAGAAACAAAACCATTGCAACTAAAATAGCAGAAAGCTGGCTAATTTTTGCAGCAAAAATACAGATCTACTTTCTCAACTATATATAGAGAACTGAGTCTAATTTATAAAATACAAGTCATTTTCCAATGATAGTTAAAGAATATGAACAAGCAGTTTTCAGATAAAGAAATCAAACCTATCTATGGTCAATATGAAAAAAATGCTCAAAATCACTAAAATAGAGAAGGGCATGAGGTAGAGGTACCCCCTCACATTTATCAGATTTCTTTATATGACAAAAAAGAAAAATGATATGTGTTGGAGGGGATATGGGAAAATTGTGATACTAAGTTACTGTTAGGAGTTATGAACTGATTCCACCCATTCTGGAGAGAAATTTGGAACTATGTTCAAAAACCTATAAAACTGGGCATACACTTATACACTTAGCTCCTACAGTATCTCTGTGAGGTATATATCCCAAGACATCCTTAAAAAAGGGAAAAAGACATATTGGTTAAAAATATATTTCTAGCAGCTCTTTTTGTGGTGACTAAGAATTGGAAATCAAAAGGAAGCCCATCAACTGGGAAATGGTCCTAAAAAAGCTGTGACATATTGATTGTAATGGAATATTATTGTGCCATAAGAAAGCAGGATGATTTCAGAATAACTTGGAAAGACTTCCATGAACAGATGCAAAGAAGTGAACAGAACTAGGAGAATGTTATTTATAGTAACAGAAATATTGTACAATGAAAATTTGTGAATGATTTAGCTATTCTCAACAATGATCCAAGAAAATACCAAAGGACTCATAATGAAGAACATTATCCACCTCTATAGAAAGAACTGATGCTGTCTGAATATGAAATGGAGCATGCTATTTTTTAATTTCTTTTTTCATTTTTATTTAAATCTTCTTATGCAAAATGATTTAATGTCAAAATGTTTTACAAGTTTACTCATGTAAGAAATAAAGGGGGAAAGGAATAGCAGATTAAAAAGACTAAAGAAAGTCACCCATGCCATTGGTTTGGTTATTACAAGCATCATTACTTCAGGGTAGAGTCCTAAGAAAAGTATGTAGAACTATAGGAAATACAGAATTCTTTATGTTCTTTTCTCAGCTGATTTAAGTGAACAATTTATGCAGATAGATGTTATTTGATATGAAAGTTAATATAATCTTTCCTCTACACATTGCCTTACTGAAAAGATCTTTACTGAGAATGGTTATTTAATTCTAAGAAAATCAAGGAATTTGAGTATTTCAAAGCATTAAATTGCAACCTGATTTAGTAGTTCTCTATAATCTTCCTTGAACCACTATAATAGCTAAATATCTTAAAATAAAACAGAAACAACAATTAGGACCAAAGAACAGAAATACATTAGCTAGAAATTTATCGATGTTAAGAAGTATAGTTTGTTAAGTGATAATAAATATGCAGAAATATAAAGTCAAATACTTTAAAACAGCTTGATGACCTAGTGGATACAGAGTAGTAGTCAGGAGGAGCTGTAAGAAGTAAGATTTGTGTATAAATGTGACCTCTAACTCTTGTCCCATTTGTCTGGTTCTCTTCTTTACAATATCATTAATAACAGGACTTATCTTTCTCAGGGTTTGTTGCAAAGATCACATGAAATAATAATTGCAAAGTCCTTAGCATACTATCTGATGCGTAGTAAGTTCTATATAAATATCAGGTATTTATAATTTTTATTATTATTTAAAATACTAAAGGAAGGAAAACATGAGACAACTAAATTGTAATTGTTAAGATTATACTATAAACAAGTACAAATTCATTATTTGGAGGTAGATTTTTAATAGGAAGATATTAAAATGTATTTTTAATGATCTGAGAAAAACATCAACTTCAGTTCTTGAAGACCACTTTGAGTTCCCCAGAGCAGCCAGAACTAAATAGAACTTCAAACATTTTTCAGAATTAAAAACAAAGAAAGGAACAAAACAGTTCCATTAAATGCTTCATATTGGAGTCAAGGGAGAGAAAATTTCTAAATATTCTTGGTAATCCCTTAAGAGGTAAGAATATTGTTAATAGACCTATGTTTGCTAGTTTCAGTTTGCTAACAGTTTTACTGCCATATTAACATAATTTTGGAGCCCCCTTTTTTTTGGACAACTTTAACGCCTTTGTGTTCCATTTAAATATACTCATTTGCTCCTTTTCCCCATAGCCTATCTAGCAAAGCCTTAAAACTTGTATAACTTTAAACTCACAAAAATTGTGTTATTGTTTATGAACCAGATAGTGAAGGTGAACATTCATCACAGTCTTTTCCATTAGGAAAAATCAACACATCTCTTGTGATATCTAGTGTGTCATATCTTCTTAAGATTGGCAGTATTTCACTTTAATTTAATTGTGCATATATAGTTTACTAAAATTGAAGAACTGGTTGCTTTTAAAAGTGTGGTAATAACTCTAATACCTTACTAACTCATGAAAGAATGACATAATACTTTATGGTTGGCAAAGCTATTTAAAAAACTCATTTGAACAAACTAAAATGATAGTATAATTCATCACTAATTTTTTTATCCGTTTTCTCTATACTGAATTTCTGCTGTTTTTAGATAGATCTGGAGACAACAGAGAAGGAAAAGTTCTAATTCCCTTGGGTTCCATTAGAAATAACAAAATTCCTTTTGCTTGTCTGAAAAGGACATGAAGTAGATTATGAGTAAAATGTTGGTAAAAGGAGGAAAGTGAATCAATATTTAGAATGTGGGAGGCTATTCTAGGCATATGGAACAGTATGATATCAAGAATCAGGTAGTTTGTGGGAACATATAGAAAAATAGACAAAAAACAGACAAAAGAAATTTATAGTATATTTTCTTTTATGATAAAGGAGGCAAGTTGTCAGAAAATAAACACATATAAATGTATAAGCCCAAAGTTTTGAACCTCTTAAGAGAGTGAAACTTTTAAGTTACCAGTTTCCTCATCTATAAAATTCTATAACTTGTTTCTCCACCTTTTCTTTGTGTCTCAGAATCCTATGTAAATATGATAACACTTAAAGGTCCCTTATCAGATTAATGTTGGCTGCCTACTTTAAAAATGGAAAGAAATGTTATTTTCAATTGAATATTAATAAAAATAAAAATGTAATTTTTCCCATCCAGATTCAACCCTTTAAAATCTATCCATGGTTCTCTTAGGGAAGGTGGTCCCTAGACCCTACAATAAGTACCAATGTTATAAGAGAGCCTTTCCAGTTCTAAAAATGCTGTTTTAGGTCAGGAGATTTGATGTAATTTGCTCAATAGACCCAAGTAAGGAAAAGAAATGTCTAAAATTGACAAAATGCACTTAACTAATTAGACAATTAAGTATTCAGTCAGTGAGCATTTATTAAGCATCTACTATTTGATAAGTCTTGAAGGTACTTCAGCAGTACTCTAAATGCTGAGGAAACAAAAAGAGAGAATCAAAAGATAGCCAACATGGTAGGTAATCAGCAAATATTTAATAATTGATCCTATGCACCCAAAAGAGGAAAATATATGGAGGAAAAAAAATTCAAGAATTATGTAATTAAAAAAATCAGGGAAACTCTGAGCAAAGAGGCACAATGGCTAGAAGAGACATTAGAGATTTTCTAGTTCAACTCTTTGATTTTACAAATATGGAAACTGAGGTCATAAACATTAAATTCCTTGTGTAATACTATATAAAGTAGCAGAGCTAGAGATTGAACTCAGGTCCTTACTCCAGATAAAAGTCTCTTTCTCCCTTAGTATCCTTTTAAAAGAAAGGAAAAAAAGGAGGCAGGTTTCAAGGAGCATTAGAGCTTTAACCAACATGAAATAGAATCTATAGAAAGCCTGGTTCCTTGATATCTGTTGGATAATCCAGTCAGACAAAAGAGAAATGGTTACTTGAGGGCTGAAATCCAAGATAAGCAAGGAAAGAATAAGAAAACACCTGCATATTCAAGTTGATTTCAAGTCCCCAGGTCCAGAACTGAGAGGTTTGATTACTAAACTGCTCTTCTAGCTTTGAGATATTAAGAAAAGGAACTAAATGAGGCTTATTTCTTTTCCCAACAAAATGCTAGAATGTGCTGTAAGGGAGGGTTTATGAAAGTTTGTGGAATTGGTCAGTATGATTGAGTCAGTATGGTTCCATCAAAAGGATTTTCCCCTTGGTAGCCCCCAACTAGTAATGTGATTATGATGGGTGAATAGATACTGACTAGCTTTAAAAATATGTATTCATAGAAGAAAACCAATTTAGCAAATGGAGAGGTAATTATTTTGGTCACAATGACAGGGAATTTCTTTTGGAGACTATTTGAAACAAATTTATTTTTAGTAATTCCAGGTATCATCTATTTATTTAAATGGTTATAGGTTTAACGGTCTGGTTAAAATTACTTTGAATATGCTAACTCATAGAAAATATGTTATTGTATTGTATTAGTAATTTAGTAAAATATAACATAGGCCAAGATCTAAGCTTATAGAGCCATAAACAGTACCTCAGAGTTCAAAGAGACTCTGGAAGTCATCAAAATTTTTCTCAAAACAGAAGTAACCTCTAGATCTGAGTGACCTACATTTTTTCCAAACATCTCAACTAACTCTGCCTTCACTCCAAAATCTTATTAAAAACTTGAAACCTAATGAAGAAACTGATTCTGTTTTCAAACAGGTTTAATTGTTATGAGCTGAAAATTATTTTTTTAGGTTTTTGAGTTGAAATCTCCATAAAGAAGTCATTCTGCTTCTAGGGATTCTCCAAAAGGAGTCTTTGTCATGTTTCAGGAAGGATTGGTGGTCATTCATACCTAGTCATGGACAAATGGGATCTTATAGATTTCATCATCTCTAGGATCTCTCTCTTCAATTTCAACTCTGTCCTAGACATTTTCCACGATGGAGTCAAATACCATTTTTAAACATATGTGTTATTTCCTCCTTCACATGATATTAATAACTAGAGGATTGTCAAATAATATAATTTGTTGGTAAATCTTTCTTTTCCAAAATATTAATCTTCAGTTAAAAGATGCAACAAAAGCACCATGTGTTACAAAGAATCACTTTGTATCATTTTAAAAATTTTGACAGATTAATGAATCACTAATACCTGATAGTGGGAAGTAGATTTGTGAAGTTTTGAGGGGGTTCTTTGCCATATTTTAAGTATCAGAAAGACAGAACACATAGTGGTTACATCCAAGTTCTCATGTTCATGGTCATACTGACCAGCAGGAGCTATGAAAACAACTAGGTATCTTTTTTAATTTGGGCAAGTAATATGTTTCCCTGAACCTACCTGTAGGTCATCTTATCTTTCCATGAAGCATGAAATTCTAATTTCTTTTCAGAAAATCTCTATCTATTTTCTAAGGAAAAAGTAAAATATATGTGATTCAAAATTTATTTTCCTCTACTTTTTCTATATTCTGTGTTTATTGACTTTCTTCATGGATTAATTTTTTTTTTCTGTTTTCTGTTCATACCCTATCCTAAGTGTTAGTACAGAGATTTCCTTTAAGGTCTTTCACTTATTCCTGTCTTTGGAAGAACAGTATGAATTTAATTTATACAAGGTTATACTTGGTCTCTTATAGGAAAAAAATACATGTAGTATATTTCCTTGAGTTATTAATGTATTTAATTCAGTTTTAATATCTCTGGTTATACAAAGGTTAGAATGCTCATGTGAATTCTGCAGAAAATGTTCTACAATACTTGGTCTAATGCTCTACTTGACTTATTCGTTGCTGTTAATATTCAGAGAAGATGAAACTGCTAAAGGTTTGCTTTGGACAGGCCTACACAAGTACAAGAAGAAAAAGAACAACTAGGTACAATGGCAGAAAAAGTCTATGTGGTGTCATAGCAGACCACAAGTTGGAAATGAGTTAATATTCTTTTTCTGCACTACCAAGTAAAACTAAAGAACTAAAAACTAAGAGTTCAAAGTAAACTATCTGTGCAGGGAAGGGAAAATAATTATTTTCCTTTTCACACAGAATTAGTTGTGATCTACAGTCAAGGTCACCATTAAAATGGCTGTGGAAGGGGTGGAGCCAAGATGGTGACAGGCTTTCTCATAAAACTCATAAGCTAAGGACTCTAACTAAATTTTCAAGAGACAGAACCCACAGAGGGACCCAGTGAGGCAGTTCTCCTACCTGGAAAAGAGCAGAAAGGCTCTGCTTCCCGGGGTTGGAGAGGCAGCCCGCCAGAGGGGTGGCCCACCAGAGCCAAAGAACCTCAACATCTCAGAGGCAGCCCCAGGGTGCTGGGAGCTGTGGCTCACAGCAGCGGAGGAGTTTCCTGAGCTACACCCCGGGGAGCACCAGGCACAAATTGGGGAAAGGGGGGAAAACCTCTTCCAGAGCGAGCACGTGAAACCCAGCCCTCAGGGCCACACAAAGAGCAGCATGGCCCGCTGAGATCCAGGAACAGAAGCAGGCCGAGCCAGTAAGCAGGAGCCCCCAGGGCATGAGCCCATTGAACTGAGGGAGGGGAGTGAAGAGAGAGAGACTGCCAAGCTCTGTCCCTGGAACAGGACTCTGGGGCTCTGACCACATTCAGATCCTGATAGCAGTCTAGGCCCCCCCATAGAACAGCAGGCCCCCCCCCCACCTCAGCCCCGTGGCAGAGGGGGGCGCATACGATCATTCACAGACCAGGAGAGAGGACAGAGCCTCACACACTGAGACCCTTGTGGGAGGGTCCCAAAAGCTCAGGAAACATCCCCCAAAACAGGCTTAGGCTGGGAAAATGAACAAGCAGAGAAAAAAGAGGAACACTATTGAGAAATATTTTGTATATGAGCCCAAGAAGGATCAAAATACTCAGTCTGAAGATGAGGAAGCACAAGCTCCTGCTTCTTAAAGACTCCAAGAAAAACAGAAATTGGGCTCAGGCTATGACAGAGCTCAAAAAAGACTTTGAAAATCAAATAAAGGAGTTAGAAGAAAAACTGGATAAAGAAAGGAGAGAGATGCAGGAAAAACATGAAAATTAAGTCAACAGTCTAGTCAAGGAAATCCAAAAAAATGCTGAAGAAAATAGCATGCTAAAAACCAGCTTAGGTCAAATGGATAAAACAGTTAAAAAAGTTATTGAGGAGAGAATGCTTTAATAAGCAAAAAAGGCCAGATGAAAAAAGAGATAAGAAAATTCTCTGAGGAGAACAAATCCTTCAGACAAAGAATAGAATTCAGGGAGATTGATGAATTTACCAGAAATCAGGAATCAATACTTCAAAACCAAAAAAATGAAAAATTAGAAGAAAATGTTAAATATCTCATTGAAAAAACAACTGATATGGAAAACAGACTTAGGAAAGATAATTTAAAAATTATTGGAATACCTGGAAGTCATGATCAGGAAAAGAGCCTTGACATCATTTTCAAAGAATTACTACAGGAAAATTGCTCTGATATTCCAGAAGCAGAGGGCAAAATAGAAATGGAGAGAATCCACCGATCCCCCTGAGAAAGAGATCCCAAAAAACCAGCCCCTAGGAATATTATAGCCAAATTCCAGAACTCCCAAGTCAAAGAGAAAATATTACAAGCAGCTAGAAGGACACAGTTCAAATATGGAGCTGCAGTCAGTATCACACAGGACTTAGCAGCAACTACATTGGAAGCTTGTAGGGCTTGGAATACAAATATACCGGAAGGCAAAAGAGCTTAGAATGCAACCAAGAATCAACTACCCAGCAAGGCTGAATGTCCTCTTCCAGGGAAAAAGATGGACTTTCAATGAACCAGGGGAATTTCAAATGTTCCTTTTGGAATGGCCAGAGCTGAACAGAAGGTTTGATCTTTAGATACAGGACTCGGGTGAAGCATAGAGATTGGAGGAGAAGGGGAAAATATGAGGGACTTGATGATGAACTGCATGTATTCCTGCATTAGAAAAGTGACACTGATAATACTCATATGAACCTTTTCATTTAATAGGGCAGGTAGAGGGAGCTTTTATAGTTGAAGCACAGGAGAAAGCTGAATTTGAAGATAAAATAGGGTGTAAAAATGGAGTCAATAGAAAAAAGGGAAATGTAATGGGAGAAAGAAAAAGGAGAGGGGGAATAGGTCAAGATATTTCATATAATAAGATTTTTCTTTATTACTATGAGCCATTTCAATGATATGGAAGGGAGGAAGGCAAGGGGGAATGAGGGAAGTTTCGCTCTCATCAGAGGTGGCTAGGAGAGGAAACAGCATATATACTCAATGGGGTATAGACATCTGGAGTAAGAAGGAGAGGGAGGGGGACAGGGGGAAGGGGGTGATGTGAGTGATGGAGGAGAGGATGGACCATGGGGGGAGAGTGGTCAGATATAACACATTTTCTTTTTTACTTCTTGCAAGGGGCTGGGATTGGATGGCCTGCCCAGGACCATAGGGCCAGGTGGATGCTGGGCCTAAGGGGTGGTATGGGGGCTCAGGGCCTCTTGACCCCAGAGCTGGGGATCTGTCTGCTGTACCACTCAGCTACCCTACCGCAGCGTCAGAGTGAAAAGAGAGAGAAAATATAGTATATGGTAGTGGAGAAATAAAGGAGGGAATTGCGATCAGCAATGGCAATGGTGGAAAAATGTGGAAGTAACTTTTGCCATGGACTTATCATAAAGAATGTGATCCACCCACAACAGAGTTGTCGGTGTTGGAACAAAGACTCAAACACATTTTTTATTATTATTATTTTTTTGGGGGGTGCAGGGTAAATGGGGCAGGGTGGCCTGCCTGGGGTCACATAGCAGGGTGATCGTTGGGTGTCTGAGGCCGGATTTGGACCTGGGTGTTCCTGGCTCAAGGGCCAATGCTCTGTCCACCACCCAGCCACCCCTACTATTATTATTATTTTATTTCAATTTGGGTCTTTTTTTTCTTTTCTTTTTTTTTTTTTGGTTTTTGCAGGGCAGTGGGGTTTGGGTGGCTTGCATGTCACACAGCTGGGTGATTTTTGGGTGTATGGGCCAGATGTTGGCTCAGGTGCTCATGGCTTCAGGGCTGGTGCTCTGTTCATTGTGCCACCTGGCCATACCTACAATTATTACTATTACTTTTTTTTAATTTTAATTTTTTTCTCTCCCCTTTATTGCTCAAGCAAGTCTATATTTATGGGGGGGAGTATTTCATTTACTCTTAAGAATATTTTATTAATGTAAAAAACATGATTTGTACAAAATGAGTATAAATATTAAATTAAAAAATGGCTGTGGAAAATCTACAGTCATTAAAGATAATGAAAACATCAATTCAGGGGAAATTAAATAAGTCATAGGATTTAGAGGTAGAGAACTGAAAAATTCTTTATTTTACAGTTGAGGTGACTATAGCCAAATGATTTATTCAAGATTGAAAAGGAAGTAAACAGCTGGAATTCAAAGCTAGTTCTTCTGACTCTAAGTTCAATGTCTGTAGCTAGATAGATATACACAATAGACATGTCAACACAATGTGTTGGCAGAAGGAAAAAAGAGTACTTATACTAAAAAAGAGGAAGTAAACTAATAATGCCTCCAAATGAATGAAATTATTGTAAAATGGAAATTAATTGTTCTGTTCTTTAAAGAGGACTGAATAACAAAACAGACAGATTGAAGGAATAGAAATTTTTGAATGAGCATAAAAAACTCTTTGACTTTAAAAGTTATTCAGCACTGAAAAATATACCTATGGTTTCTTTATTATGGGTATTTCTCTCTGATTGAGATGACATTTCTGTGACTTAGTAGATGGTCTTTAAATATTGTTTTGATCGAAATTAATCACATTGTAACCTCTTTGGAAGTGAACCTCACCAAAATTAGTTTTGCTGATTTTTGAATGACAGATAACATAACTTATCATTTCTAGAGTTCATGCTTAGAGTTTTCCCAATATAATTTAAAAATCTTAATTTTTATGTATGACTTTTATTTTGATATCACTGTAATTTACAAATATATATATATGTATATATATATATATATATATATATATATATTCCAACTCTTTCATGAACCATCCCTTGTAACATATTTTAGAAAAGGACTTCTACGAAATCAACCTTCACACCAACTGTATACTGCAATTTGTTAAATATTCTACATCCACAGATCGTGTCCTTTGCAAAGAAGGGAGGAGGACACATTTCTTCAACTCTTCTCTGAGCTTGTGATTTTTTTTTTAAAAAAGTATATACTTCAAGACAGGAGACTCCTAGAAGGAACTGGTGAATATCCTCTGGGGGATCATGGATTGAAGAAACTAATTTACTCTGGGATGATCTCCTTACCTATTCCTTTCTGGAGTTATGATAAATGTGAAAGAACATTTGCTCATGTATGGAATATTATAGATCCTCCCTCTGTACCAATAAAGTAGAGAAATAAGATTTGTTGGCAATGTAGCTAGACAGTATACACAATACACATACAATGGAAGTTGTAGGAAGAATAAAACTAAAATATCTTGGGAAGTGAAATTTTTAAAAAGGCATACTTTATAATAGGATGTATCTTGCCATTTGTGTATTATTCATTCTAGAAGAATATTCTCCTGATCCTTTTGAAAACCATGAAAAAAAATCAATTTAACATAAAACCCTTCCACTAAAATGCATAAGTGATGCCTGCATTCTTCATCCTTTGCAATATTACAAAGACAATTTTAGTGTATGATATAAAATTACCCCTCCCCCACCAATACATAGCTTCCTTACTACATTTTAACTGGTTGATACAAGCTGCTGTATAGAAAATGTCATGCACATTTCAACTTAAAACTAATAATTATGATTCATTTGTGTCTTCTGAAGAAGTTATTAATATCAAAATCTTGCAGTGATTAATGATTTATACCTTTAAGATTTTAATCAGTATTATCACTCTAAGAAATTTGCCTATTATTGAACAAGGTCTAAAATATTAAACTACAGTACACTTGGAAGAATTCTCATCTGGTTCCTTCCACAATCATTCATTCATTCATTGAAATGAAAGATGTAATTCATGAAATATACATGTGTCAAGTGTATCAAATAATAGCCGTAGAAGAATACTCATTCTACTAAAGAGTTAGAATTTTAGTATCTACCTTAACAAGAAACTATGTAATTATGATTAACCAGAAATCATCCATGGTAGATAGACTAAGCAAAATTTTAGTACTGATATTTTAACAAAACAGAAAACTGAAAATATTTCCTTGAAAAAGATTATAAAAACATTTATGTAAAAGCAATTAAAAATAAAACTAATTATATCATGTCTTTGTACTAGGAAAAAAGACCCCCGTACCAAAAGTAAACTAACTCAAAAGAACACTGATTGAGGAAAGCATTTGGGCCCTTCCCATTAGTTGTTATTTTATTTGACCAAAGTTTATAGTTAACTTTAAAAATGATTATATTATGATTTGAGTTTATACAAATATGTTTTAGTCTTTTATATGTTGAGACAAATAAATAGATGAAGAAAAAAATAAATTACTTTTAATGGAAGATATCACAATCTCCTCCTGCCAATGACTGACAAGTTGATAACTAAAACCTACAATAACTAGATTTGTTTGAGATAAAAATTTTTACATTACTATTTTTGTATGAAGTTTATAGTATCAAAATTCTCTTTTGATTTCATTATTCATTTTGTACCTGGAAGAAGTAATGCATATATATATATATATGCACATATATATATATATGTATATTCATGAATTATTTTAAAAGTAGTCTCCCTACCCCAGTACCAAGGACAGAAACAAAATATGTTCATATAAAGACCTCCCATTTAGTGATTCTAAGAGCAGAACGTACACACATATGTATAAACATTTAATTTTATATAATCATTATACTTCAATGTTATCTTAAAACCAAGAATATTTAAATATTTGCAAAAATCAAAACTTATATTCAATGACTGCCAGAGCTAACATTTTATAATTTTGCTAAAATAAAGGTGCAAATATCTTTAAAATGTGTTATGAAGCAATAAGTTTCTTTATTAAAAAAAAAGACAAAACAAAGTTTTACTTTGCCAGATTCACAAAATGTGTCTTAAAGAATCAGTAACATTCAATAGACTGCTGCATAACTACAATTTCAAAAATTAAAATGAAGTTATTCTTAGACATCATTATATCCTCACATCTTCAGCTATACATAGTCATGCTCTATTTACCTTGTGATTAATTAAAAAAAGTAAACTCAAAAAATCCACCTCCATGCCCTGACTTGTAAGGAAGAAAAGGAGATAAAATATGACTTCCTACACACATGTGTACACACACACACACACACACACACACACACATACACACACACACACATATATATCTATATCTATATATATATATCTATATCTATATATATATATATATTCTTACCATACTGATTCCAGTGATCATATTGATGTATAGGAACTAGTAACTGAATCATAGGCAAATAGAACAAATGGAAGGTAACTGTTATTGTTGACTGGATGTACTCCTTAACTTTTAATTCACCAATTTTTCATTTTTCAATCCAGTCAGTATTAATTACCCATTCCTTTTCTTCTGCCCTAATTCTTTTACTTCCTCTGTGATCTGTCTTTATTTCTTTCTCTTTTTGAGAAAGGTAATATTGGAGGTATAGAGATAGCTATTACTACACAACATAATTTGGAATTTCCTGGGCAATATTTAAAAGTAGTTACTCCTATCTGGAAATCTTTTAGGTTTTTGCAAGGTAGTGGGGTTAAGTGGCTTGCCCAAGGCCACACGGCTAGGTAATTATTAAGTGTCTGAGGCCGAATTTGAACTCAGGTACTCCTGACTTCAGGGCTGGTGCTCTATCCACTGCACCACCTAGCTGCCCCACTTCAAATATATTTGAAGTATTATAATATATGATATAATGTTTTCTATTCAGATCATTTTATTATTTTAGTATCAACAGATTCTATTAACTCTTAAATATTTTCTAACAGATTAATCTTTGGTATCTATAATTTAACTTCATGTAACTAATAAGCTATTAAACTAAAAAAAAGCTTTCAAAAAGTAATATTCATTATACTCTGGGGATCCTAAAATAAGCAATTGAGATATTATTAATAATTCACATTATATTTTATGAGTAACTACAAACAAATTAAGAGATTTGCTTATAGTCTAAACAGTTAATAGGAGATTTATATTAAGTCTTTAGTCATTCAAGGTCTCTGGTTGTTATGAGTTCCTCTGCTTCTAGGGGAGTTCATCAGAAGAATTTTATCTAATGATCTCATAACAACTGATTCATACAGTACCATACATAATGAGTTGAAAAGGAATAAATAGATCTTTGAACAAGAGTGATTGTGCTAAACAATATACTGACTTTTGGTTCAAAAAAATTATTCCTTTTCACATAATATCTTCAAAGATACCATATTAAAGGTAACCTAGTAAAAAAGAATGTCTATGCTTTTTTAAAATTACATATCAGATATTAAAAATCTAAAAGGATTTGAAAGCAATTTTCAGTTACTGAAGTAGAAATGAGTTTGCCAAGAAGAAACTGTGCTTAACACCCTATCTCACAACAACAATTTCTTCTCAGTCTTCTGTTGTCCTTGTCTTTCTCCTCATTAACTTTTGATGCTAATCTTCCCTGGGCAAAGGGAAATCAAAAAGAAGAAAATGAATTTTCTTCTCATTTAGCTAATGACATCTTCCTCAAAATCCTTGACCATTTGCTCTCACTTCATTGGGAGACAAAGATTGTTAATCCTTATAAGAAGGCAGCATTGGTCTTTCCAGTACAGTGGTCACCTGGTTGCTAAGGTGTGTATGTATGTGCATACACACAGACACCTATATGTATAAATGCATGCATGCATATATATGTGTGAATATATAAAATAGTTATAGTACAATTATTACTATATACATATGTATATATTCTTTATATATGTATATTAGTATACATATACTACATGTAGACATATACACATGTGTATGCATGCTTTATATATACACACACAGATGTACATATGTATATATTGAATATTTATAGTACTACTAGCATTTAATCATGTAAAATAAGACAATTTTCAGTGCTTTTGACTTAGTTAAGAAAGCATGTGAACAGAATTCCTGTTTAATGATAGAACATGAATGACATTAACAACTTCAAAACTTCTGGATTCTTGCTTTTAGGCTATTCCCTTCAAAGAATTTTATTATCCATAAAATATTCTTATCCACTAGCTAACCTCTGAAAATGCAATTGAAGCAGTTGGTACAAACTATGATGTAGCGATATCTTCTTGTGCATATGACTTAATGGACAGAATTTTATGAATGCCAGTAATGCATGAGGAACTAAGTCTTCTTGCCAGAGATATAAAGTGTGGTTCTAATCTCCTTAGATTGGCTGTTTACACATATTTTTTTTCTTCCTCTTGCCTGGAGCTGTAACAACTTTCTAAGTGTGTAAACTGCTGCTTTGAAAACTCAAAAGACAACTTGAAGTTTAAAAAGAAGTATAAATCAGATTTGAATTTTGTAGTTTCATTTCAAAGGAGAAAGTTTAAGTTTAAAAAGAAATCAAAGCTAGAAGGAAACAATTCTGCTGGATAATTTAAAGTCACTCTTCTAGCAACACCCAAAAATTGATTTAAAATTTTTTTCTGGTTTATATAGCTTTCCTAGATTTTGGAGTCTAGCATTGTGTCATATCCCTTCATAGTGTATTTTAAAAGAAGAAAACACCCTTATTTTACACAGTGATTTAACATGTATTAAGACTTCTTTTACTGAAAAATTAACATTGTTCTTTTAAAAGTTAGGACATAATAATAATGATTTCACTATTATGTTTAATGTAATAATAGATGTAAAAACTAAGATTAAATGTACATTCCAATCCTTAATAGATTGTAATTTAGCATAAATATCTTATCAAAACATAGTCATTCTTTTATCCATTTGAAAGGAACATAGGAATAGAAAGACTAAGCCCAAAACAATAATTTAACTACTTAATTTTAACCAAGAGTCTCAATCATGTCTTTTATCAGAGTGGTGACAAAGGATCAAAATCAATTTTTAAAATTTCACTTTCTTTTTGTTCTTACATAATGTAGGAGAGATATAAAAATTTTATAAAAACCAAAAGGTAGACAGTCATTCAACAATTAAATTCCTTATATTTTTAAGCACTTATTAAGAGAGAATTTTATAGGGAGAGATAGAAAATGCAAAAAAGACACAGCCCCTGCTCTCGTGGAGCTTACAGTCTAGAAATAAGATAGCAAAAGAAGAAATAGTCAGAGGATTTGAATAACATTCGTCAGGAATATGAGAATTGGTTATATATAAACTGGAAAATAAGCATCATCAACTTTCTTGTTCAACTTAGATTAATCACAATAATTAACATTAAAAATGTATTGCTTTAGCTAACATGTCTATATCTAAGGAATGTCATACATTTTAATGAGATGCATTTCTCCTCAATGTTACAGAGCCGTAGTTTGGCTTTCCCAAGCAATTTCCTAAGTACAATAGCCCAATCTGTCTCTGACCCCAATGCAGGTAAGATTAGGGGAGGTGGATAATGGCAGGTGAAGAACTTTTAGCAGAGATTTTTCTGCTAAAATCAAGAATCAGGCATCAACACCATTGATCAGTCACATGTCAAAGACATTTCTCAGCACTGCACTATGTAGTGCAATGGAGAGAATAAAATTTGATCATAGGACCTGAATTCAATTCTAAGGTCTGACTCTTATTATCTATGTCACTTTGGGCAAGATACTTAATTTCTCTTGACTCATGTCTTTCATCTACTAAATGATATTTAATGTCCTTCCTGACTTAAAAAGCTACTCTCTGATGAATAGTCTCCCCAGTTAAATTCATTCCTAGCTTCCATTTAAATTTTTATCCTCTTAAGGATTCATTGTTTTTGTGTACCTTCCCAAATTTATCCTTTCTTGACTTTATTCCCCCAATGGGATTTAGGGTATTATAAGCAAACTGAAGCCCTGAGAGGTTTAACAATTAATTTAATTATTTAGTTGTTATCAAGCTATTATAGTCAGGACTGAAATCCAAAGTTTCCTGACCTCTAGAAAATATCCTCTAGATTATTTTTTCTGCTTCCTGTGATATACTAAAATTTACAAAGATATTTTAAAATATTTCGAGTGCATCAAAAATTTAATCACTGAAATATTGCCAAATGGTCAATTAATATTGATTTTCTTAATTTACTCAAAGCTGCTCCTGAGATATTCATGATACACTTCTATTTTCATTGACTCTTAAATACCATAACAATTATAACCTTCAAAGGCAATGCAAACATTGATCTCTTAATTTCAGTCCTCCTAAATTCCATTCTCTAGACATACTCAAACAGAGTGTAATTTGTTAAAAAAAAAAAAAAAGTTCAAAAAAGGGAAGAGCATAGGCAACCTAAAGAACTGAAATTCAAGGCCAAGGCAGAAAATCACTCATGATGAGACTTCTTTTTCCCATCCTGACCACATTCTGAAGGAGATCTCAAAAGTTGCTGCCTGGTTTGCTTGAGGAGTAATTCTCAAAGTAATTGGCCATCTCCCTGAGGACTAGCTTTTGACACTCTTATTGGGAAAGCTATTTTCTACTCCCACTGCTCCATGCATTCACATCCACAATGTGGAAGATATGAAACTCCAGTCTGTGTAGGCCCTTTATTAGCGGGTAAGACAGTTTTCCAGCCACTGAAAGATTCGCGATTTCCATCTGAAAGGCTTTGTCTGTCAGCAATCTGCTGTGCTATTCAGTCCCCTCCTCACACCCACAGATTTCACTTTTTAAGCTTTTATTAACTTTTACTGTACTTGGATAATGAGCACATCAAATAAAATACCATGACTTTAATTATTAGTGTCTAGGTGCCTTTGCAACATCACATAGATTCTCCGTTTCTCAAATGAAAGCTAAATGGCTTGGTTTACTCAGGAGATATGAACTACAGAGAAATATTAACTATGCTTCAGTCCTTCCTTATGATGTGGTGATTAAAAGTTGCCTAGTCTTCCAAATGAGTTTTTCTTCTAGTAAATTCCTTGTACCAGTAGTACACTCAGTAATAAAATATGTAGTAAAATATGCTAATCTCTAAAGAGTTGATTGTATTGACAAATGGATCCTTGCAAGGAATCAATACATACATACATATATATACTTTTACAAGTGAAGATTACTGAACAAGTATTGAGGAGTTTTTAATTTTAGTTTTTACTTCTTATTCATTTCAAGATGCATTTAATCTTTTTTTTTATAAAAAGGTAAACTGGTTGTGAATATTTCAAATGAAAAGCATTTATCATGATCATGAATCACAATTTTTTTATGTTCTAAAAATAAAAAAAATTAAGCATGAAAACACCCTGAAGAAAGAATCTTTTGTGAATAGTACAAGTCTACTAAATACAAATAACATTTGGAAGCCCATTAAAAACCATAATTACTGTGTTAATGTTAAAGCAAGCATTTATAGAATTAATGCTATTATAAAACATATCTACATAATCTATGCCTTCATTTAATTTTTAAAAGGTCAGGATAAAAATCCATAATATGAAACAACAATAGCATATCATCTTTTAAATTTTTTTAATTGCTATTCTCACATTTCATTAAAATCTAAAGACTATATATTCCAGTTCTTACCAAAGAGTTTGTAAATCTGACTACAAACAATAGAAATTTTTGTTTTGTTCTTGTTTTATTATTAAACAATTTTGAAGAATAAATTAGTTATCCATGACTATAGAAGTTACTTGATTGTTTTTGTCTATGAGCCTTTGCCCATTGTATTCTTGCTCTTTTCATGTTTTAGCAAATATTAAAACCATCCCCCCCACTGACACTTAATGTAATCATACATACCACAGTTTGATGATTGACTTGAATCACTTCATCACCAGCATGAATTTTCTTGCATCGATCTGCAGGTGACTGAATTAAAAATAAAAGAAATGTTAATATGATTGCTATTGATTATTTTTCTCTCCACACAAGAAATGGTTATTGCTTGAAGGGGTTGGAACAGCACATGTGTTTTCCCTAAAGAACTCCCTTCTATCACTCTGGATGGTCAACACTTCTGCAGCACATAGTCTTAGAATGTTGCCTGAGGCAATGAGTCATCAAGGTACTTATGCAGGGTCATATGGATAATATGCATTAGACACTGGACTTGAAACCAAGACTTCCTAACTGCACATCTAGATCTCTTTTTACTGTTCATCTTTCTTTTCACGCTAAAAGAATAAAAATAAATCTTTTTCAATAACTGAACTACAGAAATATATTTATACCAATTTTTAAAAATGATTTTATGGACCATTTCTACTTTGAGTATAAGCAAAAATATTCACTTTATATATCTAACAGGAAATAAAAATGCTAAATTAGGCATATGTATTTGTTATCAAAGATAACCATGCTTCTCATTATTTGTTGTCATTGGAAAAATAGTTATCAATATTAATTTTTTATGAACCTTATACATTCAATATTCCAAGTTTCTACTGCAACATAAATATATTTTAATATGTTATTTTTATATGCTTTGATTCTTGTTTTTAACGTAAGTAATTTAGGTGAACTTCAGCAAATCAATATTTTCAAAAATGAATACATGCAAGAGTAGTACTCAGGTTTTGGAGATGAGATAATTAAATTGCTAACTTGTCTTCTTAATAATACCAGTACTGAAAAACCTAGAGGAAATAAATTAAAAAATGAAGATGAGGGCCTAAGTCCCTACCTTTGAGATGAATTCAAAGATGTGCATTGTAGTACATAACATTTTCTCTCTAAATATCTGTGCCATATTATTCCTTACATTTTGGATGTTTTTAATTATATTAGTAAACAAAACCAATACAAATGAATTAAATATCATTTCCACTGGTTTTAGCAATCTCAACCTTTTTCTCTATCCTAAGATGGAGTAAGAAAAAGAAGGCTAATAATGCCAAAAAATCTCCAGAACAAGGATTTTTATCCTGTGTCCTGTCATGGACCCCTTTGGTAGTCTGGTGAAACTTATGAACTTCTTCTCAAAATAACATTTGTTACCTTCATGCATTATTGAAGGAAATGCTAAAATTTAATTAGAGATTATTGGAAAAACATGAAATTTCTCCCATCAAGTGTCATAAAAACTTGCTCTGGAAAATTATATATAATTTAGTACATGAACTTCATAATTTTGTAGGTTCTATGGAATGAGTTGGGGTTCTATTCCCCTCCATAATTCTGGGCAGGGTATGATGTGGACAGTTTACATTTAATTGATTTTATGTTTATTTCATTCTAAGTTCTTTATTTATTTTAATTTATGTATGAAAATGTGATTATCCACTATCTCAAATATAACAATGTTGGTGGCATTATTCATATGTGACTGCTTCATATTTGACATTAAAGAAGCAGCATAATTTAATATGTATTAAATTGGTCTCAATGTCAAGTAAAATTAGATGCAAATCTTGCCTGACTTAGATTGGCTATGTTACCACTGCAAATGATACAACCTTCTGAGCTTCAGTCAATTCTCCACAACTATGGGTTTCCAAAGAACTACTAATGTTTGGTTGAAGAGGGTATCTTTATATAAGGGGATTCACTGAATAGACTTAAAAATGTCATTACTACTGGAAAATCAAGATATTGATTCTGATACCTTGTCCGAATGCAAAATTTTAACATCATGTACTAGCCTAGGTTTCATGATATCATAAAGAAGGAACCTCAGAACTGGTTAAAAGAAGGTATTGAGGTAGAATATCCAGACTATTTTCTTTCTTTGTTCAAATAAATTCAGTAGTTCTTAATCTGAGGTCATTAAAATATTTTAATAATTACTTTAATATAATTATTTCCTTAGTAATTCAACATACTTTAATTTATTCATTTAAAACATGACTCTGAAAAGTGGTTCATAGGCTTCATCAGACTGACAAAAGGTTAAGCTTTTAGACCAACAAGATTTTAGAACAGAATTTCTTAACCTGAGTGCATAAACCTCTTACTATGGATATACTTCAAAATTACATTTTAATTTTCATTAATCTCAGATGGAAAATTTTCATTTCCTCCAATTATTTAAAATTTTCATTCTGAGATGGGTTCTATCTATAAGTTTCACCAAAATGCCAGAGGGTTCCATGACACAAAATGGTTAAGAATCCTTTAATAACATAATGTCTGTATGAAATAAAAAATACCATAGGTATCATTAATAGAAGTGGGTGAGTGCTATACTTTAAAACTTAATGTTTACTAAAAACATTTTTATTTCAATGCTGTGGCAAATATCTCCATAGGAAATCATTTTAATTCATCAAGTATTAAGAATAAATATCGTGAAATGCCTCATAAGCTATTTACTCTCCTTTAAGACCTTATCCAAAAGATTTAAATTCTGAAATATTCATATTGATTATTATGAAAACTTCACCCAAAGGGTGATCTCAAATATCTAAACTAATAATCTTATAACATCAAATACCAACTGTTATCCCAGAAACCGAGGGTGGTGATGGTAGGAGAGGAAATTTATTATTATTATTATTATTATTATTATTATTATTATTAAGATATAATTAATATCTATTTAAAATACAGAAAATCACAAAAGAGATGTTGGAGAGTTAGTACAGAAAGGATTAGAAACTTAAATATCTTCCTGAATTTTAAAAGCATTGATGTTTAACTAGAAAGTTGGTATAGTATACAAATTGCTTTAAAATACAAAATATTCAGCTTTCCTCTCAGAGGTCCATCAATAAGTGATACAAACTTAAAACTAAATATTAAAGATATTTAAATTGCTATAAAACCATGTTACAAGCTATATGGATAAGAAATGAAATATTTGAAAAATTCTGAAAGTAAAAAATATAAAACAGAATAAAATAAAATAAATAGAATCTTAAGACCATTAATTCAAGAAAAAAACTCCTGAGAAAATCTTGAGAACAAGTATTAATTAGATATTTTACTACCTCAATTTGACTGCATAAATATTTATAGTATTTTAGCTAAATCTTAAGAGAAAAATAAAAAGAACTTTAAAAACAACACTCTTCCTTAAGAGGAGAGTAAAGTGAAAAGTAGAAAAATAAATTTGTTCTACGGGGTTACCATCATCTTATCAATGTTGTATTACTTCAAGTGATATAGAAGATAAAGATTTTTAATAAAGTCTATCCTTTGAAATTTCTATTTAACCTCTAGCTACTGAATCATTTTTATTATGTATTGTACAATATTTTTTGAGTTTATATTCAGATGTTTGAATTATCTGATATTCTTTCTTACATAAATTGTCTTATCAGGATAATGATACATTTTATAGAATTAAAAAATAAGAGATTTCTATTATTTTCTAAGTCACATTACAAATAATGCATAGCTAAGGTAAGTTACTCATGGAAGAAAGATATTTGCCATTATTTAAGTAAATAACATTTACACTAGAATGAAAAATAATTGAAAAGCACCTGAGACCAACACCAATTTAGTAAACCAATTATTTGGTCTCTTAATTCATACTATTATTTAAAAGCTGACTTTACTTCACAGTAATTTATTTATAAATAGAAGAGGAAAAAATTCTATAATACTTACATTTTCAGTAGTTCCAGTAATTACATGGAGGCCATCATATGTTGATTTAATGTACATGCCCTAAGGAAAAGATACCATCAGAAAGTAATTTTGAAATATTTGGAATATTTCCATGCAAAACATCATTTGACATATGAAAAAAAATCACTAATGGAATAAAACTTGTCACATGCTTCTTGAGTTTACATTACTAGCATTAAAATGATGAGGAAGTCCTACATCTGAATACATGGGTTTCTAGAGGTCATTAAAATGAATAAGAGAAGATTTCATGCTAGCATAGGTAACCACTTGATTTGAATTTCATTTATTATAAATTTTTTTTCATAGTAGAATTAGAAGGTTATCACCACATGAGTTTTCTGTATCTCTTTTTAAAATCAGCAGGATAATTATGATCCTTCTGAAGGAAGAAAGTTAAGAACCTCATAAGAGGAAACAAATGTCTAAATTATTTATGAAGCTACCGACATTATTTGGAAAAATGACAATGGGAGATCCTAAAATTTATCAGCCATTGTACTTTCAAGTCATGTATAGAATCTTATAGGAGCACAATAGCTGGTCTATGGTGATGCAGGAATAGTAGCTAGAAAGAGGCATATGAGTGCTTCAGGGACCACTCAATTCCTTTATATTCATTTTCTTTTCTTTTTCTTTGTTTCATCTTCATGCAGCAAATTTCATTCCTAGTTTTCTGATAAACCTCCAAAAAAAGAGATATTTCAGAGCTTGATCATAGAAGTGAGGGGATCCTAGGTTCCCAAAGGTTACTGACAACAGAACACAAGCTCAAGAAGCTCTTACAAAGAACTTAAGATTTCAAGTAAAGCTTCTGACTTTTTAAAAATTGTTTTTGCAAGACAATAGGATTAAGTGACTTGCCCAGCATTACAAAGCTAGAAAGTATCAAGGCTCTGAGACTAGATTTGAATTCAGGTCCTCCTGATTCCAAGACCATTGCTCTATCCATTGTGCTATCTAGCTGCCTCCATATATTGATTTCTAAATTGAATTTAGGTCTGCTAATTGGGAGTCATTAGGTAGCAAGGGTAAAGAGAGATTGTCTATAAGATGATGATTTTTGTCAATGCAAGGCAGTGGGGTTAAATGACTTGCCCAGGTCACACAGGTAATTATTAAGTATCTGAGGCTGGATTTGAACTCAGGTACTCCTGACTCCAGGGCCGGTGCTCTATCCACTGTGCCACCTAACCACCCCCAATCATAGCAATTTTTTGAAGATCATGCATAAAATCACAGAGAAGGGGAAGTTAAGTGGTGCAGGGGATAGAACCCAGCATCTGCAGCTGGAAAATTCATCTTCCTGAGTTCACATCTAGCCTTAGACTCTTATTAGCTCTAACTCTGGGCATATCATTTAATCCTACTTGGCTTAGTTTCCTTCTCTGTAAAATGAACTGGAGAAGGAAATGGTAAACCACTCTAGCATTTTTGCCAAAAAATCCAAAATAGGATCATGAAGAGTCAGAAATACCTGGAAAATGACCAAATAAACAAAAAAGAAGTGACTATCCAGACTGATAAGTATTAATGTATTATTTTTATCTAGAACAAGACAGAAGGTGAAATTCCACTCAAATAAGATGGATGAGGACATATGAATAAAATTCATTTTGAAATGGAACTACAATGCATGGTAAAAACAACATTAAAAAGAATCCAAAGGATTTTGCAGTAAATTAAATTTGTGAGGAACTTGTAAGGAAAAGATAAAATTAAAAAGTATAGTTGATAATGAATCTTTTAAAGATGTATTGAAGTTATTAACATTTGAAATGTGTAAAGAAGGAACCCATGATTTACTTCTTTTCACATTTTAATTAAGTATTATCATTTTAAATTATTTTAGTTATCAGAGTTATTGAAGGTTTATTAGAAAGAGAAAGAATATTTTTTCTTTCAGTGAAGATCCCATTACTTAAAATTAATTTCTTCTTGAAGAAATGTCTTAAAATTTCTACCTGAATAAACTGATAAACTTTCAATCACTTAAAAATGATAAAGAATCTTCAAGAATACATAAAACTGGCATAAAGGGAATGTTCTGGGGACAATTTTTCAGAAAAGTTATGTATTTTGCTATTCTGAAAAACAAATAAAAACAAGTACATATTTCCAAACCTCTTTACTATAAATGGCTCCCCTCCCCGCATTGATCAGTGATTTCATCAATGGAGAAGTTCTAGGTGAGAACTTATTTCTATCAGTATTGATCAGTACTTTCTTTACCAAAGGTCATTACCTTCTCTTCCAACTTACAGTCATGTAAAACAAATGAAAGATTAAGTGACTTGCCCAGGATCCCAGTGACATCATATGCTGAAGAGTCTTCTGTCTTGAAGGCCAGCTCTGTCCTTTGTGCTGAACTACCTAATTTGCTACAGGTTAAGACTGAGCAATGAATAAGTCTTATTTTGACTTGGAGGTATTTGTATTCTCAAAGGCACAATGAAACCTCTAAGTAGTCTTTACATGGAATGAATCTATGTGTATTTCAGATCTGCTTGAAAACCAGACTTAATAACATAGAAGGTTCAACACAAGCTTGGCTAAAGGGAGATAAAATTTTCAGTGACAGCAAATCTTCATTAGATCAGTTATTAAGTTATAAAAGGATTGTATTATTTGTGGTGAAGGAAGCATCCTTACTAATAATAAAATAATAACTAGCAGTTATATGGTACTTTAAAATCTGCAAAACTTTTTACCTATGTTATCGCATTTGAACTTCACAGCATCTTTATATGAGAGGTGATATTATTCCCATTTTATAAGTAAGGTGAAGTTGACAGTGACTTGCCCACAGTGTCACAGAGCTAAGTAGGTGTTTAAGATGGAATTTGAACTGAAGTCTTCCTGAATCCAAGTCAAGTGCTCTATCCACTACACCATCAATTTTCTCAGATTACTGATACTTGAAAAAAAGGGAGTATTATGGTCTGTTAATAGGTATTTAGTGATGTAATGAACAGATCTCAGGATTGAAATCAAGTAAACCTGAGTTCAAATTTGGCCTCAGATATTTACTAACAGGGTGACCTTGGGCAAGACACTTATTCTCTATTTGCTTCAGTTTCTTCAACTATTAAATAGGGGTAAAAATAGGACCTACTTCACAGGGTTGTTGTGAGGATCAAATGAGATAGTATTTATAAAAAGGGTTTAACAGGGCAGCTAGGTGGCACCCTAGATAGAGCACCAGTCCTGGAGTCAGGAGGACCTAAATTCAAATCTGGTCTCAGACACTAAATAGTTACCTAGCTGTATGACTTTGGGCAAATTACTTAATCCCATTGCCTTGCAACCCCTCCCCCCCCCCCCCCCCCGCCCCAAAAGGGGTTTAACACAGTGTCTGGATATAAAAGGTACTATATATAAATAATTATTTCCTTTCCTTTTTTCCTTTCTAAGTAGGGGAGGACAGTGAGGTCACACCTGGGAGAGTAACTTGTCTTTTTTCCCCCACCTTTCTCTCTGGAGATGTAATTAGCTATACCCTATGTTACAAAAATTAGTTTATTTTAAATTATGGGAATATATAGTTCCCTACTCTCCTATTCTAGGAAGTTTATATTTATTGAAAAGTTACCAGTACAATCAGAATTATTCAGAGGTCTCAGTTGGGGAAATTCTTAATATTCAGGTAGAGATTCATGTCTCTGCCTTAATTTAATTTTATATTGAGTCCTAGATAACCTGTTACATCTTTGTGTATGAAAAAAAAAATCCATGTTACTGGGAACACTTGGGTAAAGAAGTTAGCAGAGTAGGCAACAAAAAGGTAAGTTGGGAGAGAGATAAGATTCTTTTTCTTAACTCTTCTCAGGCCTTGTTATAAGTATAATTGCTGGCTTCAGCCTGTTGTAGCAAGTCCTTGTAGGACTGATGATCCGCCTCAATCTCTCTATTCTTTACCCACAGTTAATCCTACTTTTTCTTTCTCTTATTGCTTGTAGCCATTGTGTTGATGACTTTTTCCCCAGCTCAATTCTTACACTTGCATTCCCCTTCCTTTCTTCTGCTATGTTTTGATTTCATTTTAACTTGCTGCTTTTCATCTAAGTTTGTCAGGGCATGACCAAGTCTCTCAACCAATCTAAACAGAGTTTCTATCACAACTAAAGATATTTCCAGGATTTATTCAAACATAATTTACATATCTTAGTAATTCAGTCAAGATCTGGTCTCACGTAATAAATATATCAGGACTATGTAGATAAACAATGCTCATTTTCACAACAAAGGTAATTTTTTTATGATTACAAACAAGCAACTGTAATGAAGAAGAGCATTCTGATCATATTAGAGAGCTAGAAATTTCTTTTTGTCAGATGATGTTATTTAATAACAATGTATGAAATTGATCTTGAGGTTGAATATCTTATTTCAGGAGCAAAATAAAATATTCAAAACTTTTTATTTTAAGGCTCAAGTCGAGTTAAAGATTTGATAATAGACAGCTTTCAAGTGCAATGGGAGAGAGGAATAATACAAATCAATTCATACCCAGTGAATCAAAATGCCCTTTTTAAAATTAAATACTTCAATTGCTCCCCTCCTTATCAACTATGTATTAGATCTACTAAGAAATAAAACATTTATTTGTACTCTTTCTTTCCTCCCTCACTCTTTATTTCTCCTTCCATTTGTTCTTTTTTTCTCTTTGTTTCCTTCTCTCTGTCTCTCTCTCTGCCTGTTTCTGTCTGTCTTTGTCTCTGTCTCTGTCTCTCTCTGTTCCTGTCTCTCTGTGTCTCTGTCTCTGTGTCTCTATGTCTCTGTCTCTCTCTGTCTCTCTGTCTCTCTGTCTCTCTGTCTCTCTCTCTCTGTCTCTCTCTCTCTCTCTCTCTCTCTCTCTCTCTCTCTCTCTCTCTCTCTCTCTCTCTCTCCCCCTCTCTCCCCCTCTCCTCCCTTTGTGTTATAGTAGAAAATCTTTTTCAGGCAATTGTTGAAGTAACTGAGTATTAGTGGCCTTGGAAATCACCATTTAACTAACTGACTCTGATTTGAGAATTAAAAATAGCATTTAGTTTACCTTCTTGGAGTGAATGGACTGGCTAAAAATTAAATAAAAACATACTCATATGTATTAATATTACAATATTAATTATATTATATATATCATAATAAAACTTCAACTTCCATTTGTTCTAATGCAGGGATTCTTTTAGTATTAAAACAATGTGAAAAAAGTCAGTCTTTTCCCACCCCTTTTTTTTCTCTAGACATTTCCTAGCACTTAAGAGTTGGTATGACAGACTGGCAAAATGGAGAGCTTCAAAACCACCAAGTAAATTTCTCTCCCTTCCATTTAAGCATGTCACATTAATCTCCTGATATCTTTGTGCCATTAATTTTTCTTATAACTGACAGAATATACTGTGGACTTTAAAACCAAGAGTATTAACTAACTGTTCATGGAGGATGGTTTTAATAAACTGCGTACTTCTTACCAGCCCTTCACTTGGCTTGATGTTTGCCAGCTGGATCACTTCCAGGTGAGCAGACTGTGAAACCAGGGGATCAGATGAAAGGGAGATAATATGGTCACAGACTCCAGAAAGAGTTTTACACTAAAAGAAAGAAGAAGTATTAGGATAAATATTTCAAATAAATGATATAACTGCTTAATTGGCTGATTTTTTTAAAAGCATAGAGAAAAGATAGCAAGTGACATTCATCCATCCTTCACTATCTTTTGAAATTATAAGGCATAAAGCCTTAGAAGAGGATCATTGGCAATTTCACTAGATAAACTTAGATGCTTAACAAGTTGCTCATTTCTCTAGTTAGAGGACAGTTAAAATGCTCTATACTTGCATTCTAATAGCTTTATTTATAAATCTTAGAAAATAAAATTATTGATCTCAAAACTCAATGTCAATTTAACTACTAAATTTCATGAATCCTCTCTTCTTTCCTTTGAACAGTACAATAGTAGAAAGTTTTCATCCAAGAATAAAAATAGATAGTAACATTTTCTTTCACAGCATGACTAATGTGGAAATATGTTTAATATTGTTGTGTATGTATAATAACCTAAATCAGATTACTAGCTGTTGGGGAGAGAGGGAGAAGGAAAGGAAAAAATGTGGAACTCAAAATATTACAAATAAATGAATGTTGAAAATCATTTTTATGCAATTAGAAAAATAAAATAAAAATAAGAGAAAATAGATAATAATAATGCTATATTTGATTAAAGTATATAAAACTGGGCAACATAGATTGTGAGTATTTAGTACCCTCTGAGCCAGAATCATGTGATAGCTTCCAAATTTCTACCATTCCTATTTTCACATCTTTCCCCTAGGAAGGTTAACTCACACATTTTAATATTTTCTGTCACACTATATACTTTGCTAAAGTACTCATTAGCTTTCTTAAAGTCAGAGGGGAAATCATTGATTTGGAAAATACATGCAATCCAAAATATAGAAACAATTTATGATAGTCAATTTAAAAATTATATGAACAGGTACTTTAGAAATATTTACATGTAAATACCTAAATTGCTTACAATTAATCTTTAATCTATTGTTATTCTCCCATGTAATTTAATCTCTTTGGGGACTGTATCTGTTTATATATTCTAAAAATTAATTCTGCAATAACATTTTGATTTTAACCAAACTAGGACATATCAAAATAGCAAAATAGATAAAGTAAAATATTCACATATTTCATAGAGACTTTGTACCCATAAATTTATATTTAAGTGAGGAGGAATTATAGTACCTTAATACTAGAATTTATCTGTGCTAGATGCTCATGAATGTTGGCATGGAATACAATTTATCTTACAAATGCTTTCAAGTGCTGAGTATGTCAATTAACATTTTTCCCTTTTAAGAAACTAGTTCAAAAAGAGTTTTATTGAATCATATTCTATTTATCAGGCTTTGAAATAGCTTTCTCTATACCCTCTATTTTTTCAACAAAATTTCCAGAATAGTAACAAAATATTGCAAAGAGATTTAAGCCTTCACTGAAATTGGGAAGTGAATAGACCTTTATATAATATCTATTATGTGTTAGAAACTATGCAAAACAGTTTTACTACCATCTCATCTGATTTCCACAACAATCATGAAAGGTAGATGTTATTATTCCCATTTGACAGTTTTTGAAAACAGAGGTAAAAAGAGATTAAGTGATTTACCAAAGATCACCAATCTAGTAAATTTCTAAGGTGAAATTTGAATTCCAGTGTTTCTGATTCAAGGGCCAACACCCTATATCCACTTTGTCACGTAATTGTTTCTACACATCTAAGTCAACTAAAGGAGCTCTCTGTGGGAGAAAGGATCTTTGGAGACAGAGGTGATATTATAATTAGAACCTTGAGGAGATTTTCAATCTTTCTATTTGGTAATTTTCCTGTCTACCAGCTATTTGCTACTAGCAAATTTCTATCTTCTTTCCTCTAATCCACATCATTCAAAATGCATTATGCCTAGGAGACAAACGCTTTTAATCTGCTACCTTCCTGTTCTCTCCCCTTTATTTAGGTCAGTGCTACCCTTATCTAGTTCCTATATTTTCTATTTCTCTTCTACTTCATTCTGCCCTAGGGAACACCATGGTGACACCTAAGATACTCTCTTATGAACCCTTTCTTACAATATTGAAAAACATGTAAGTAAAAGTGATTGATAAAAATTTTGTTGACAGCAGATGCAATTCTTTACTCCCACATCTCTACCACTTGAAGACCAAGTTTAGTCATTAAAATTAATTTGAATTTGGTCATCTTAATTTTAAAAATTACATTGTAGTCATAGTATACTGTGTTTTCTTAACTCTGTTTACTTCAGTCTATATTAATTCAATATATCTTCCTAAGTTTCTCTAAGTCCCTCTTATTTGTGTTTTCCCCCTATAAAATAGTATTCACTAAATTTATATAATGTTTGTTTAATTATTCTCCAATTAATAGTACCACATTTTATCTCCTAGTTTGTTTGCTTTGCTTTTTTGCCACCACAAAAATCCAGGTAGGTGGTGCAGCAGATAGAGCACAGGCCTAGGAGTCAGGAGGTCAGGAGTTCAAATCTGACTTCAGACACTTGAAACTTATTAGCTGTATGACTTTGAGAAACTCACTTAACCCTGACTGCCTCACATCCAGAGCTATCTCCAGTGATTGTGATTCATATCTGACCCTTGCATTCATATGGCTTTGGAGGATAAAGTAAGGTTAGTGACTTAGCATATGCTCTCTCACTCAAATCCAGTTCATGTGCTTGTCATGGTATCACCTCCCTGATGTCATGGTCTTCTTTGAGAATGAAGATCAAACATCGCCATCACAAAAAACTTAGTGCTCATTATTAACAAGGAGATCCTAGAATTCTTCCCTCTTCATTTTTTAGTGCCTATTGAAACCTGGTTTTCTCCTGAAGGCACACTCTTCTCTCTTTGCCACACTCTTCAGTATAGGCTACTCTTTTTTTCTTTTTCTTTTCTTTTCAGGTTTTTTTAAAGAAATTGGGATAAGTGATTTGTCCAAGGTCATACAGCTAGGTAATTATTAAGAGTCTGAGGTCATATTTGAACTCAAGTGCTCCTGCCTCCAGGGTCGGTGCTCTATTCACTGTGCCACCTAGCTGCTACCGGACTACTCTTCTCCCCTCCCCCTTCCACACACCTTGCAACACAAGGGCTAGGAGGAGGATACAGCATACTCCCTTTAACCATAATATTTTAAAATTCTCTTTCTGCCTCCTCTACTACTTTGAAATTCATACCATTTAAATATATCAATCAATCCAGATTTTCATTGGTAAACTCCATTTCATCCCCTTCTGAACTTAATAAATTCAATCCTTGAGTCACAATCTTCCTTTCATTTCAACACTCACCAACCAAAACTTACAGATCATAACCAAGTTGACTTCTAAGATGTCCATATGTACCCACCTAAGCTTATACCTTACCCACATCTGATTGACCTGACTAGTATCACAATGAATTTGTTTTAGTGCCTAAAATAATTCTCTCATTATTAAGACAACAATAGAATTTATATGTGTGTCAGGTAACAAGTGAATTATATTTCTATTGAGGATTTTTGTGAATATATTAAAGTTAGCACAGATTGTAGTAAGGTTTTAAATAGTTGGGGCAGGTTAAAA
Source organism: Macrotis lagotis (assembly GCF_037893015.1). Taxonomy (NCBI): domain Eukaryota; kingdom Metazoa; phylum Chordata; class Mammalia; order Peramelemorphia; family Peramelidae; genus Macrotis; species Macrotis lagotis. The sequence continues at coordinate 540,200,324 of NC_133658.1, forward strand.
AGTAGTATAGAATATTCTCCAGCTCAAAGGGCTCCACAAATATATTTTAATAATAGTAAGGGAATCCAATAACATGATATCTAAAAACAAAAGATGAAAGTATACATACAGATAAATTTTCTTTCTAGAAGAGATAGTAGCTACCTACACTTTGAAGTACAAAAATTGTGAAACTAAGGTACCATGGATATAAACATAAACAAGTTATGAAATGTGAAACAAAGCAGAACCCTGGAGCCAGGAGTACTGACTCTGAAGGTGAGAGAAGCTTCTCTGCTTTCAAGATTGCAAATTAAAAATACTTGGAACATTCTAGGCAAATAAGACAGGATAAAAATGATGCTGACTGGTGACTCCTCCACAATGATATTGGCAGATTTCTAGCTCAATTTAAAAAACAACAATATTTGGCTGCCAAGGGAAAGATTCAAAGAAAAGGGTTTGGGATAGAATGAAAAATATTACTTCAGTTATACTTTTTATATGTGTAATTTAGTCTATTGAGAGACAATTTTATAGTTAATGAATGAAATGATAAAAAATAAACTGGATACCCATGTAAATGCATGAACCTTGGGAAATGGGCATGTAAATATTTACATGTAACCATTCAATTTAGATAGATAATAATGACTAAAAGAAAGGAATGTTGAGTACACCAAAAAAAGTGTAACCCAGACTTTTTAATAAATGAAATTACATGGATTTCTCTTTTAACCTTATTACATTATAGTTTATATCATATTATAGTTTATATTATATATGTAGTACCTTCCCTATTGGATTGAAAACTTTTTAGAGCAGGGACTACATTGTATATTATTATACACTTAGCTATGCTTGTATCTCTATATGAAGTATAGCTAGGTAATGTATTCTTACATACAAATATACACAAACAACACTCTTATACATATATAACTCATAAACAATGCTCTGCATGCACATATATATTGTAAAGATCACCTGAACTAATAAAGTTCTTAGCACATAGTAAGTCTTATCGAAATTTAGCTATTTTGTTATTATTGTTGTTGTAATTGTTTTGTAGCCACCTTATAAAAAGACTCTTTTGATGCTTCCATAAATCCAGCTCTATAGATGAGGTTTGACATGTACCAACCAGACACAACTAAATTCTATATATAGATAGGTTATTATACTCTATGTTATCAAAACATGTAATCAATAAATGATAGCTTACATATACCTATCATTTTAAGACTTTTAGAATTTACATCTTATTTGAACCTCATAACAACCTGTGAGATGTTAAAATGAGCTTAACAAATAATGATAATATCTAACTTGATTGGTTCATTGATTAAATAGTTATCAATGAAAAGAGAAAAAGTAATAATGAGAAAATCGTAGCAAAACCACTAATTTGAAGAAATTTTAATTTTTTGGTGAATTTTATTTTATTTAAAAAGTGCTAGATCTGTGTTATACACAAGAGATTATACTCTTTAGGTGACACACAGTGTAATTATGGTAGTACCTCTTAATAATTAGTTTTTCAGAATGCCACTCATGCTGGGACTATATTCCATCCTTACTTTTGTGTTTTAGAATTCCTAGGACATTTGATACTGAGTTCAAGTCACATTGTTCATGATCCCTCAGGCTGCTATTGCCTTCCTCTTCTTAGCCTCAGACTAAATTTCTTTGTGTTTTCAAAAAACATATTTTGTATGGATATACACATATGTATACATATGTATATGTGACTATACATATATATTTAGACATGTGTGTGCATGTTTCCCTCCACAGAATTTAACTCCTTGAAAACAGGAATTCATATCCTGAGGTTTTCTATCAGAATAGATGTTTAATAAATGCTTGTTCATTGACTTTATACATAGGTAAGATGGGCCATTTCTATTCAGGAATGACTAGAGGGAAATGGTGGTATTTTGAAAGGAGTCTGTGATGAAAAGTGTAGCAATACCAAGTAAATAGACAACTCTGGACTATAGGTCTTTCTAGGTGAAAGTAATGCACTAATGGTTAATGGACTGAGATTTAAGCTAAAGGAAGAATATAAGTGGAGAATTTCTCTTCTGGAACCTGTCAGAGTCTATGACTGAATCAATCAGTTGTCAGACTGCGGTTTCCAAAGGTAAGAATTTGACCAAAGATAGAACATGTCTATTGATGGACAGTTTAGTGTCACTTTGTTTGACTCAAGTATTTCACATTCATTAAATAGTATTAATTAATGTTATGTGCTGTTCAGTCACTTCAGTAGTGTTTGACTCTGTGAACTCATTTGAGGTTTTCTTAGCAAAGAAACTGGAGGGGGTTTGCTAGTTCCTTCTCCTGTTCATTTTACAGATGGAGAAAATGAGGTAAGATGATTTGCTAAGGGCCACACCTAGTAGGTGTTTGAGGTCAGGGTTGAACTCAAGAAGATGAGTTTTCCTCATTGCATTCTAGCCACTGTGCAACCTGACTGCCCCCAATTAGTTCTATTGATTAGTAGATAATATCAGTTTTGCTTAGAAAATGATTTCCAGTTCATGCTATCTCTGTTTATTTTGTTCATTAGAAAGGGGAGAAACACAATGGCATTCCAGACCTGAACTGAGGTAAAATCTAAGGTCTGAGGTTAAATTTTGAGGTATTAATTAAACTCTAAATTTTTAAGTGAAAATATATGTGATAATTAATGATACACAAGGGGTATAAGTAATAATTACTGGGACAAACACCTCTTTTAGATTAAAAAATTCAGCTTGGACTGGATAAACTTTTATTTTTGCATTATTAATAAATTATACTAATTAGAATTGAAGTATGAAGTATTGATTAAATAGTTCTCAACGAAAAGGGAAAAAGATTCTTACAAACAAAATGTTTGTAATTTTGAGCAGAATATGAGTTCTAAGGCATTGCTATTGTGAAACAAAACAGTAGCATAAAAGACATCATAAAAAATACCATGACCTACCCAATTCTGAGAATACTACTTCTATTATAATCTGCTTTAGTCATATTTGCATTAGTGAGTCATGATCAATTTTAGCCATAAAAGGCTATGGAAATAATAGTTCAAGGAAGAGTAACATGGATATTTCAGAGGAAAAGTATTTGAGACTTGGGGTTCTTTAGTTTGGATAAGAGAGCATTCAAGTAAGATTTGATTAAAGTTTTCACATACATGAAAAGGTTTCTGTTGTGTTTATTTTAAAAACCAAATTAAGTTTTGAGTTTAACCAAGGATAAGATTGGAAGAGTAGATAGAGTAAAGTAAAAAGACTCTAGGAGAATGATTATGAATCTCACTGATATTCAGTTCAGGTAAGGCAGTAGATGGAATTAGAATGACGGGCAGAGATTGGAAGAATGTAAAAGGACTAAGAGAACTATAGTTCATAAAAATCAAAGAATACAAAGTAGGATGAGTGGGAGTGAGGGAGCAGAAGAAGAAGGACAGCAAAGTTGCTAGTTGAAGTGGAATTTTAAAATTCAAAGCTTTGGAAGGAATACAGCTTCAGGTGATAATGTAGTCTAAAATATCTAGTCATCTCAGGCAGGCTTAGAAATGAAATTTCATTTAGTCTACAATTGAGTCTTTGAGTCAAATCAGGATTTTAACTTGGGAACATTTAATCAGCAGTTTATCTTATCAGGATCTGAAAGTAACAGAAGTACATTTCTTTTTTTTTTTTTTTTTTTTAGGTTTTTGCAAGGCAAACAGGGTTAAGTGGCTTGCCCAAGGCCACACAGCTATGTAATTATTAAGTGTCTGAGACCGGATTTGAACCCAGGTACTCCTGACTCCAGGGCCAGTGCTTTATCCAGTATGCCACCTAGCCACCCCAGTACATTTCTTAAAAAAAAAATAGGTTTCATTCAGATCCTTTACATTAAACTTTCCTTCTAATTAATATTAGATTCAAGGATTATGAGTTGGAATCTTAGAGATCATTAAACCCTGAAATCTTCAGACACTAAAGTGACTTGTTCAATATAGCTTTTACCTCGATTTTACCCCAAATTTCCTTAATTAAAAGTGATAAACTAGAAGATCTCTGGACATATCTTTCAAGTTTAATATTATCAGACCCTCATTTGAAATTAAAAATTTAATTGTATCAATACAAAGCAGACCTTTCTCATAATAGAAAACAATAGCAGAGTGTCTTACATATCCCAGATGCTTAAGAAATGCTTGTTCAATGAGTGATAGATGTCTACCAGTATATCAATAGGGTTGCTCATCTCATGTCTTTCACGCTTGCTCATAAATATTCTTAATAATGTCTTTCATGCCACTTTTTATATCTAACTTACTTTAATCATTTATGGATTCTCACCTGTATGGATACTCCCTCTATGGTGCAGAATGCCAATGATTAAGACCATTTCATCTAGGTGATTCCTATTCATTCCCACAAATGATACATGACACATGCCAGAGGTCTTTTGCTAAGACATTTGGCAACTATGGCAGCAAACATGTTTTTCATCTGTCATCTTTTGCTGTTATCATTAAGTGACCCACACAAAATTCATTGTTACTAATATGTTACAGATAACTTACATGCTCCGTGCATCTTCCCATTCCCTTTTAGATCAATGACAACTTATATTTTCCCAGGAGTACAGGTTTCCATGATTCACAGACATCCTCATGTAGTACCATTGAAGTGTAATATCATAATTCAGGCAAAGAATTATAAAAAAAATATTTTTTCTGATGTGTATGGCTAAGTCAATCTATTTTGAGTGATAATAGATTTCAATGAAGTATTATAGTATTCTAGAGTTCATTAGAATTAGCACAATGTTGATCTAAACCCCAAACACCTAGAGATTCTTGCCACCAATAGTCATGAATTCCTCTTCTATTTGTAAGACATCATTCAAGACACAGGAACTTTTAGTGAAATAATATATATTTAATATTATGTATTATCATCTAAAGATATATTTTGATTTCTCATCATAGAGAGAAGATGCCATTTAGGCTCTAAAGAGCTATACCAGGAGAATGTTTTGAAATCTTATCAAGAGGTAAAAATTTCAAGTATGGACTCCATAATGAACTATATTCCTGTCTTCTAAATTTTGCCCTCTTCTGGTATGGGGAGGTTCATCAAAAGAAGATTGGCCGGAAGGTGAAAAAATTAAAATTTAAAAAAAGTGTCCAAAACTTAACCATGACTTATGACTGAGGCAGAGAGAGAGATTGCAATCTGCATTAATGGAATGAGTACTCATACCAATTTAATAATGGATTCTCTAAAATGAGGCAAATAATATTCTCTGAAGACCATTTGGAGTTTTTTAATCCAATAATGGTCATGTTTTAAGGATGCTGACAAAATGAGTAAATTTAGAGCAAGATTTCTTAATCTTTATGATTTTTAAATATATCTGGATAATTTTGTTTCAATATAATCAGTTTCCTTTATAATCTTATGTATGTTATTCATTGCTCCTTTAAGATTATTCTGAGAAGGGATTCACAAGTCTCATCTTATTGTCAGTCCTATCTCCTCAGCGATATAATAATCAAAAACAATTCTAAAATAATTGTGATGGAAAATGTCCTTCAAAACCAGAGAAAGTGGAATCTGAATGCATATCAAAGCGTGCTATTTTCACTTTTTAAATTTTTTTTGATTTTTATTTCTTGTGGTTTTCACTTTTTTTGTGATTCTTCTTTCACACCATGACTAATATGGACATGTGTGTGACATGATTGTACATAAACAACTTATATCAGATTGATTGGGAAGGTGTAGCAAAGGAAGGGAAGGAGAAAAATTTGGAACTCAGTTTTGCAAAAATATATGCTGAAAATTATCTTTACATGTAATTTACATGGAAAAAATAATATATATATACATATATATACATATATACATATATATACATACACACACACACACACACACACACACACACACACACACACACACACATATATATATATATATATATATATATATATATATATATATATATATATATATATATATATTAGGTTTTTGCAAGGCAAATGGGGTTAAGTGGCTTGCCCAAGGCTACACAACTAAGTAATTATTAAGTGTCTGAGACTGGATTTGAACCCAGGTACTCCTGACTCCAAGGCCAGTGCTTTATCCACTTCGCCACCTAGCCACCCCTTTTATAACATATTTTTCAAAAAAAGAAAGAAAAAAGAGAATTGCTAGCTCTACAGCACAGGGTTCAAGGTACTGGGAAGACTAAAAAGAATATCACTGGAAGACTGGCTGAAAGAACTGCGCTAAAGCTTAGAGGGGACAAAGATTTATATATCATCATGATATATAAATATGGGGGGAATAAGATATATTAAAATATTTAAGAGAGACATTATTTTAAACATTTGATCTATTGTCATGTGGAAGAGAGTTTGCATTTTTTCCCCTCCATGTCACCTCAATTATAGAACAAGTTACAGCTAGATAGAAGTTGCCTAGATAGATTCCTGGTTGGTATGAACTAACAATTAGCACCATCCAAAAGGGGAGTAACATGTTTCCTATCCCAGTGGTGGCTGGGAAAGTGGAGACTATAGGAACACTCATTAGCAATGTTGCTCATAGGATTTATCTTTCAGATAGGGAATGGCTTAATCAGAGATCTCAAACATACAGCTCACAACACTCCTGAGTACTACCCTAACCAGATTAAAATGTAATTGGCTGATAGTTAGCAAGATAAAAAAATACAATAAACATGGATACCATTACATTTTAAACTAAATTAATATATAGCCTATAAGACTCCTTATGTATAAATTAGTGCCCCACATTTCTGTTCAAATTTGATACCACTAAGCCTAGCCCATCACTAAGCACCTTTTTGTTTTTAAGATGTCATATCCTAATTATTATTATTATTATTTCCCCCAAATATAGAAATTATTAGCACAGCAAAGAATGCAGTTGTGCCTGAGTGGTGGGAGTGAGAACACAGCAACATCACTTCCTTGTTTTGGGCATTGTGCATCAGATCTTTTATTTTCAGACTAGGCAACTAGTACATGAGAGCCAGGAGAAGTAAGACTTTCACTGATGGAGTTTAAGAGAATAGATAGCCCTTCACTGCTCATTAGGAATGTACTGTCCCACTATTACACTGTTGGTGAAGCTGTGAACTCATCCAAGCCTTCTGGAGAGCTATTTGGAACTACGCCCAAAGGGCAACAAAAATGTGCATACCCTTTGACCCAGCAATACCACTACTGGGTCTATACCCTGAAGAGATGAGGAAAAAGTGTAAAAACATTACTTGTACAAAAATATTTATAGCAGCTCTGTTTGTGGTAGCAAAGAATTGGAAATCCAGTAAATGTCCTTCAATTGGGGATGGCTTAGCAAATTGTGGTATATGTATGTCATGGAACACTATTGTTCTATTAGAAACCAGGAGGGATGGGATTTCAGGGAAACCTGGAGGGATTTGCATGAACTGATGCTGAGTGAGATGAGCAGAACCAGAAAAACACTGTATACCCTAACAGCAACATGGGAGCAAAGGAGAGTACCATCTGTATCCAGATAAGGAGCTGTGGAGTTTGAACAAAGTGCAAGTACTATTCCCTTTAATTTAGAAAAAAACCAGATAGCTTATTGTCTGATCTTGTTACCTCTTAGACTTCTCTTTAATGATATGATTTCTCTCTCATCACACCCAATTTGGATCAAGGTACAACATGGAAACAAAATAAAGACTGACAGAGTGCTTTCTGTGGGGGGGAGGGAAGCAAGATTGGGGGAAAATTGTAAAACTCAAATAATATCTTTAATAAAAATAAATTTAAAAAAAAGAAAAGACTTATTCAAGATCATAAAATGGGAAAAAAAGGAATATGCTGTCCCTTAGTGTATGTTGGGCTAGAGGCAGCCTCCCATGGGAAGATCAAGTGTTCTATTTGGTCCCAGATAGTAGAAATAGAGCCAGTAGTGAAAAGTTGCAGAGAGGAATATTTTGAACTACTGGAAAGATCAAATATAACAATTAAAAACTGTCCAAAGTACAATGGACTGTCTTTCCGGGGAAAATGAAAAATTTATCATTAGCGGTCATCATGCTCATTGAGGATGGTATAAGCAGGATTTATGATTTCATTAAAATAGGAATTAGATTAAATGACCTTTGAGTTCCCTTCTCATTTTAACAAATATATGCTAGGGAAAAATCAGTCAATATTCTTCCCTTTAAATCTGGTCTTCCACTTATATTTCTAATTTTGCCAAAATTTAGCTTATTTATTACCGAAATAACTAGGTCAAAGATACAAAAAAGATAATTTTTTTCAGCTATGCACATTAATAAAAATGAATGAATTTTCTTAATATGTTACTCATCATATTCAAGTTATTAAATTTCAAAGCTTTTCAGTGTTTTACTCTAAGCCTATTATGCAAATTCTAGTCTTTTTGTTTTCTGATTAAAAAAGGGAAAAATGGTTATCATTATCAGAACTGATATTAATTAAAGCAACAACACTGAAGGGCAATAGGATGTAAAAATCTGTTCATAGTATTTTTAGAATAATGATATAAACAAAATCACTTGCTTTATTAGACTTTTAAAACAAAGGAGAGAATGAAAAAAATTTGAATTGTACAAACATATTCCATCTGGTTTTGATCTTAATTCATCAATTCATTTAAGTTGTGGGAAATCATATTTATTTCACATGTTGGATTCAATTTAAACCATCACACACCATTTTACTTTAAGTAAAAATAGGCCTTGGTTGTTCTTCAAAAGGATTATATTTTGTTAACTTCAAGAGGACAGGACTTCTGTTTGAGTGTGCATGGATTTATTCAAATGAAAAAGATTCTTTAAGTCTGACATATGACAGTGAAATGTTTATTAAAAAACTGTTAGAATAAAAATTTTCTACATAATAAAATGCCATCATGGTCCCAAAGATTTTTCATTTTTATGACTTTTTTGTGCTTCTTTTGTTCATATTTAAACATCTAGTATTATTTTGCATTATTAATCTACCACAGATATTCCCAACATATAAATGATTTTACAATTAGAGTGACTGATGTTAATTATTTTTGAGGAGCTGGAACTTCCTGGTATTTCATAAATGAAATAGTAACTTGTCTAATTCCATTATTAATATCATTAGAAGAAAAATATAAACTACTCATTGCTGTATTTTTGAGGGACAAAATCTTATTCATTGTCCATAGTCCTCCATTCAAAATTTTTAATGAGCATTAGAAATGAGAACACAACATCTCTTCCAATGCTGGCTTAGGTAGATATATGTAAGTTTTGAAAATGGAGTGAATTTTTAAAATAAATACATTGCTCTATTTCTTCAGTGAATCCAAAGCTATGTGCGGATATAGGGTCAAAAGCAGAATTAAGAGTATAACAAAATGTAAACTTTTTTTGCTGTGAAAATGGGAGTCATTTTAATATTGTTAAAATCCTTTAAAATTAAAGGATTAAATCCTTTAAAAAGTAGAGCAAAAAATAATTTGAATTATAATGGACAATTAAATTATCATTCTTGAACAATAAAGTCATGTCACTATTTGAACTTATCTTGCTAAGATATCTTAATTAGATGTTGTATTTATTTAGTCTTGCTGATACTACTAAATTCACATTATAAGATTTAAAGTTGACCGATTTGAAATTATTCCCGAAGGTTTCCTGACAGGAAGCTACACATGTACTGGCAATACATTTTATTCTTGTTTTCTTTTCATAAAGTCAAGTTGCCTTGTAGGTAACTACAAGGGTTAATAACTCTAACTGCAAGGGTTTTATTTTCCCTTAACCTTTGTAAGGGGAAAATAAAGATAGATGGATCATATATAAGTGCAATTTTGTGTCATCAAATCTTATCTTTTTAGTATAGAAATGAATAGAACAGCTATTTCAAGAAAATGTATGAAATTTTTTTAATAGAAAATAGACTTTAGGGGCAGAGCCAAGATGGTGACAAGAAAGGATCCTATCTTAGGTGCTCTCTCATAAAACTCATAAGCTAAGGACTCTAACTAAACTTTCGAGAGACAGAACCCACAGAGGGACCCGTGAGGTAGTTCTCCTAATCAAGGTAACCTGGAAAAGAGCAGAAAGCCTCTGCTCCTTGGGGTCAGAGGGGCGGCCCTCCATAGGGGTGGCCCACCAGAGCAAAAGAACTTCAGCCTCCTGGAGGCAGCCCCAGGGCTCTGGGAACTGCAGCTCACAGAAGCGGGGGAGTCTCCTGAGCTACACCCCAGGGAGCACTGGGCTCAAAGTTGGGGAACAGCAGGGGACCTCTGCCAGAGTTAGCATGTGGAGCCCAGCCCTCAGGGCACACAGCAAGCAGCACGGTCTTTTGGCAGCCCAGATCCAGAAACAGAAGCAGGTGGAGCCTGCTAGCAAGAGCCCCCAGGGCATGAGCCCATTGAACTGAGGGAGGGGCGTGAAGAGAAATTACAGAGCTCTGTCCTCTGCCTCTGGAACAGGACACTGGGGTTCTGAACACATTCAGATCCTGATCGCAGTCTAGGCCCCCCCCCAATAGAACAGCAGGCCTCCACCACCTCAGCCCCGTGGCAGAGGGGGGGCACTTATGGCCATTCACAGAGCAGGAGGGAGGACAGAGCCTCACACACTGAGACCCTTGTGGGAGTGTCCCAAAAGCTTAGGAAGCACCCCAAAACCAGGCCCAGGATGGGAAAATGAGCAAGCAGAGAAATAAGAGGAAGGCCATTGAGAAATATTTTGCAAATGAGCCCAAGAAAGAGCAAAATACTCAGTCTGAAATGAGGAAGCACAAGCTCCTGCATCTAAAGACTCCAAGAAAAACAGAAATTGGGCTCAGGCTATGACAGAGCTCAAAAAAGACTTTGAAAATCAAATGAGGCAGTTGGAAGAAAAACCTGGGAAAAGAAAGGAGAGAGATGCAGGAAAAACATGAAAATGAAGTCAACAGCCTAGTCAAGGAAATCCAAAAAAATGCTGAAGAAAATAGCATGCTAAAAACCAGCTTAGGTCAAATGGATAAAACAGTTCAAAAAGTTATTGAGGAGAAGAATGCTTTAATAAGCAAAAAAAGCCAGATGGAAAAAAAGATAAGAAAACTCTCTGAGGAGAACAAATCCTTCAGACAAAGAACAGAATTCAGGGAGATTGATGAATTTACCAGAAATCAGGAATCAATACTTCAAAACCAAAAAAATGAAAAATTAGAAGAAAATGTTAAATATCTCATTGAAAAAACAACTGATACGGAAAACAGACTTAGGAAAGATAATTTAAAAATTATTGGAATACCTGAAAGTCATGATCAGGAAAAGAGCCTTGACATCATTTTCAAAGAATTACTACAGGAAAATTGCCCTGATATTCCAGAAGCAGAGGGCAAAATAGAAATGGAGAGAATCCACCGATCCCCCTGAGAAAGAGATCCCAAAAAAACAACCCCTAGGAATATTATAGCCAAGTTCCAGAACTCCCAAGTCAAAGAGAAAATATTATAAGCAGCCAGAAGGATACAAATATCGTGGAGCTACAGTCAGTATCACACAGGACTTAGCAGCAACTACATTGGAAGCTCATAGGGCTTGGAATATAATATACCAGAAGGCAAAAGAGCTTAGAATACAGCCAAGAATGAACTACCCAGCAAGGCTGAATGTCCTCTTCCAGGGAAAAAGATGGAATTTCAATGAACTAGGGGAATTTCAAATGTTCCTGTTGGAATGGTCAGAGCTGAACAGAAGGTTTGATCATGAGATACAGGACTCAGGTGAAGCAAAGAGAGTGGAGGGGAAGGGGAAAATAGGAGGGACTTAATGATGATGAACTGCATGTATTCCTGCATAGAAAAATGACACTGATAATACTCATATGAACCTTCTCAGTTAATAGATCAGGTAGAGGGAGCTTTTATAGTTGAAGCACAGGAGAAAGCTGAATTCGAAGATAAAATATGGTGTAAAAATGGAGTCAATAGAAAAAAAGGGAAATGTAATGGGAGAAAGAAAAAGGAGAGAGGGAATAGGCCAAGATATTTCATATAATAAGATTTTTCTTTATTACAATGAGCTACTGCAATGATATGGAAGGGGGGAGGCAAGGGGGAATGAAGGAACCTTTGTTCTCATCCGAGTTGGCTAGGAGAGGAAACAGCATATATACTCAATGGGGTATAGACATCTGGAGTAAGAAGGAGGGGGGAGCAGGGGGGAAGGGGTGGGGATGTGAATAAAGGAGGAGAGGATCGACCATGGGGGGAGAGTGGTCAGATATAACACATTTTCTTTTTTTACTTCTTGCAAGGGGCTGGGATTGGACAGCCTGTCCAGGACCATAGGGCCAGGTGGATTCTGGGCCTAAGGGATGGTATGGGGGCTCAGGGCCTCTTGGCTCCAGGACCAGGGATCTGTCTGCTGCGCCACTCAGCGACCCTACCGCAGCGTCAGAGTGAAAGGAGAGAGAAAATATAGTACATGGTAGTGGAGAAATAAGAAAGGAGGGAGTTGCGATCAGCAATGGCAACGTTGGAAAAATATGGAAGTAACTTTTGCAATGGACTTACCATAAAGAATGTGATCCACCCATTACAGTGTTGTTGGTGTTGGAACAAAGACTGAAACACAGTTTTTAATATTATTATTTTTTTGGGGGGTGCAGGGCAAATGGGGCTGGATGGCCTGCCTGGAGACACATGGCAGGGTGATCGTTGGTTGTTTGAGGCCGGATTTGGACCCGGATGCTCCTGGCTCAAGGGGGCCAATGCTCTGCCCGGCACCCAGCCACCCCTACTATTATTACTATTTCATTTTATTTTGGGTCTTTTTTTTCTTCTTTTGCTTTTTGCAGGGGAGTAAGGATCAGGTGGCTTGCATGTCACACGGCTGGGTGATTGTTGGGTCTATGGGGCTGGATGTGGGCTCAGGTGCTCATGGCTCCAGGGCTGGTGCTTCATCCACTGAGCCACCTGGCCATACCTACAATTATTACTATTATTTTTTAAATTTTTTTTTAATTTTAATTTTTTTCCTCTCTCCCCTTTACTTTATCACTCAGTCTATATTTATGGGGGGGGTATTTCATTTACTCTTAAGCAAGAATATTCTATTAATGTAAAAAAATTTGTACAAAATGAGAATAAAAAAATAAAAAAACTATAAAAAATAAAAAAAAAAGAAAATAGACTTTAAGAAGGAGCACAATGTATTAGATAAAGACTTCATCTGGTATTTAGAAAGACCTAGGTCAAAGTCTATTCTTTGAGGCATGTTTGTTGTGTGACCCTGGTCAAATCAGGTAACCTTTCAGTGCTCCATGCAAGTCTGTAAATCTTTAGGTAGGAGAGAATATATTGGGAATATATGCTGATGAAATCATATGTCCAGTTTAAAAAAATAAAAAGTTAAAAGACTTCAAACTATCATTATTCTTGGTAGAATAATTTTGAATACTAGAAATTATACACCACTTTAAAAACTATGAATTTTATAAAGTTTTCTCATAACATTACAATGAGAAAGGAGTGGTATATTGTTTACAATTCTTTAATTCAACACTTTTTAAAGCCTTTCTTGGAAAAGGCATTGTCTTAAGAGGCTATGATAAAAGCTTTTTTTAAAAAAAGAAGACACAGTCCCTCTCCCTAAAGAACTTAACTTGCATTGGAAAAGAGGCAGGGAGAGAATAAAACATGCGCTGTAAATATAATTCAAGGTAAGGAGTAATCAGAATACATGAGAATATAGATTTTAGAGTTGGAAGATTCCTTAGAGATTATTGTGTCTGGCCCCATAATTTTACAAATGAGAAGACTAAGGCTCAGGGTGGTTAATTAACTCGTCCAGGGTCATACAACCAAATAAGAGTTATCAAGAAAGTGCTCTATGAAATTTGAGAAGAGAGAAAACACTTTAACCTTAGGGTACTTGGGAAAACCCTTTGGAGAGGTTGACCCCTCTCCCCCACATTCTAAGTCTTGAAGGAAGACAAGGTAGAGATGGAGGTAATACCCCCTGCCATAGGGAATGGCCTGAATAGTTTCAATTTTGTAGATGTCATACTCAAATGAAATTTTTGAAAATTATGAATAAAAGTAATCTTTCCATATTTCTTGATCCAATAATCTCATACAAGCATGTATCTTGTGTGACCTTATACAGGTCACTGAATATCCTTGACCACTATTTACTTAACAGCAAAATGTGGAAGTTAGACCAGATGGCCTCCAAGGTCCCTTCTAGGTCAAGCTCTATGACCCTAAAAGGATTCTACAAAATTTAGATTTTGCAGTTTGATCTCAGTTTTGTGGGTGACAAGAATTAAGTACTATATTATTAATTCTATATGTGATTGACCACCATTTTTATATAGAGAAAATCAGAGTAAAAAAAAGCACTAATATCAGAACTTTTTACTCTCTTCCCAAGAAACTACTTTCAATTATTGTAATAACTATTAAACAAAAATATACATGAGATTGCACATGATTTTTATGTTTCTTATTTGAAAAACAAAACCTAAAATAAAATTGAAATCTTATGTTGGAGGCAACATATTCCTTTAGGTATGGAGATGGTGATACCCATACATGAAGTGTATTTTTGCACATTTGTGATTGTGTTGAGTTTATTGAGTACCATTCCCAATGGCTGCTTACTTTAGAAAAGAAGGGTGCAAATACTACTAAGGTCTCTTAAAATAAAGCAACAAAAAGAGGGCAAAAATGACTCATATTGACAAATATAGAGTTCTGAAATGTTATTTCATTACTATTCTAAAGGAAACAAACCTAGAAAGCACTTGAAATCCAAAACATCTTTATTTGGAAAATTTAAGAAAGCAAGCCTGGCCCAAAGGGAGAATTTATGTTATCAGGACAAAATGAGAGCATTTGACTAATGGAAAACTTTCAGTGTCACCTATTACCAGCTTTTCAAGTGAAAACACTCTTTAGGTTGTTTTATTTTGCAAGGTATTGGGGTTAAGTGACTTGCCCAAGGTCACACAGCTAGGTAATTATTAAGTATCTGAGGTTGGATTTGAACTCAGGTCCTCCTGATTCCAGGACTAGTGTTCTATTCACTGTGCCACCTAGCTACCACAAGTGAAAACACTCTTCAGGAATTATTTAGCAATTTTGATTTATATCTGAATTCCATTCCATCTTATAGAGGAAACTTTAGTTTTCTATATCTAAGTTTTTGTTTTTGTTCTCAACTAGACATATTAATTATATTACATCTTTATAATGTACATTTTGCGATTTAAAAAGGGCTTGTGCCTGAAATGGAGAAAAAAGGGAATGTACTTATAGTGAATTTAGGTAAGAGTGGAAAAATATTTTCATTGGTCACAGTGTAGGATGATATACTCTATGTTAATCCTTTCAAGCTTCCATTATAGGAAAACTGTACTGACCTTGTCCATAGATTTTTGGGGTGAAAATCATTTATGAGGTCTGAAGTCTTAAAACTACTTATTGTAATAAGAAAAATGAAATATGATTTAATGAAGAATCATGAATCTACTTACCACATGAAGAATTTTATTCTCTGTTTCATATACTGTGCAGTCCTGAGGGAAAAGAAACAAACATCAAGTTAAACAAAATTCTATATCACTTAAAAATTTTGTCATTTCTCATAATATTTTGGTTGGAGAAAATCTTTAAAAACCCAATTCAAAAAGCATGGATCAATTGTTCTCCAAAAATTAATGCCTCCAAAATTTTATCAGTGGCAAGTATATTTTGTTGTCAAATCCCATCTAAAATATTATGTGTAGTTCTGGATATTGCATTTTTGGAAGGGCATGGATAAGCTGAGGAACATTCAAAGAAAGGCAATTAGGACAGTGAAAAGCATCATAACCAAACCATAGGGATAAGACCAAAAAACTTGGGGGGAGGGAGGATATTTAATCCTGAGTAGAGAGGAATCGGGCTGGGATATGTTAGCTATCCTCAATTATTTGTGGTTTTCATGGGACCTCTATTGATCCCATGGGGGGGGGGGGTCCTAATTCAAGCAGAATTAGGAGCATGGAATGATGGGAACTGTTATCAGGTTTAATATGAGGAGAAGTTTCTTAACTATAAGAGCAGTGCCAAAATGGAGCAGGCTGCCATGAGAAGTAGGAGGTTGCTCTTGCTAGAGGTCTTCAAGCAGAGTTTACATGACCACTTGTGTGGTATATTACAGATCAGTTGGCTATTCAAGTCCATCTGAATACTGTGAATGGCCAAGTAAATAGGAACCTTTAATACACTGTCAAAGCATATACAGTGCTTAGTACGATACCTGACACATAATGGTACTGAATAAATGTTTATTGAATTGAATTGAATATACAACAATTAACACCCCTTTTCAGAGATGACTGTAAGTAACCCAAATTGAAGTATTGTAAACCTACAATTTATTGAAAAATGCTGCTGAGTTGTCTGGCACAAAGTTGACACAATAATAATTTGTAGAAGAAAAGAATGAAATATCAAAGTACTTTGGGTTCTTGGAGAGTCCTTCAAGTTTTAATTCAGAGGCTGTTTACATTGTTTTACATTAACTTTCTATTCATGTGACTTGATTTTTTTTACCCCAGAAGATTAAATACACCAACCTAGATGGTGAGAACATGTGGATATGAAGGAAGATGTATCTAAAGCTAAAAATTAATGAAAATGGTGAAATCAAAAAATTTCACAGTAAGTATTTTATGGTACAAGGGGAATTACAGAAACCTGATGATTTTAATATATGATATTGTGTTTCAATTATAA
Organism: Macrotis lagotis; assembly: GCF_037893015.1. Taxonomy (NCBI): domain Eukaryota; kingdom Metazoa; phylum Chordata; class Mammalia; order Peramelemorphia; family Peramelidae; genus Macrotis; species Macrotis lagotis. The sequence goes on from NC_133658.1 coordinate 540,217,095, forward strand.
GTTTTACTTTAATTTGAGCTTAAATTGAAATACCAAATTTACAATAATTCTCAAACTTAGGGTTGATATTTTCTGGTATTTTTGAAATAGTATTCTTAATAGGGTCTGGATCTATGATTTTGGATGATAGTTTTCAGAGAAGAAAATTCTCTTTATGAATGCTGGCTACTATTTTCTCTACCAACTTTGAGTCTTATAGAATTAATTTGCCCTGAGTCATACAGCTGGCAAGGGCTAGGGATAGGATTTAAATCCAAATCTTCCTAACTTCTATCTACTATACATATTTCTTATTTATTACTTATTATCAAAAATGTTTGCAATAAATGAATTCAAGAGATTTATTGCATTCTTAAGTGTAATTTTATTATGAAAGGTCAATTTTCCACAGAACTATACTCTTAATAAGGTAAATTAACAGAAAAATTTGATTATTATAAAGAAATTTAGCTTAAAGTTTTTTTTACCTGTGTAATAATGCTATATAAAGAAAGGAACATCTTAATTACTCAGAGATGTCTTTTAACACAATTGAAACTTAGAAATTCTAGTGAATTTATAAATAGAAGAATCCTGGGATTATTCTTAAAAAAAGCATACCTTCAAAAACTCAGGGAGGCCTTTACACTCCACAGGAAAAAAAGTAATTTTATTGTACTGATATAATTTTTAGTGATGCCCTTTGAGTTAGGGAGACCCGGGATCAAGTTCTGCCTTAGGATGACACATAATGACTGTGTGACCTAAACTATAACCTCTCAGTGTCTCAGGGAACTCTCTAAGACTATGTTGCAGGAAGGTGCTAACCTCTATTAGAATTGATAGAAGTTTCCCATACAATGAAATTATGGGACCATCTTTATCTCTTCTTTGCAAAAAACTCAGTTCCTTCCCTGAAAAAGAACACAACTTTATCACAAAGAAACACAGTTAACTCCCCTCACAGAGACTTCATCTAACAATGGATACCATACTCCTTCTGCCTTAGTAGCTACCTTTGCCCCAAAGGAATACAGCATATTGCAGTTATTAAGAGTTCAGCTTCCTTTTAGTAATCTTTTCATTTACAGATACATAGGCATTTTAGACAACCTTTTCCATTTTAGGATAAAATAATTCTCCTTCAAAAATTTCAACTAGTTTCACTTTAATGCTCTGAATGTCATTCCTTGAACTATTTGTTGCAAACTTTTATTATGTACTCCTTTCTCCATGAGTTATTTTATTCTAGTAATCTCCCCCGCCCAATCCGTTCACTGCACAGTGGTCAAAACAAGGATCTTGACAATTTTCCCCTTGTCCAAACATACACAGAGACACATATATGAATGTGCATGTGCACAGACATGCATGCTTAAGTTCAATGGATTAGTATTTCTTCTAAGATTTTATACAAAATCTTCACCTTAGATTTTATGGTGCTTAATAATTTAACTCCAGCATATCTCTGAAGTGTTACCTCACATTTCTCTGTATGAAACCATCCTCCAAGCTTGTGCACCAAGTGGTTCTCCATGTCAGCACCATTTTTTTCTCTTTTATCTCATAGAACCCTAAGTTCTATGGTTCTCAAGCTACTTTTGATCACTGTATGTTATTTCTAGTCATAAGGAATCATGGCACACTATACAGTTAAATGAGCAATATGAGAGTCATGAGAGTTAGACAACTCATTTGTGCATAATTTCCCTTCAATAAAAGCAGCCAATAAAGTTGAATTCTTCATATATTCAAGCCCTGACTAGTTTTGAGGTTAATGAAGATGATTAAACAAAGTGTAATAGATATTTATTTATGTTGTCAATATTAAGTTATATATGCTCAGTAAATGAAAAGTATATTATATTATTTTTATAGATTCCTTTATCTGCATTTCCAAATTCTAAAGTACAACTAGAGAAGGTGGTAGAATAAGATTTATCTATTTCTTTTAAGGCAGAATGAGCTATTTTCTATGGAGGAAACTTTCTTATCTACACAGCTTCATAAAATTTTCTTCACATTGAATATTTTCTCACATATGTTCATGTACACAGGAACATGCTGTGAGTGTTGGTAGGTAAAGCAGAGCTGAGCCTCACCTCTGATTGTGAAGGGTTGAGTGCATACACCTGGTTCATACAATTAAATCAGAGCAGAGGCTCAGCACCTGCCTCCCCCATATGGCATGCTCCCCCATACACAGGTAAGTAGTTATGATGTGAGACCCTAAATATTGGAGAGCTTTTTCATATATTAATAAGATCACAGATGTATATGAATGTTTGCATATTGCTATGGTATGTTGTGGCCCCATCCTTTACTTAATAAAATGTAAGCTACTTGAGGGAAAGGTCAATTTCAGCAGGTCCTCAGGACCTGTTTATACTGAATAAGTATTGAATTGCTTCATTGTGTTGAATATTTCCATACAGTTTCATTATCTGTAGAAGAGTTATGTACCCATTTATTTTAGTTGAACAAAATCATAATTCTTAAAAGATCAACCTTTGCTAATAAAATAATCAGCAATAGACACTTATTTTCCATTACAGTATCCCAAAAACTGAACATCTTTCCTTGCCTACTCATTTTCTCCATCATTTCTTATGAAATTCTTTTCTAAACCATGCAGTACACTTCCAAATCACTGAATTAGTTAGAAAGCAGATTATGTATAGAAGTTTTTTTCTTTTAAAAACTTTTTCCTTTTCAGCAAAGTAAGTATGCAAAGAAACTGCCACCCACTGCCTAGCTACTCCCACACAAGATCATAATCAGTTATCCTCTCTGTGAAACAATGACATTATTACTTTCCTTTCCAGAATAGAAAAAAAATTTTCTTCCTACATGTTAACACTCTGTATTCCTCATTTTTTAATGCATAGATCTGATGTAAGTTTGGTGCACCTGAGGTATACATATATATATATATGTATATATATATATGTATATATATATGTATATGTATATATATATATAAAATGTAAGATTTCTTATGAATATTGCATATACTCATAAATTTATTAAACATGATGATAGCATAACATAAAAAGCAAGTTGTATCTTTTTATGTGAATAAAGATGTTTATCTCTAGGGTGTTAGATACTCCTGTGTATCATGTAACTATGATTCTAAATTTAACTTCAGAATAGTTATTTTTAGTTATTAATAAGAGCAGTTTTAAAATAAAATAAATAAAATAAAAATAATTTTACTGAGGATATATATAAATTTTAAAGTGATCATTGAAGAGTTTAAAAGGATTTAATTCTACAAATTTTATAGATAATTTCAAAGTTACTCTTCACAATGGTATTCATTGCTTGCTATTTATAAGCTTCCTATTGCAGTGCCTTTGTATTAAATCCCACAGTCCCAAATAAGTGGTATAGGCAAGATCAGAATTTTGAGTGCTTTGGTGTCTGACTTTATTTATTAATAAGAAAGAAGATAGAATATTCCAAAGAAGATAGAATGTCATATTTAATATTTACCTAACCATCAAATTATGTTTAGCAGAATCAAGTTTCTATTTGGCTTTGAGGGCAAAATGAGTTATTCATAAATTTACATATATGTCTCCAAAATTGCCTTTTTATTTTAGTTAATATATATATATATATGTATATATACATATATATATATAAAACAACTAAATTATATGTGAACACAGATATGCACATATCTATATGTGGGTATATATATATATATTTTTTTTTATAAATGCTATATTTCCTCCTAGAAGAGAGGGAAAAAAATTGATCCTATAATTATTCTTTATTAGTGCCATTACTTCTCATCTCTAGTTCCTACAGTCACACAACATATCCTACTGATTGGTGTCATCTGACAATAATCACTATTCCATATCATGTACTAATACAATACATACCTTAATGGTCTAGAGGAAAATGCTGCTGTCAATCTACTATGTATAAAGAAAAGGAATCATTCAACAAAATTTCCAGATGTTGCTCATTCTTAGTTTAGCAAGCAGAAGTTTCCCTATGAGTTACCAGAAAGGGTAAATTCTAGCCTATTATTATTACACCCACAGTTTCACATCAGAATGACAAACCAAACCTCCCCATATACCAATATCAAGGAAAATGGCCAAGAGAGAGGGCTCAATAGTACATTGCAAAGTTACTCAAGACAGAAACTGTTCTGGCAAGGGCTTCCAAGGCCTTGAACTAAATCTGAATACATCAGATATGGCTGACTATTTGTCCTGAAGGATATGGATGAATGATCAAAGTGAATAAACATAATACTAACTTATTAATATCACTGAGACATGACTGTTCAGTTCTTACTTCACCTTTATTCTGAAGCCCTTAGGGAACTAATCAGATACATTTTTACTTAAGGTATTCTAAATATACTTCACAGGCATCTGGTACAACTATCACTCCTTTGACAGTCTCAAGTTTTCACAAACCTGTAGGTATTCTTCCTTTTGGCATCTGTTATGACAAGAAAAGATTTTTTGTAGAAACAAAAGTATAGGCACTGAGACCATAACTAGGAAAAGGGAAAGAAAAGATCTCCATCAGGTTCAAAGAATCATAGAACTGAAAAGCATCTCTGAGGCTATATATAATCAATCAACACTCATCTTACAGATAAAGCAATTGTGTCTCAGAAAGGCAAAATAACTTGCCAAATTAGCAGATGAACTAGGACTAGGTCTATGCCTCCTCAAGGGTTTGTTCTATTAAGTTTTCCTTCCTTTTATCTCCAGTACCCCTAAATGATAATTTGTGCAGAGTAGATGTTTAATAGCCATTTGTTGACTTAAACTGAAGCTAATCTATACCTAGCTTACTATATACATCCTTGCACAATTCTAACAAAAACAAAGAAGACTATCCCCTACTTATGGGGTAGGGATTGTCACTTGTTAATCTTTGCACTCTCAGCACCAAGGAGAGTGCCATGCACTTGACTATTGAATAAACATTGATTAATTGATTATTAGTAGTACAGAACTCTGAGGTTTTAATGAAGGCATGAATTTCTTATTTAGCAGGAAACTACATCTATGTCTAGTGTATTACAGATAATCAGTGGAACCCAGGGTCAATTAGGCCAGTGGTTCTCAATTTTTTTGGTCTGAGAACCCCTTATATTCAGAAAAATTATTAAAGGCCACAATAAACTTTTGCTAATGTGATTTTATCTATCGATAATTACCACATTGGAAGTTAAAGTAATTCTGATCTCCTGGACCTCCTTAAAGGATAGTGACAATTCCCAATGGTCTCTATATTGAGAACTGCTGAATTATGTATTAGAATATTTAGAAAGCAAACACAACCTTTCTGTAATAACATTCTGTTACTTCCCTTTCTACCTCTCTTCTCCAGTATAATGGAAACCCAGTGTATTCTCTCCTATTTCTTATGGAAAACCCCTCTATTAATTATTTTGTAATGTTGTGCTACTCATTTAACTTCTTTGAACTTGTTTCTCTAAGCATGAAGAGAGAGGACACAATCACATAATGGTAATCAATTATGAATCTATCTGTAGTTATTAAGTGGCTACAATGTGCCAGGTCTTTGCTAGGAGTTAGATATAAGGAATGAAAGAATCCACATTCACAGAGTTCATGCATGGACTCTTAAACAGAAGTCCATTAACTCTCAAGCATCTCTGGATAGATTTCAGGGAGTCCATGAAATTGGATGAGAAGGGGGAAATGGAAAGGTGCATATAATAGTTCTGTTGTACCAGGTACTGTACTAAGTACTTTTTACAAATATCTCATGTGATTTTCCCATTCAACCTGCAAGGCAGGTGATATTATTATACCTATTTTACAGTTGAAGAATTTGAACTTAGTGACCTGTATGGTGTCCCACAACCAGTGTTTTGTGGCCAGATTGATTTTAGGTCTTCCTGACCCCAAGCCCAGTCTATCTTCCACACCACCAGCTGCCATGGGAAGATGTCTTTCCTTCAATATAGTTGCTTTCCAATAGAAACTTATATACATTTCGTGATAGAGTAAAGCACATAATAAATGCTTGTTGACATGACCTATTTTATTCATTTGAAAGCATTTTCCCCCCAGAGAAGTTGTCTATAGGCTTCACCTGATATAGAACTTCAAAAAGATGCCATGACCAGCAGGCAGAGCCAAGATGTCAGAGTGAAAGCAGGAAATCTAAGAAACTGTCCTTCAGATCACTCTAAATGTCTTTAAATTATTAATCTATGCAAATTCTAGAGTGGCAGAATCCAAGAAAGATGAAGTGAAATAATTTTCTAACCCAAGACAACTGGGAAGCAAAATAACTTCAGCCACCCATAAACAATCTTCAGGGTGCCTGAGATCCTAGGGGACATTTGGATCTGTGGCAGTGGGGCAGTTTCCAGAACTCTTAGCCCACAGATGGTGAAGGGATTGGGGGAGACTTCAGAGGTCTCTCCACTGTCCTGGGATAGGACTCTGTTGTTTTGTCTATACTCCAATCCAGGTTGCAATGTGGGGCCCCATCCTGCCTTAGCAGAGCAGGGATCCTCCGTACAATTCCAGGGAAAGTTGTGGTCATCCACAGGCCAGGTAAGCAGTCAGATCCTCTCATAAGACCTTGAAGGAATTGAGGTCCTTGGTGGAGTATCCCTTAAAAACAGCTTCAAAACTCTCAAAAAGTTTAGGGAAATGTGTCCTCTATCTTGGAAGCAGAACCCCACCTTAACAAAAAGTTAAAATCAAATCATAGATTGGGGGGAAATGAGAAAACAAATGGAAGGTAAAGAATCTGACCATAGACAATTACTTTGTTTCTTTGGAAGATCAAAATACACACTTAGAAGTTGACAAAGTCAAAGTTTCTCCATCCAAAGCCTCCAAGAAAAATAGGAATTAGTCTGAGGCTCTGGAGGAGCTCAAAAAAGATTTTGAAAATCAAGTAAGGAAGGGAGAGGAAAATTGGGAAGAGAAATTAGAGTGATAAAGGAAGATCATAAAAACCAAGTCAGCATCTTGGTGAAGGATATTCAAAAATACTGAAAAAAATGACATCTTAAAAACCATTTTAGGTCAAATGGAAAAAAATCCAAAAGGTCAATGTGGAGCAGAAAGCCTTAAAATGCAGAATTGGTCAGATGGAAAAGGAATTAAAAAGCTCTCTGGATAAAATAGTTCCTTCAAATGTAGAACAGAGCTAAGGGAAGCTAACTTTGTGAGAAATCAAGAAACAACTAAACAAGACCAAAAGAATGAAAAAGTAGAAGAAAATGTGAAATATCTCATTGGAAAAACAACTGACCTGGAAAACAGATCCAGAAGAGATAATTTAAATATTACTGGACTACTTGAAAGTCATGATTAGGAAAAGAGCCTAGATTTCATTTTTCAAGAAATTCTACAGGAAAATCACCCTGATATCTTAGAAGCAGAAGGTAAAATAGACATTGAGGGAATCCATTGATCACTTCTTGAAAGAGAATATTACAGCTGAATTCCAGAACTTCCAAGTTAAGCAGAAAGATTTAAAAGTAACCAGAAAGAAATAATTCATATATTGCATAGCTACATTCAGGATTACATAGGACTTAGCAGCATCCACATTGAGGCCTCTTAAGGTTAGAATAGGCTATTTAGAACACAAAAGAGCTTGAATTCGAATCAAGAATCAACTACCCAGAAAAACTGAACATACTTTTTTAGGGGAAAGGGAGAACATTCAATGAAATAGGGACTTTCAAACTTTCTTGTTGAAATGACCAGAGTTGAACAGGAAGTTTGAACTTTGAGGATAGGACTCAGGTGAAACACAGAGTGGGTGAACAGGAAGGGAAAATTATGAGGGATTTAATGATGTTGAACTGCTTGTATTCCTGCCTAGGAAGATACTGATAACTCATATGAACCTTCTCATTTATTAGGTCAGTTAGATGGAAAATAATATATAGACAAGGCACAGGAGGGAACTGAATATGAAGGCTTATAAATTACAAAGAAGGAGTTAGTGGCAAGAAAGGAATTACTGGAAGAAAGGGAAAGGTGAGGTAGAATGGGTTAAGATATTTCACATAAAAGAGGCAAAAAAAAGCTTTTGCAATGGAGCAGAAGGTGGGGAGGAGGTGAGGTGGAATGAATGAGCCTTTAGTCTCATCAAAAGTGTCTCAGAGAGGAAGTAACATACATAATAGAATATAGAAAACTCTCTTACCTTAGAGGAAAAAAGAAGAGGAAAGGTATGGGAGAAAGGAGACAGAGGGAAGGGAGGGGGTGTAGGTGATAGAAGAGAGGGAAGATTGTGGGAGAGGGTAGTCAGATATGACACACTTTTAGGGAAAGACAAGGTGAAAGGAGAGAGAGAGAATAGGATAAATAGGGGTGGGGAGGAATAGGAGGAGGGAAATTCAGCTAGCAATAGCAACTGTGGGAAAAAATATTGAATCAACTTCCCTGATAGACTCATGTTAAAGAATATGATCCATCTCAAAGAGAGAGCTGATAGAGTCTGAATACAAACTGCAGTATACTTTTTCTCTTTCATTTTAATTTTAGTTTTCTTGAGGTTTCTCTATCTTTGTAGGGGGGATTATGTTTTATTTTACAACATGACTATTTTAGTAATCTGAAAATAAATAAATTGAAAAAATAAAAAAATTAATTAGCAGATAAAAAAATATGACATGATCCCAAAAGGCTAAAAAGAGTAATTTCTAAAGGAAGGTTTTGATTTACCATAGCTATCCTAATATATCTCTGTCAACAGGATCCTCTCTAGAGGGTTATTTTTGGTGCTTGGGGAATTGGAATGATTTGCTTTTACTCAAATTGATAACTTTTTGAAGATAAAAGATGCAGAATGTTCTGGTGTAAATGACACATGCCTTTATTAAGGGCTTCATAAGCTTTTTCCATCAAAGTTCCTTTCCAGAAGCAAAACTGCAGAGTGTAAATCTTTAAAAAAAATGGAAAAATATAATCTTTATCAAATTATTAATGATACTATTTTAAATATGCTAGTTTAAGTAAATTCTAACATTGCATACTCTTCTATTTTTTCTATGAATGTTCAAGTTCAAGACTAATCTTTTATAGGAAATGAGACTGGAGTTTCATTAAGACTTTTAGTCATTAGCAATAAGTAGAAAGGAGAAAATTTATATTTCAGGGCCTTAAAGACAAGGCCCTGATGATCTCACACCCATGAAGCACTAATCAATCATGAGTTATTTAAAAGTAGTAAGATTATTAAAAGACTAGACAATGCTACCATGAAGGAGCAGAGTTAATTACCATGTGGAATATTCAATCCAAACAAAGCAAAAAATTGAGATTGATTTTTCTTTGCTACAAAGAGGACATGGAAGGCTGGTCTGGTGCCTTACTCTTTTACTGAACTGATTCACATGTTTGTTCTTGGTGAAATAAAAATAAATTAAACAATAAATTAAATAAAAATAAAAATAATAAATAACATTTATAGTATACTTTAAAATTTACAAAACTTCAAAAATAAATAATAAATACAATTTTCAAGGTCTATTATAGGCATGATTTCATTTAATATCCTATTCAAAGAAAGTTTCACAGAAAACATTAATTCTCCTATTTTACAAATAAGGATTTGAAGGTTCATTGAAATTTAGGGGCATGCCCATGACCACATAACCAATCTGGATAACAGTCAGAGTTTGAATTGATCTTATCTTGTCTTCCTTCAATACTTTTTCCACTTGCCCACAAAGAGTCTTCATTTAGGGAGAGAAGTAGATTAACAGGAGCACAAATGGTTACACAGCTGATTGATCATGTGTCATTCTTTCTTTGTACTTTCTTTTTCTGATGAGTTGGTCTAGAAACCTTGGGCTCTGATAGCTTGACAGATGAGTATCATCTCCTGTTGACTATGTAGGGTTCAAAGGTTAGTATCCAAATTGACCAACTCAGGAAGAAATGTTAAAAGAAGATAAAAATAATGGAATTTTTGCTACTCAAATCTGCTTAGCAGCCAGGTAGAACTAAATACCAATGAGTAGGCCAACACATAAAGGTTAAAGTGCCATATACCATGAACTTGTATTGCATTTATTTTCATTCATCACAGAGAAAACAAAAATTTTCTGGAGTATAATTTGTGAAATGGAAAATGCCTCATTTTGGATACTAATATTTATTTACATATTTTTAGAATTCATTTTTATTCTGAACTTCACAAATACCAAACAAAATCACCAATTGCATATACACATAATAGAACATAAAGCTAGAACACAATAAAACACAACAGAAAGATTAAACATGACTTGGTAATTCATTATTACAATCAATTTTAGTTTTTTTCTTTTAAAATATTAAGTAAATTCAGTGAATAACTTTCAAAGCTGACCTGCTTATCTGTGATTCTTTCTGGCCTTCCTTCTGTTACCTTTGGTTAATTTAAAAATTCCTTCAATAATTCTCTTTTATTTCCTTTATGGGGGGATAGATTATGTCCAGTTTCAATCCTAATTATCTCTCAATTAAAAAAAACCTTGTAAAATACATTAATATATATTCAAGGGGCAGCTAGGTAGCACAGTGGATAAAGCACTGGCCCTGGAGTCAGGAGTACCTGGGTTCAAATCCAGTCTCAGACACTTAATAACCTAGCTGTGTGGCCTTGGGCAAGCCACTTAACTCCAATTGCCTTGCAAAAACCGAAAAAAATATGTGTGTGTGTATATATATATATATATATATATATATATATATATATATATATATATGTATATACATATATATTCAAGAAAGACAAATTCCTGAACTGGACATTTTATCTCCTCTCTGCTAGGAAGTGGGTAGTATGCTTCGCCATCAGTCCTTTAGAACCATAGCTGATCATTGCACTGATCACAATTCCTAAATCTTTCAATGTAGTTTCTTTTTAAAAAAATGTATATAAATTAATCCTTCCCCCTACCCTTGCTGGTTATATGCAAAAACAAGTTTCAATACTCACTTCCAAAACCTTGAGTTCCAAATTCTCTCCCTTCCTCCCACCCCACTTCCCCTCTTTGAGAAAGCAAGTTGCTTGGTATGGGTTAAAAATGTGTATTCATGAAAAATATTACTACAAGAGTCATGTTATAAAAGTAAACAAAACTACCCCCCCCCCAAGAGAAACTTCAAGGAAAAATAAAGTGGAAAAAAAGCATGATTCAATCTGTATTTAGACACCATCAGCTCTGTCTTCAGGATGGATAGGATTCTTTAGCTTAAATCCCTCAGAGTTCTCTTGGGTCACAGTATTGTTGAGAAAAGGTCAGTATTTCACAGATGATCATCCTGCAATATTGCTTTTACTTTGTATAATGTATATTTTTCATTGTATCTGTTCATATAAATTTTTTTAACCCGAGAGCATCCTGTTCATTTCCCATAACAGAACAGCATTTCATTTCAATCACCCACCATAATTTGTTCAGTCATCCCTCAACCAATTTCTGACTCCCCACAACAGAAAAGAGTTGCTATAAATTCCTATTGATATAGGTTCTCAAAGTAGTTTCTCTTTACAATGTTGTTACTGAATATAATGTTCTTCAGCTTCTGCTCACTTCAACTCTGCATCAGTTCATACAAGTATTCTCAGTTTCTCTGATATGCTCCCTTTTGCCATTTCTTTTGTTACAATAATATTCCATTACATCGATATAACATAATTTGTTCAATCATTTCCAACTGATGGTTATCCCTTAGTTTTGATGGTCAATCTTTCTTCCTTCAGGTGAAGTTTATTGTCACTTCTGTGAGATGAATTTTTGTCTAGACTTGGTATTAGGAAGATCTGTATTCAAATTCCCTATCAGATCCTTACTAACTGTGTGACCCTGGACAAGTCACTTAATCTCTCAGTTTCCTCATCTATAAAATGGTGATAACAACAGTGTCTACTGCATAAGGTTGTTATGAGGATTAATTATAAGTTATTATATTATATTATGTTATAAATAAAAGTCTAAAAGGGCTATTTGCATATGACCTATTATCATTTGGTTTGTATTAAACAGAAATGAAATTGTTGTTTCTCGATCTCTTTACTGTATTTCAGCAAAGTTTCTTCTCCCCCTTTTCTAAGTCATCTGTCACTAGCACTTGCAAGTATGAATCTTTTTTCCTCTTTGATCACTTTAGGGTACAGACCCTTAAGTGTTGTTCTTGGGTTAAAAGTTATGCACAATTTGTGACTTTTTGGATAGTGTTTCAAATTGCTTTCTAGAATAACTGGAGCAACCATAGCTCCATAAATAGTGCATTAATGTGACTTTTTCTTAAGAACTTTTAACAGTTGTTATTTCCATTTTTGATCATATTTGCTGAACTTTTAGGGTTAATGTAGAATCTCTGCTTAGTGATTTGGAGCATTTTTGTCATACACTTATTAAATTGGATTCCTTCCTTTTTTTTTAGTTTTTTTTTGCAAGGCAAATGGGGTTAAGTGGCTTGCCCAAGGCCACACAGCTAGGTAATTATTAAGTGTCTGAGACCAGATTTGAACTTAGGTACTCCTGACTCCAAGGCTGGTGCTTTATCTACTACGCCACCTAGCCACCCCTGATTCCTTCCTTTTAAAGCTGTTCATTCGAATCCTTTGATTCTCCATCCATTGAAAAAAAATTCTATTCTTGTAAATTGGATCTGTTGATTATAAATCATAGACATGAAACTTTTATCTCAGAAACTTGGCAAAACTTTTTTTCTCAGTAAATGGCTTCCTTTCTAATTTTAACTTCATTGGTTTCAGTTTGTACAAATCTCTCAAATTTTACATAATCATCTTTATCTTCAGTGATCTTTTCATAATATTCTGAGCTCTTTGAAATATATGTTTTTTAAAAATAACCCTTATGTTCTTAGCCTAGACATTTGGAAATAAGAACTTACTCATTGCTCTACAATCTAAAATGCTCCCCTTTGGCCAAAATTATAACTTAATTTAAGTTGCATAGCCTCAAATTATAACAACAATTGGTAATTCAGAAGAAAATATGGACTTCATTAATACAAATAATTCTTAGAATTTCAGCTGCATAGCCAAGATTCCTAGATTTACAAGGTAAGAGATTTCTACTCTAAAGATTTCTAATAAATCTACCTGGACAGGATAATAAGATCATAGATTCAGAACTGGAAGAGACCTTTGACCTCCCTAAGGTCAAATAAGCAATGAGAGGCAGAGCCAGAATTGAATGCATATTCTCTCAGACAACAAAGAGTCATTGCTCTCTATACTGTGGAAATCCTAAAATCTATGAAAGGAAAAGGAAAAGGAAACTGTACCTCAACTATATAGTTAACATAGAATTTATTTATTTTTATGGCAAGTTAACCATAAATAAAACAGAAGAAAACAAAAAAGGAATTTTAAGCTCATGATTGATCTCATGCCTGGCAAAAAGTCACATAGTAGGACAAATGTGGAATAAATTTCTAGGTTAACCAGAAAATTCTTTGGCCTATGTTTTTTGGATATTTTGTTTAATTATAATGAGGTATCTTGGTCAAGAGGATTGAACTCATTTTTGTAGCTATGCATCTGATTTGGTCATTTAATGAGATAGTGGTTAATAACTTACCTTCCAATAAATTCAAAAATTGGTCAGGAAATTATGTTACTTTAAGCCTAGATCAGCACCCAAAAAAGAATCAAAAGCCTAGAAATAGGCTTGTGGGTCATTTACTTTGACCTGCTGCCTTCAGATAGTGGTAAATCTAAATCACCTATTAGTTCATACTTTCAAAAACATACAGCATAGGAGTCAATCAGCAATTGTAATTGTTGTTTTTCATCTGCTACTTAAAAAAAAACTTTCTTCCTGCAGTTGAAGTTTATTATCATTTCTGTGAGTTGAATTTTGTCTAGACTTGGCATTAGAAAGATCTGGATTCAAATTCCCTATCAGATCCTTACTAACTGTGTGACCCTGGACAAGTCATTTAATCTCTCAGTTTCCTCATCTATAAAATGGTGATAACAACAGGGTCTATTTTATAAGGTTGTTCTGAGGATTAATTATAATTTATATTATTATATTTTATTAATTATAAGTTATAAATTATAAGGTACTTTGTAAGTAAAAGGGTTATATGCATGTGACCTATTATCATTTGGTTTTATTAAACAGAATGAAATTATTGTTTCTCAATCTCTTTACTGTATTTCAGCAAATTTTCTTCTCCCCCTTTTCTAAGTCACCAGTTCATTTCAATCTACACTTCCCTACTTGTGTCTATCTGCCCAATTCCTTGAATAAGGACTGAACTTGGCATTCACTTTTCTAAGCCTCAATATCTTCATGTAAAATGGAAAGATTGTACTTGATACCTAAATAAATTTTTAGACTGAAATTCTATGCTTCAATGACCTTTAACCTTAACACTTTAAAATTTGAGCTACCTAGCAGATTTTCTCACATATTGTGCTTAGTTGATATTTTTGGCATCCTCAAGTTAATCATTTTTGCCTATAGTTCAAAGACTCCCCAAATGGATAGTCTACCTTAGGCAGTGTCTAGTGGAAAGATTAGCATCATGCCTCCTACATACTTAATCTCTCATTTCAAGAACCCAGTGACTTTTTTTTCATAGAACTGTACCCTATTTATAGTCTATGATCAAGCTTGGATTGTTTTCTCCTATGCTTTGGCAGATTTTTATTTTGCATATAGTTTTCCTTTTGATTCATCAATATGACACATTGAACATTTGATCCTTCAATTTGCCACTACCCCTTCAAATTTTTCTTCTTCTTCCCCTTATATGAGTGTCTACATGACCCTTGACTGGATTTCCTAATCTTGTTATCTGATCTTATATAATGATATCTGCTCTGTGTATTACTGTCCAAGGAACTGAATGGAATCAATGATGGTTTTAAAACAAAGCAGAAAGTCAAAATTTCCTGTGAACTAATATTTTATTTGGTTAGAATTTCATTTTAATTTGCAGTTTGGGATTCTGAAATTTGGTGATTCTTCATCTCTTAATCCTTGTTGTTATATTGGCTATTCACCTTACAAATTCCCTTCTGCTCGTTAATTTGAATAATCATATTGATAAATCAATTTTGACTTTTGATATTATATTTATTATGCAATCTAACCTTGTATAATTATACCAGTTCTGGTTACAACATTGCATATCAGCCACAACAATTGTTAGGCCATGTTATTCCTCCTGTCTTTGTTTATCTTACTGAATTTCAACCAAATACTGTTTTTGTCCATGACTGGCACTGGTTGAAGATAATATTAAGTAAGATTTGACTCTTAACCCCAGTGCTGTGAAACTGAATTCATCAATCCCCTACATACTGACAATGAGTTGGAGATAATTAAAGATGCTGAAAATTATAATCAGTTTTTTGCTCATGCAAGGGCAAGTCATGGAAAGAACACTGGACTTGTCAGGATGTTTTGAAAACCAGCTCTGTTCATCTGTGATCCTAGGCAAATTATTTCATTTCTCTGGGTCTCAGTTTGACATTTATGCAATGAAGGGAAATGGTTGATTTCTAAGCTTCCTCCGGTTCTAAATCTATGCTTGACCACTATATTAACTTATAGTGAACACTACTTATTAACATTTTCAGTTTTGTATTCATTGCCCTACTGCCAGAGTTTTATAGGCTTCTGTTTTACATACAGGTTTGTTTTCATATCTTCCTCAAATAGTAGGCATTCTAGGTGATCCAATATTGGATTGAGAAACTTGAGCTGAAACTAGGTCATTTAGAACTAAACTGGGACAAACCATAATGAGAAATACTGCTCATTATAAGAATCTTATTATTAAATGTACCCATTGATAGTACTAAGAAAGAAAATCGTGTTTTAGTTCATTCTTTGTAATTCTGATACTTTAGAAACTAATACTTGTTCAAAATCACATCTTAGTAAACCTGAACCTCCCTTTAAAATATGAAATCTAGAAATTGGGTGCTATGAATTGAAATTTTAGGATTATAGTCTGTGGATGAAGTCCACACAACTCAGCAGAGTCTCTGAAATTGAGATGAACCAATTAAGGAGCTCTATATCAGAGAGTGAATGAGTTTGTAAATTTATTTTCATTTTTTAGAAAGAAAGGTACAGATATTCTTCATCACAGTGGCACAAATATTATTCTGGAGTAAGTTCTTAAATAAATAAAGGGGGAAATTCTAAAAAGGGGTTCTTAACCTTTGTGTATATCATGAATTCTTTTGATAGTCTGGTGAAATCTATGAACTGTCCCCTCTTTCATAGAATAATATTTTTAAATATAGAAAATAAAATATTTAGGATAACAAAGGAAACTAATTATATTGAAATCTAATTATCAGAATATTGGAGAAGGAGAAAATGGTCATGAGTGAAGGCTAAGAACCACTGTGATATTTTTGTTAATATCAATGAATTATCGTATTTTAATCTAGATATAGAAAGGAATTATTAGTGGGTATTTTTAATTATCCCAAATAAACTCAGAAATCCTTCTAAAATCCTCTTGAGATTTTGGTAAAACCAACTCCATGGTACCAGAAGAACAGCCAGTTAAAGAATGTGAGATAGTGATTTAGGTCAGATAGTCAGTATTGGGTAACTAGATTTATTCACTGTAATTCACAAACAAAAATTCTATTTAAATAAGGAACCTTTTGTTGTTGTTCAGACTTCCAATCATGTCTGACTTTTCATGACCCCATGGACCTTAGTTTGCCTCTACCTTTTTAACCTTTTACCTGTAAACTCCCTAGTTCCTATGTCTAAATCCATAATGGCTTTACATATTTACATTCCTTTTCAAACTGATGTAACATTTTTCCCTTTGAGCATCAGAATAACTTTGCAGAGTAACTTGAATAGATAGCATTAAGCTCTACAGATGTGGTTTCTGAGAAACAAAATGTTAAGAAACTATTTGGAGTTCATGTGCTCATTGATTTAGAATGGATTTAAGATATGATCTCATCTCCCATTTTAGAGGTGAGGTTAACAGAGTCAGTGAGTTATCCAGGTTCACAATCACACAAGTAAGTGTCACGGGTGAGATCTGAACCTAGCTTTTCTGACTCTGAAGTGTGTGACCTTTCCACTGCACTGAGTTACAAGACATATCCATTCAAGAAAAAAACCCCAAACCAAAATGAAACAAAAACCCTCATTTCGATGTCTGAGTCCTCTATAAAGAGGAGCAGAGTACAAAGAGTACTGTGGAAACAACAGTTCTGTGGAACTAGTTATTGACCACTATCATAATGTTAAAGCTTATCTAAACTTAATTTCCTATTAATCTCACCCCCCCAAAAAAAACTTGTTTTGAGAAGAAGGACTGACTCTCAAATTTATTTCTCCTCCAGGTTGCTCTATGTTGAAAAATGAATTTCTTGTCACTAAACCCACTCCAGATTTAACTTAGGAAGGGCATCTTTTCAAAAGTATTCTTTCTGAACTTAAACATTCCTAAGTAGAATCACCACCAAAAAAATTAAATACAGAGTATAATGTTATTGCCCCATGAAACCTGTAATATAGATCCATAAGAAAATGGTCTGGAAAGAACATAGATATATTGTCAATATTTTCAGTATTGTTGTTCAGTTGTGTATAATTCTTCATAACCACTTTCGGAGTTTGCTTGGTAAGGATAATGGAGCAGTTGCCATTTCCTTCTCCAGTTCATTTTATATGTGAGTAAATGGAGGCAAAAGAGGTTAAATGACTTGATCAGGATCACATAGCTGGTAAGCATCTGAATCTGGATTTGAACTCAGGTATTCCTGACTTCAGGACCAGTACTATTCACTGTACAATCTAGCAGCTTACTTGGTAGTTTCTTACAATATTGTAAGTACTATGCTAAATGCTAGGAATGAAACTACAAATAAATGAGACAGTCCTAACTCTCAAGAAGTTTACATTCTAAAGGTGGGAGACAGCTAATAAAGGGGAAATGTATAAAGTATGTAACACAAAGGAAGTAAAAAGCTCTGTCAGAATAGCATGTTCAGATTATCCATCAGAACTATGAGCAGATGCTGAAAGTCTTCCATGAGTTGATACAAAATAGAGGGAGAAGAACTAGAAGAATACTGTATACAGTAATAGCAATATTGTATGATAGTGAATTGTAAATGACTTACTATTCTTAGAAATACAATGATCTAAGACAATTCTGAAGTACCAGTGAAAAATGCTCTCTACCTCTAGAGAAAGAACTGATGTAGTTTGAATGCAGATCAAAACATCCTTTAAAAACACCTTTTCTTGTTTTTTGTCTGTCTTCTTTTACAACATAACTAATATGGAACTATGTTTTACATAACTGCACATGTTTAACCTATATCAAATTACTTGCCTTCTCAATGGAGAGGAAGAGGGAGAGAAAGAATTTGGAACTCAGCTTAGACTGTAAATCATTTGTCCTTAGTTAGTCCCTCAAAATTTAAAAAATGTTAAAATTGTTTTTCACATAATTGGAAAAAAAGATGAAAATGTAAAAAAAGACTCTATCAGGTGGAGTCAAGATGTTTGAATAGCAAGAAGTACAGCTGATCTAAGTTGAGGAGATGCTACATTTATTCCCTCCTCCCCCCCCCCCCAAGCCTATTATCAGGTGTCACAGAGAGAGAATCTAATTAAATAAACGTTTGGGAGGGGTTCTGCTATATTTTGATACTGGGGGGGCATTATCTAACAAATTCAAGGTGTGATGGGATGGAAGCAATAAGTAAGACTTGAACCTCCATCTCATCAGGATTGATCAAAGGAGGGGAAAACACACACACACACACACACACACACACACACACAGATAGATATAGAGATACATTTCAATCAATGGGGAAATGGGTAAAAGGGGAGAAGCAAGAAAAGCTGATAAAATGTGGTGGAATTTTTAGTTCTAAATAAAACAAACTCTAAGGATGTATAAAAATATTCAAAGCAGCACTTTTTGAAAATGTAAAGAACTGGACATAGAGGGGTTGCCCATCAATAGAAAGGCTGAATAAGTTGTGAAATATAAATTTGGCAGAATACTATCATGTTATAAGAAATTGTGAGGGGAATAGTTTCAGAGAAACATGGAAAGACTTGTATGAACTGATACAGAATAAAGAGAGAAGAACAAGAAAAACAATGTACAAAATAACAACAATATTGTAAAGACTACTAACTTAGAAAAACATTAGAACTCTATTTAGTTTAATGATTCTAGAGGATTCATATTGAAGCATCCTATCTTCTTCTTGATAGAGGTAAAGAACTTAGAATAAAGAATGGAATACACACACACACACACACACACACACACACACACTTACACTTGCAAAATATCCTTATAAATAACACATAAATACACAACAAATAAACACATAAAATTTTGTATTTATATGTATATGTGCTCTTGTATGTACTGAGTCCTTTACCCCTACCCCCACATATGTATACATACATATATATATATATATATATATATACACACACACACACACACACACAAATGCATGCACACATAAATGAATATACATATTTGGACATGGCCAATTCGAGAATTTGTTTTGCTTAAATAAAATTTTTATTACAGATATTTTATGTTTTTTTCAATTGGGAAGGAGATGGTGGTAGGAAGAAGAAATATAATTTTAAAAAGAACATGCAAAACTCAAGTAAGCACTAGATCTAAGTCTATATGAACACAGGATTTACAATTGTCATAAAATTATGAGGGCAAGGTAGGGACCAGGCTTTTTGCCTCCTCTATTTATGGAACAACTAGCATATCCCTGGGTACAAAGTTGATTGTTAACAAAATTCTTTTAATTGATTGCTATTTTATGAAAAGATAGAAATAAAGAAGAGTACTGTAGATATTCCAATAGAGTATCAACTACCTGAGGGTCAGGGTCTGTTTCTTTATCTTATCTCAAGTGTCTACAACCACTTGCACAATATTGTAAGAGACTCAGTAAATGCTTGTTGAATTGAATTAAATTTTAACTGTACTTTCTAAGTAACAAAAATTTTACTAAAATTCTCTTCTTTTTTTAAAAGCAAGCCAATATACTTTTTTGAAAAAAATACTAGTATGAAGACACTTAAAGACTTTCAGAACAACTTCCAACTGTTGTATAAAAGTATTCCACTTTATTCTAAGTGCAAAAAATTACAAGCAGAAAAGTGTTTTGGGGGTGAGCAAAAGGAGACAGAAGCAGTTGAGTATAAATACAATTTGGAAGGTATTATTTCAGTTGAATTTGGTGAAATAATTTCTATTGTGGAGAGCAATTTGATCATTTAAAATTTCATTTGATCTTTACATGACCTGTCAAAAGTTTCTCTCACAAATTTGATATAGGTTTTGCTGGATTGTGTCAGTTTTGGAAGGTAACTCTACTGATGAAAACCAATTCAGAACTAATTGAGAGCAAAGAGAAGTTATCTTGATGGGGCCATTATTTTAAAAAAAAAAAACAAATTCCTCTCTGCCTCCTTCTGTCTTCCCTCTGTTTAGGCCCCTTATATATTTCTCACATCTTGTCTCTGGTAAGCAAACAATGTTTTGTACTCATTTGTTATCTGGTCACACTTGAAGTCTCCTTTTTTTGCATTTAAGATGGAGAGTGTAAAAAATGGCTCAGAGAGAATAATTTGAAGATAAGTTGATACAATCTTAGGGAAATTATCATGATGATTATTTCAACACTGACAAGAAATGTGTGGGCATAAATCTCTCTCCCTTGCTTTCCCTGCTGACAGTGCTTTAAATGAGATTTCACTTTTTAAGAAAGTCTCTTTATTAAGATTTTTTTTCTTAATTTGTAATTAAAATGTCTCCTAAAGATTTCTTTTGGGAGGGAAGGGGGTAAGGATTAGGAGAAGAAATATTTCAATTTTTCTGAAGCATCTATAAACACTATTCATGCACACCAAAACTGAAACCAAATATTTTGACTTTTGGTCCAGATCTGTGATTTTTCTGGTGAGAAATTCTCTTTAAGGTGTCTTATGACCCTTCTAGCAATCTTGGGTTGTCACTCGCTATTTGCAAAGGAAAAGAAAATCCATTCATGATGGTATATTTTTAGATATTGACCATGCTTTCCTTATTGCAAAGGGAATAAAAATAATTAAATCTAAGTGAAACATTATTTGAAACAGAACAGATTTTGAAGCATTGCCATCATCCTAAATGTTTAAATGAGATTTTTTTGAAAGCCTGGTAATGAATGGGTGCCCTAGATTGTTTTAAAAAAAGAAATCTACACCTTGCTTATATAAATTGACCTCATTTACTGGCAACTTTAAGCATAATTTTTGTCCTCAGACATTCCCATATAATTCCCAGTGATGGCAGAGGGTGCTGTGTATGAGTTTTATGATAGCTGAATTAGGCTATTAGATGACACAATTCAACTGCCTGTAATATAAACAATTTATTTCAAGTAAATTTGTGGTGTAGTTCTTAATACCACTGACAATTCAGTCTGATCTATAACAGTTTTTGGATCTTTCTTGACTCATCTATGTGCTAAATCATTTTCAGTTTTCAATACCAATATTTTCCTTAATTAGCCTGAAAAAAATTGATTCTTAAAACAACAAAAGTATATTATTTGTCAGAAATTTAGCTTGATTAAATTCTTTTCAACAAATTGTTTTCTAAAAAAATAAATTTTTCATGTAAATTATTGATCTTTTGTTAGGTGCTGAGGAAGTACTAAGATAAAGAAAAAATGACCCCTGTCTTCAAGAAAGCATACAAGATTTTGTGCTGATAAGACCTGTGTAATGTAGATACAAATAACTATAATAAATATTGAAAGTGATAAGTGCATGAGTGACATACAAAGCTAATTGAGATTTTGGAGAGAGAGATAACTTCTAACTGGGAGGCAGAAGGGAATTTCATTTATAGTGATATTTTAGCTGGGTCTTCAGAAATAATTAGTATTCCAAAAGGGGCTACAGGGATATAGAAGACATTCCTCTCTGGAGAATGATGACATGGATAAAAGTATAGAGGTCAAGAATAGAAGGATAGGGGCAGCTAGATGGTGAAGTGGATAGAGCACTGGCCCTGGAGTCTGGAGAACCTAAGTCCAAATCCATTCTCAGATACATAATTACCTAGCTGTGTGACTTTGGGCAAGTCACTTAACCCCACTGCCTTACCAAAAAAAAGGAATAGAGTATAATGGCTACTGAGAAGATGACAATTTTGACTTCTGGTCTCCAGAGGCAAAAAGTGGGACCAAAGAAAAGTTACTATAAGGAGTTATATTTCAGCTCATTATAAGAAACAACTTTCTATTTCTGAATGACTGAAATTAGAACAATTGTCTAGGAAAATCCCCTATCAAATTTAAGAGTTTAAGTAGGGGTTGAATGATCACTTATGGCAGGAGTGGGAAACCTCTGGCTCACGGGTCATATTAGTCTGGTGTCATAAAGGCAATCACAAGTGGGCTTGGGAATTCAATATATCTAGAATATTTTTAGGGGTGAATTAATAAAATGTTTGACCAAATATAGCCCACAAATGATGTTATAAATATCCAAATGGCCCTTGGAAGGAAAAAAGAAGGTTCTCTTATGGGGTAGGGGTGGGGAGATTCATTAATTCATCAGGAAACAGTTGGCCTAGATAATCATTCAATCTCCTTCTAAGTTTAGTGTTCTACGATCCTAGGAAATGATGAATGGGCTAATTTGGTTAGAAGGCAGATTAAATGAATGGAAATATGGGCAGATTAGACTGGGAAAGAAGATGAGAATCAGATTCTAGTTGGTCATGAGTGCAAGGAATTTGAACTAATTTTTGGAATTATACAGGAAATTTTTAATAGGAATTTGTTGAGTTGATTGGAATGGAATTAGAAGGCAACAGGGAGAAGCATTTATCTGTATAGAACTGTTTTCCTATATGCTGTTCCCTCTATCAGAAGATGAACCCTCCAAAATCAAGTTCTCAGTGATTCAGTTTCTTTTTCAGGAAAATGAAAATATTGACTCCTTTACACATTTCAAAAGAGGTAAACAAAGGTTTCCGAAGCAAAATATAAAGAGCAAGTTCTTTAAAAATGTGTTGTAAAGAAGGTATTGAATCATCATCAGTGCCTTTAATATTTCAAGAATCTGTGCTTTCATCAGCATAAGAACTTTGTTTCATGGAGATCTCTTCACAAGGCATCTATGCTTTAAAAGATACTTTCAGGTGGGCAGAAAAAAAACATCTTAGGACTAACTTTCTGGTGATAATATTCTATTGACAATGCTGGTCTTTAGATAGATAGTTATACTCAAAGCCTGTCCAGCTTGGCAGACATTCAGAAATGATACAAATTAAAAAAAATGAGGAGTAAGTCCTCTCAGTGAAAAACTGTGTTAATTTTATTGAGATTATTTTCACTTCTAATAATAAAAAGTTAATTAACTAAGAAAACATAAGTGGATTTAGTATAAAGATTGTTCATTCCTTTTTTTTGTAAACCACCAAGCTTAAATATAAACTTATCAGGGCTATGATTCATATTCCTAAATCATAACATTTATCCAATCATAAGATTTTTATTAGAAAATTTATATCAGAAGAAACATAAATAAGACAAAATACATGATGATTTAGATCCAGTTCTTCCTGGAGAAGATACTATCTTGAAATGCTTTTCATATTTCTGATTCTGAAAATATTTTAAACTAATAAATACCAACAGGAAAAAGTCAACTTCATGAGAGCAATTAGTAACTATTTTCCTATCCTCCAGTTTTCAGTAGCTATTCCCTGATGACACCCAGCTTTTCATTCATCCCACAGTTCACCACACATTGTCTCTTATACATGTGCAAGCAGTAAGTTCCAGTTATCTTGGTTAGGGAAAGAAAATTAATGGATTGTGGTTTAAGTATTTATTAAACCATGTCTACATTATAGACACTGTACAGATAGGAGCAACAACAAAGCTTGCTCCTTCAAGTTTAAATTCTGATACATAAAGACCATACATATCAAAGAACAATTCAGGGAGGAGTAAATTGGACTGATTGCTGCTCTTAGAATTAAAGTAGCAATCCAGTTTAGGAAGGAGGAAGTTAGAAGTGTGGCATGAAGAAATTAAGTAGTTCTGAGGCTAAGCTACATATAGGAAATGCTCAGCAACCCAGCCCAGGGATCCATGACAAAAAAACTACTCAGTTAAAAAAAAAAACCCCAAAATACCCTGCAACTAGAAAGCATTGAGTCCTTCTTTTTAAATTAGGTAATATGAAATGAGATAAAAAAACAGTATAAAGCTTCTGAGAAAATGGGGGGATAAGAATAATCCCTAAAGAAGAATATCATTCTACCTCAAGAAGATAGACTGTGAGAAATTATTTGGGGGTTCTGAGGGGGAAAAGGGAAAATTATCTAACAATCCAATATGGATGCATAGGGATATTGATCATAGTTTCATATAGGAATACATGAATGAATTAAAAAATACTAAATACTTATGTTCTGAGAAGTATGATAAATGCTGCTTATTCAAACAGAAAAGCAAGACTTCTGCTCAGATCTTCCTGGTTTCAGGTCAACAGTTCATCCATTGAGCCACCTATATGTCTAAAACACACATAGTAATAGGTATCAATTACAGGAGAAGCAGAAACCATAGTGAAATGGATGCTGAAGTTGTGGTCTGGAGGATGTGGACTTCTGCCTCTGATATTTACTAGCCATGGTAAGATAAATTACCATGAGCATGTCTCTAAGAATAAAACAGTGGATGAATTATTTATGTGTGGAGGGACTTTCTCTATCAAGAGTTCCTTATCTTGATGAAATCATTGCTCAAAACTTAAAAAAAAATTAAGGCCATGCAAGTTGTCATCTAAATAGCTGGAAATATGGGTCATTTCTCTCTTGGATGACTCATATTCTTCACTATATCAAATAAAGTGAGAGATGAATCAACAAATCAATCACTTAATTCCTAACATCTACTTCAGAGAAAGAGAGCAAAATGCCTTGCCACAGGGTGGGCTAGAGTTCTACAATTCACTGAGATTGAGTCAGTAGGTGAGTTAGATGAAGATGTTTGATGAAAGGAAATTTGTTCAGAATGATTTCCATTAAGTATGGCGGGGGAAGACTATTGAAGAGTTTAAAACAGACTGAGAGAAAAGACAGGGTTGAGGGTATGGTATGCCTTGGAGATGAAATATAAATGGCAGTAGAAGATATCATTCAGGAATGGATTGAAGTGCCTCAGAAACTCAGAAACCATGGACAGGATGTCTTATACTTTAAAAATGCCTAAATGAGGGAGGTGTGACTACAAGAATTTTCTATCTCCTCTCCTCTCCTCTCCTCTCCTCTCCTCTCCTCTCCTCTCCTCTCCTCTCCTCTCCTCTCCTCTCCTCTCCTCTCCTCTCCTCTCCGGTAGCCTGGTAGCCCCCTACTCCTGGAGGCTCACCCTGTTAGTTGCAGACTTATTGTAAACATCTGATCAGCTTTAACTCTACTGTGGTTCAGAACTTCAAAACTCAAGTAATCCACCAGCCTTGGCCTCATTAACAGCAAGTATTATGGTCTGTACATCAAGCCAGGAAGAAATCATTATTCAGAAATATTTAATATCTACAGTAAATAAGAGACCAAAGAAGATGAACAGTTTTCAAAATTCAATGTGAAACTATTATTATCTAAAAACTCTTCAAGATTGCTAATAATGAGAGAATTCAATGATATTGCCTCAGATCTCATCCTTGTCTTGTATCTCAATAATATTAGATATTGTTAACCTTTCTCTCAGACATTATCTATTATAATAGCTTCCTAGTTTTTTCTTCCTATATTTTTCTACTCCAATTCATCTCCAGCAGTGATTTTTCAATTTTCTTAAATTGCCATTCTGATACTCAGAAAACTTCACCTATCACCTCTAGAACTCTTCAGTTTGTCATTTAAAGACTATCACAACCAATAGCCTTATCACAAATGATTCTCCCTTCACACTCTGTGATCCAGCCAAAATGTCCCCCGACTGTTCATTACATCAAACCTTTCCCCTCTCAGCTTTTGTATCATCTGTCTTTAATATTTCTTACCCATCTTTCCCTCTTAGAACACCTTGATTTTCAGGACACTTACTAAATCATCATATATCTCTTGTTCTCTTCTCTTGTCTCTCTGTCTCTGTCTCTACAGGTACTCTCTTGGATATCTCATGAGGATTGCTCTTTTATGAACTATAAATTCCATCTAAAGGGATTACAAGCCATCCTCTCAAATAGTTACTGTGATACTCAAATAGCCAGTATGGATCAGAAGCAGAAAATTGAACCCAGATCTTCCTGACTTGAAAGCCTGAATTTTATCTAATATTATGCTGTCATTCAGGAAAGAATATAACAGTTAAAAAAAGAGCATTGGCTACAAGGGAAAGTTTTTGGGTAGAGATAAGAAAAGAAATTTGGGAAAACAGTGGGAAGATAGTGATAAGGTTGCAAAAATTACAAAAGAAAGAAAAAAGTTCAATGAGACATTTAAAAAGTACAAATAAGAGAGTGTTACTGTTTATATTACCAAGTTAAATTTAACAAATTAAGATATATTTAAAAAGATATATTAAAAAAACAAACTAAATGTGATAATTTTAGTTGTATTAACAATCCTCTTTTTTTCAATCTTTGTATATGGAGATATCAATGTTTTAATGATTTACTAGTTCATGATAAAAAAATAAGATGAAGACCTATTTTTGAAGGTCACTACCTGTGACTTGTAACTATGTACAAACCCTTTAATTTCTTAGGACTTCAGAATCCTTGGGAGGCAGCAAGATATATTAAAAAGAACACTGACTCTGTATTCAGAGAACCAGTACTCTCTGATGCTCAATACCTCTGAGATCCTTTGTAGGCTACTTACCCTGTATTTTTTTTAAAGAGAGAATTAGAATAGACTCATGTCTTTCTCACCTCTAAGTGTCTGATCCTATAATCTGCTTTGAAATCACATTTTAAAGTGATTTTAATTGTTTTTCAGGGAGCATACTATGTTAGGGAAGTGGTTTGGATGGTTGCTGGGAAGTGCCTCATTTGGATCAGAACAAAATGTATCATTTAAAAAACATACATACTAAAGGGGGAAACCCTAAAACATACTGTTCTAGTTTAGATCCAAATAACCTTGAAGCATGATTGATGTTTGGCCACATAACAATCTTGCCTCTACATGAAACAACGTTTCCTAGCATGTATATGGCTAAACCTAAACCAGCTGCTGTCCTACTCAGAGTTCCTAAAGAAAAATGTCATGCCAAGTAGTGCAGCTGTTAGGAGTTCCTGTAGGGAGGGTAAATAACCCTCCATGGGCAAGAAAATAATGTGCTTTGTTCACTATGGAGTGGTTGTCAATAGCAGGTGTCCATATCTGTGGGAAGCAAATAAAAACTGAACTGCTTGTTAGTTCCAGATGGTGGGGACCCAAAACAGCAAAATGGGTACAGTATCTGATACAAATTGTGTTCTTGTGCATTTCTCTATAGCATAAGTTTACATTTGCTACAAATAATTTCAGAATTTTTTTCTTTAGTGTAATATTCAGAATTACATTCTAATTCTCCAAGTCCTACTGGCAACATCTGTATTCTTCAATTCTAACATTTTTACTTAGCATAAAAAAAGAGAATGGTATCATTCATTTAAGAAAAATACATCAGAACCAGAAGAACATTGTACACACTAAGAGCAACAATGTGTGATGATTAACTATGATGGACTTGCTCATCTCATCTGTACAATAATCAAAGACAATTCTGAAGGACTTGTGTTGGAAAATACCATCCACGTCTAGAAAAGGAACTATGGAATTGAATGCAGACCAAAGCTATTTTAAATTTTTAAAATTTATGTATTGTGGATTTTTTCTTCTCATATTTTCTTCTTCCTTTTTTATTTGCTTCTTCTTTCACAATATGATTAATAGAGATTTGTGTTTAACATAGTTATACATGTATAACCTATATTGGATTACTTTCTGTCAGAGGGATGGAGGAAGGAAGGAAAGGAGGGAGAAAAAATGTGAAAATCAAAATAAGAATTTATTGCTGAAAACTATCATGTAATTGGAAAAGTAAATAAATAAAATAATAACAAAACATAAAAATACATTGGTTTTCTTTCTTCATTTTTGTTAGAAGTACAGTGGTTTTATGGAGGGGAAAAGTCTCTTATTGGCCATAACCCAGCTTTTTTTTTTTAAGAGATGATACTGAGACCACATGAAGGTACCTTCTAAAAACTTTTTGGGCACAGAGGAGTTCAGATACTCAAAATTTACATTTGTACTATCATTCAACTCCAGAATTTTGGGGAAAACAGAATAAGAATCAGATATATCCTTTCACAATTGAATAGGATTTTGTTTTCGAGTTTAAGAGCTACAAAAATTGCTTTTTCCTCTATCACTATAGGCATGCATAAAATTCTGCACATATCAGTGCATGTTATTTACAGAACTAAAAGTAATGAAGGCTTTCATCTAAAAACACTCTTTAAAGCTGTATTTTATGTTATTGGTTATAATTTCCAATACTTTGTATTTCAATGCTTAATTAAGTCAAACTTTTAAGAAACTCTTTTCAAAGTTGGTCAGATGAGGCATTCTATTTAAAAGAAATTAAAACATTAAAAATTTTTCTACAGAAGCAATATAAATACTTTATTGGTATTGATAAGTACAATAAAGGGCTACTGACAGAAATTTCTTTTAAAAATCATATATACATACATATTTATATTTTATCTATAAGACTGTAAAATTCTCAGTGTATATAAAAAAGTCTGATGATCACAATTCTTTAAAAGGTTCAAATATCAAAGAAAATATATCAGAAGATGTCTCCATTCACTTCTTTGCAGAGGTTAAAGGTCCATGGATTTAGACCACTAAATATGTTTCCAGATTTTTTGGTAAACATATGAGATCAGTTGATTGAATTCTTAAATGTTTCACTATGCAAAAATGAAAAAGTTTGACTCCCATAATCAAACAAAAAAAAATGCTGTTTTGTGAGGCAGTGATGCCAAGAAAATCTTTAGAAGTCTAGCAGAGTTGGAAGTTTTTTAAATATATAATATAAAAATTAATTTTTGTGAGAAAGTTCTTGGCAATAAAATGCAAATTTTATTTTCAGGGTGATAAATTAAATTCATCACTAATCACTCAATAATCACCTGCTTCAATCTTCTCTACCCATTACTAGAAAGATTGATACCTAAAGCAGAACTAGCAAGAGGCAAGCAACAAAGGCCCTCCCTGAAAAGGTTAGTTGGTATACAGAAAAATAGGTATATAACTTCATGTTTATACACATACCTTTGCTCATGCACCTAAATAACACTCATGCTAAGTAATTCATTTTTGGTGGAGCTCCAAGTAATTCAATAAAAGTCATTTAAAGAACTCTAATTCATCCTGTTCATTATTTGAACTCATCACCATTTGTTGGTTCATCTGGTATCCATGAGTATATTATGGGAAAAGAGTTTAATGATGAAAGGGTAAAAAGACTTTCCCTTCATTCTTGTGTGCATTTGTGTGCATATATGAATTTCTGTGTGTACATATGCCTATAAATACGCATGATTTATTTTTATTTATCTGTGGTTTTGTGTCTTCAAAGATAATGAATGAAAAATGAGTACTGTTCATATTATGACATGAAGTTGATTTGGAGTTAATGATATGAGACATGTATTTGGGACAGGTACTGGAGATGGAAAATAAGTTGGCACTAGAATTGAATAGGATTAAGAAAGCCCAGTGGTTTGCATTTCAGAAATTGCTTTTTAATAATGCTAAACAACTCCATAATGTAAAGACTCATCTTTTTTTTTCAAACACAAATGATCTCTTAGTACTACTCATTGGTTTCAAATTTCAGAATATCCCAGTCTCTGAAGAATTAAGGTAGTGACTGACACTTCAGGACTTTTGTATTAAAGAAATATAGGACTGGAAAAGGAGATAAGCTGGTCACACAGCAGAAAAGAGAGAAAACACTGGGAAGCAGTCCAACTGTTCTATAAGGTACTCAAAATCCACAAAATATCTAGAGGCCAGATTCCTAACCAGAAGTACATGAACTTACCTTTTTTTTTTTTTTAAATGATACCTACATTTCAAAGGAATTAGTTTTCTATGTAATATATATATATATATATATATATATATATGTATATATATATTTATTATATGCATTTAAAAACATTATCATGAAATAGAGTTTAAAGATTTTTTTTCAGGGTACAAGACCCAATAAAATTTAAGAAACCCTATACAAAGAAAGATCTTAAAAATAATTGTAGTATAGTCTCTGGAGGATCTTTGGAAAATTGGACGAGAATGGAATAGGACAAAAAACCACATTTACAGAATGGGATCTGCACTAATTTTGTGAATTATGAATTCAATTAGATCACAGAGTCTATCTATCTTTCTTGATATATCTATGTGTACTTATTTATAGCTAGCTCTGTGTGTGTGTGTGTGAGAGAGAGAGAGAGAGAGAGAGAGAGAGAGAGAGAGAGAGAGAGAGAGAGAGAGAGAAGTCTTTGGTTTGGGCTGGGGAGAGGTGGAGAAATCATGTTTCATGTTTCTACATAATGTTATTATAAGAATATAGGATATTAAATGGACTTGGAGACTAGGAAAATTAGTCTTAAATTCTTAGTATTTTTTGTCTCAGTTTCCTCATCTGAGGGAGATCAAGGTTGGAACTTGGTTGCCTCAATAGTTTCTTCCAATAGTTCCCTGATCCTCTGAAGGCTCTTCTAATATTAAACAGTTAAACCTCACTTTACATGGAATATTTACTTAATTTTTGCTATTTTCTATTATGTAATCACCACAGATTACTCTGCAAGCGAAGAGTTTAAGAATCAGTTACTGGCAACTTTTAGAATAAAGGACAAATTCCATTATATATGACTAGAACATGGCTAGCAAACATAAAATATGTAATAGGTTTATACCTGCTGAACAATTGTTGTTAGTTCCAGGCAGAGCTGGATGACACTATTTCTTGTGAGTGAATAGTCAGTCACAGCAGCAAAAGGAGATCTAAAAAAAAAGGAAAAGGAAATTGGTTTGAGCAGGAATAGTTCTTGAACAACTCTAAAACATATTTAATACTGTATAGTTAGTGTGTTACCACTCTGTATTAAAAGCATCTTTAAACTCTAGATATATAATATAAATTCAAAGTAAATTTGGTAAAAGTGACATTTAAATTTAAAAAAAAATGAGTGGGTTGTTGCAGTGGTCTGCTAGTTGGTCTCCCTACTTCAACTTTCTTCATTTTGATGTGTAAGTCTGACTGTGTCATTTCCTTATTCCAAACTCCAGGGGTTCCCAATTGCCTTCAGGATCAAATATGTTTGGCTTTTCAGGTCCTTCATAATCTGACTTCTTTCTGTTTCCCAATCTTACATCTTAGGTCTCTCAACATACTCTAGAATCAACTGACAGGCTTTTTTGCTTTTCCTCTTATAAGATCTCCATATCCTATTTTTTTCCTTGCATTTTCGGCATTCTCTCATGACAGGAACTCTTTCCTTCCCCAATTCCACCTTTAGGATTCCTTGGTTTCTTTGGAATATCAGCTAGAATCTCACTTTCTGCAAGAAATCTTTCCTGCTTCTCCTTAATCTTAAGGCCTTTTTGCTGATATCTCTAATTTATTCTGCATAATTTTTTGCATGCTGTTTTCCTCACCAGATTGTGAGGTCTTTGACAGCAAGGACCATTTTTTGTTTGTTTTGCTTTTCCTGGTATCTTCAATGTTTATTAATACCTGGTTCATAACAGATGCTTAACAAATTCTTATTGAATTGATTTAATCTACTATTGCAAAAGTCTCCTAACTCATCAGATAGTCTCAAGTCTTTACTGCAGTCCATTCTAATTTCTCTCAGTGTATATTATTTCTCCAGTCAATAAGCTCCAGGTTACTCCCTAAAATTTTTTTTAGTTTTTAAAATCATCACAACCTAGCTTTAATACATTTTTCCAACCTCTGGCCTCAACCAATTTTTCCAACTTCTTTATCTATACTCTGCCTTTCCCATTTTACAGACCAGTAAAATTAACTTTCCTCTGTTCTTTACATAGAATTCCTCTTCTGCCAACTTTATGATTTTGCACCAGCCATCTCTCTGTCTGGAATGTACTTTCTCACTACAGGCTCAATGAATCCTTATCTTTCTTCAACATAAAATTCAAGCTTCACCTTCTACTTGGAGTTGTTTCTGATCTTTCAAATACTAGTGTCCTTCTTCCTTTTTACTTTAAAGTTAATAGAGTTGTTCTCTTTATATTTTTTCTATATATACATTTGCATATATATATATATATATATAGACCAGCTACTCTTTGGGAGGGAGAATTAGTTCATTCTTTTTATTGTTATCCCATCTTAATAAATGATTTAATAAGTGGTTATGAAGGAATCAATTGACCATGTGCTATATGATCTATGTTGCGAACAATTTTAAACATATATTTAACTTCATGATGGTAGGAATGGATTAGGAGTCAGAAAAGAATGAGTAAGTTTTAGATATTTTAGGTCTTATCAAGATACAGTTTATTACTGTGCCCCAAACGTTACTAAACCAAGCAAATCCTTAGACCCGCCAATATCACTACTAAGTCTATATATGTCAATGAGATTTTTTTTAAAGGAAAAGGTCTTATGTGTACAAATTGGGAATTATAGATGCTCTGTCATAATCTTAACCCATTTCAATGAACTCTATCTTTTCAAAATTTTTTTTAATTTTCAAAATTCATTTTATTCTTTTTCTTTCTTCCCTTAAGAAATAAAACCATTGTAACAAAAAACCATAGAGTTACCAAGCTAATTTCCACAATGAATTTGTCCAAAAAAATGTGTACCTCAAAATTCTAAGTCTTTTTGAATGAAGAAGAACTGAAATTCATGGGGTTACTCATCAACTAGAGAATAGGTTAGCATGTGATGGAATATGAATATGGATTTTATGGAAGTAGAGTATATATGGCATGAGAATAAAAATGCACCAATATAACCTATTTTTTAAAAAAAATGATGGAATGCTATGATATTAAAAATAATGAAATAGATGGTTTTTAGAGTAAATTGGAAAGAAATATAAAGTGATAAAATGAAATGAACAGACATAATAACAATTAATAGTATAATACCACCATTGTAAAAACAATTTAGAAAGATAGCAATTCCAATAATAGCAATGATAAATTATGATTCCAGAGGACTGATAATGATAGTTGATTGACTAATAGACAAAATGTGATACACATTTTTGGACATGACTACTGAGGGAATTAATTTTGCATCACTATGCTTATTTGTTGTGAGGGATTTAATTTTTCTTTCTCAGAGTGAGTTTAAAGGGGAGAGAAAATAAATATTTGAAATCCAAAAAACAATATTTAATTTTGAAAAGAATAAAATATTCTTTGAAATAAAACATTTTTTGAAAAGTATAAAAT
This sequence comes from Macrotis lagotis, assembly GCF_037893015.1. Lineage (NCBI taxonomy): Eukaryota > Metazoa > Chordata > Mammalia > Peramelemorphia > Peramelidae > Macrotis > Macrotis lagotis. The sequence continues at coordinate 540,250,613 of NC_133658.1, forward strand.
CATTGAAAAGAATAAATTCCAATTAGATACTTTACCTTTTCAAATCATTACCGTTATGTGGATAGAAACATTGACTATAAAAGGATGTCAAACAGAATAAGTTCAATGATGAATCTTGGTTCTAGAGAATTTACAATAAAACATTTGTTTTCTTTTTGGTGGAGCAGTAGAGGAATATCATTGTTGAATGTTATATATACAGTCAGACATGATAACTTTGACAATTGTTTTTGTTAGCAGCTTTTTTTGTCTATTAAAAAGACAGTTTATATAAGGGTGGAGTATGTAACTAGAGATGATTATGGTATGAAGATAAAATGTACCAATAAAATCTATTTTAAAAAAAGAGGTAAGAGATTTGACTGGTCCTATAGCTCACAATAATCCTTTCAATATTAACATGAAATTGTAAAGTAATTATCAGAGAACTTTTTTTTCTGATGTAAATTTCTCAGTTTGTAACTTCATTAAGGTCAATTCACATTTTCCTCAATCCTCTGGGGCCTGAATGAATTACTGATTTACCTAGTCAAATTCATTGGAATTTCATAACCTACTTACTAGTAGCAATTGTCTAACATTAAGTGTCTCAGTTAATGACAAAATGAAGTGAGACATTAAGAACCTAAAAGTATATAAATTTCATATAAATCTATACATATAGATATATAGATATATATGAAGCTTTGGCTATTAGTCATTTTTAGTCATGTCAGACTCTTCATTAACCGTTTTGGACTTTTTTGTGGCAAATTTGAAAATTTTGTCATTTCCTTTTCCAGCCCATTGCCTAGGGTCACAAAATTAGTACATGTCTGAGGATGAATCTGAACTCAAGAAAAGAGGTCTTTCTGACTCCAGGTCTTGTACTCTATCCACCATGCCACCTACCTGCTCTATGTAGGTACACACACACACACACACACACACACACATATACACTCATATGTTAGATGAAGATATCCAATATAGTTGAGGATTTTTAAAGCAAAGCTGGACAAAACCAAGATAAAACAACACTATTTTCTGCACTGAAGCTAAAAATTGATACTTAAAAAATTGCAACTGTTCTGATCAAAAAATATTTGAATTTTAGATTTAAACAAGTCATAGTATATGAAACTAAGAAACTTCATTAAAATTATGAGATTAAGCACAACATGAATTTCCACATTAATGTTTCTAATAGTATCATTTGATCATCAAATTGTATAAAAAGGAAAATCCATTTGATATACAATGTTTCTAGCATACCTAATTCTGTAGTTTTCCACTCTGCTTTCTACTTATATTCATATATAAAACATAAATTTCACTCCAAGAATTAATCTTTCAATTAAAATGGAAAAAAATCTATTTGTCCCCTATGGAAAACACTTTCCTATTTGAAGGAGCAATTTCAATGTAATTAAGGATGTTGCAAGTCAAGATAAAATTCCTATGCTGAATCTGAAAGTTGGTCATAGAAACTGAGATTCTTTCCAAACATCTTAATGATGCAAAGTCAGAAGTTAATGTAATATCTTTGTCTTCAATTAATGATCATACCTATGCATGACTCAGGGCAAATAGAATAATAGAAATGGCTATAATTTTAGTAAATCATTAAAAGCTACACAAAGGTTCTTCCATCAATAGACTATAGCTTTCAATGGTGAGGAAAGAAAATTTAGATCTAGGACAATGGCTAACAATACAGCATCCAGTGTGAACTCAAAGGATGCAGTCCAATACAAAACTCTGTTAATCTTTCTCAAGTAACTGCTTTTGTTTTTACTTGTGTGTCTGTGCTTTGAAGAAGTACTATTGCACAACTGCTTCCTGATACAGAAACCTTAGGGGTCAAAACTGTTCATGAGGATGCACAGGCTATCCCACTTTGTCACCTGCTACCCCCTCCCCAAACATAAAGAGTCTCAGAGTTCCAGGGTCCCACAACCATATACTAGTACTGTTTCCACAAACTTCATTTTATTTCTGCTCCCACAATTTCCCTATTTTACCCTTTCTAACATCTATCTGCTGGCTTAAAGAATACACCAATGTTACTTGTTTTGTTAGTTGAATAAGTGGGTGTTCCAAATTCCAAAGAGGCAAATTTTGATTCAATATAAGAATAATCTTGCAAATTAGAAATGTCTAAAATGGGAATGGGGGCAGTTAAATGGTTCAGTAAATAGAGTACTAGGCCTGGAGTCAGGAAGACTATTTTTCCTGAGTTCAGATCTGATTTCAAATACTTATGAAAGGTTTGACCCTGAGCAAGTCACTTAAATCTGTGTGCTTCAGATTCTTCATTTATAAAGTGAGCTGGAGAAGGGAATGACAAACCAATCCAGTATCTTAGCCAAGAAAATCCTAAATGGGGTCACAAAGAGTAGGCTGTGACTGACAAAACTGAATCACAGCTAGAGCAAGGAACTGGGAATGTGTTGCCAGGGTAATTATTTTCTATCATTAGGAATCTTTAAATAGGAGAAAAAGACCACTTATTAGGATATGGGATTAGTTCATGTGATTCATGATTTGAGTAGAGATTTACAAGGGTTTAAAGTCAGAAGACAGTTTAGAAACTTTCTAATGCTTCTTCAAATATGCACACATATATAATGATATAGATACAGATTCAGGTAACAAAGGTTTATAAAGGCCAGTAGACTTGATTTATACAACAGAAGTAGTAAGTAGCGGAGTCAGGATTTGATTTATATCTTCAGAGAAAGTGTTCTTTCCTATATATATATATATCAGTTGTTCTTAACCTTTTTTGTATGGTTCATGTATCTCTTTGACTTTATTCTTAGAATAAGGTAGTAAGTAAATAAAGTAAAATACATAGAACTATAAAAGAAACCAATTATATTAGATACATTTAACAAAATATAAGTTCTAAGTTCAAAGACTCCTCTAAATCTATGAATTTCATATTAAGAACTATTGTTTTATACTATTGGTCCTCTGCAAATGATTTCAGAGATCCCTTTTAACTCTGATTCCAGAGCTTGTGTCTTGAGTCCATTTCCTTCCCACCTTCTCTGCTGGGATATTGTTCCATAAATTTTTCCTCCTCTCTTTTGCATCCTTAAAATGTGCAACTGTATCTTGCCTCTTGTCTTCTTTTCTGACTAAGAACATGAAAAAGTTTCCTATCCTCCCTCCATCTCCCCAAAAACATTTCTTCTCATCTTAGAATTTCTCAAACAGCTGCCATATTATCTATCTCTACCATGGTCAAATAGCTTTCCAGAAGAAGATTAAAAGCTTGCCTCTACTTACTAGTTAATAACTTAGTCCTCAACTACTTGCATTTAGACATCTCTTCCCATGACTTTACACTAATGTAGTTTTCTAAAAAAAAGTTTTGTTTATTTTTGTAATAAAACAGACATTTTCATAATAAAATAAAATTTGATTAAACATGAAAATATAATATTATTGTATATATATTTTGGTATTACTTTTAAATATACAAAAGTTCTCATGTAAATTTCTTTTATCCTTTTTTTCCTTTCCTTCCCCCAGATGGCTACCATTAGATACAAATGTGTAAAAATATATGTATATTCATATATGCACAAAATCATTCTATTTATATTTCTATTTACCAATTCTTTTTTCTGAATACACTTAGTCTTCCTTAAAATGTTCTTTGAAGTTAATTTGCATATAAGTCAAAATGACTTATTTGCTCAAAGTTCTTAAAACAATATTGCTGTTACTATATACAATATTCTTTTGGTTCTGCTCATTTTGTTCTTTATTTCATGCAATTCTCTCCATATTTTCTAAGATCATAGAACTCATAATTTCTTATAGCACAGTAGTAGTTCATCACAATCATATAACACAACTTTTTCTTCCATTCCCCAATTGATAGACAACCCTGTAATTCCCAATTCTTTGCCACCATAAAGAAAGCTGTTATAAATATTTTGGAACATTTAGGTTCTTTTCCTTTTTCCCTAATCATCTTTGGAAATAGACTTAATAATACTATTGGTGGGGAAAGATTATAGACAGTTTAATAACTCTTTGGGCATAAGTACAGATTGCCCTCCATAATAGAATGTCTCACACTTCCACTAACAATGAATTAGAATCCCAATTTTTCCACACCCCTTTCAACATTTGTTGCTTTCCTCTTCAATCATTTTAGACAATATGATATGCGTAAAATGATATCTCAAGGTTGTTTTAATTTGCATTGCCCTAATCAATAATGATTTACAACATTTTCTCATATGCATATAAATTATATACACATCTATGTATATGTATTATTTATACTTCATAAATGTATATATAAACTATAAATACACTGAAGCTGCTTTCTTCAAGATCATCAGTTACTTCCTTAACGTTCAATTTAAGAACCTTTTAGCCCCCAACAACTCAACTTTTCTGTAACATCTGACTCTAATAAATAATCATTCATGACTAATTTAACTAACCACACAATGGATTTCAACTTTGAAAGCTGTTATTCCCATGCTTTAGTTGTGGGGCTTAGCTGTATACAGGGCTCCAATTCTGGCAGACTGTCTTTATATACTCATCATCTTGTCAATATTCATATCTACCTTTGAAAGCAAAGATACAGTATTTATCTCTGTATCTCTTTCAACATCTATGATGGTGCTTATTCATAGTGGGTGTTAGTGATCATTGTGATCAATTGTAAAAAACTGACAAAGTTACCTAGGGAAATTTCTAATTTTTTAACTACCACCTAGACTGGAATAATCTAGGTTTTAGTGGATCATATAGAAGCAGAGGAATTAACATTAATACTTCTATTCTTTTTGGAAGCAAGAACAAGTACCAGGACAGAGTTACTAAGCAGTTGTACCTAACAACAAACAGTAACCTTAAACCTGATAACTTGAAGTATTGTGATCCATTTCCGATAAATCACAGTTTTGGAAATTATTTTGTTCTTCAAAATTTTACCATTGAAAAATGGAAGAGTTGAAACAGTTCCTGTGATGAGCAATTTCAGAAGAGGAGAATTCAAAGAAAACTATGAAAGACCACAATGGTAACTGAATATAATTTCATATTTTTTACTGGTGTTGGTATAGGGCCTTCATATAAAGAGGTCTAAAATGTCCACAAATGGATTGACAGGATAAATTCATAGAAAAAAATTAAGGAAAGATGAGGTGTGAAGAATAGCAGGGTGTGGGTTAAAAATAGAAGTGAACACATGCTGAAAATAATTTCCAAAGTTACTGACTGTGATTCAACTTCCAGCTTTTTCCTCTGGGAAAAGGAACTATTTCATTCAATTTTGCATTTAAAAGAGAGAAAATACTTTTGTGAGCCTTAGAACTGTTAGCTGGTTTTGGAAAGGTAATGAACTAGGTTTCTAAAATAAGAGATATAATTATCTCATTTAAATGGGTAACTTTGGCTTTGTATTTTTCTGCATTTTCTTTATTTATCCAAATCTTATTCTATAAGATTTAAAGGATCAATTTTCAATTTTGTCAGTGATTTTATTTTGCATATAGAAAGGCTGACTGTTTAAGAAGAAATAGAAACAAAAAGACAGGAGGAAGAAGATGTGGAAACTGTCCTTCATTGGTAGAAAACTTCCAGATTAAGAACTTCCATCCACTTTTTCTCCAATCACCGAGGATGATATGCTCCTTCTTTTCAACACAAACCCTACTGCTTGTGCCTTTGATTCAATTCCTTCCTCTTCTTCTAGAAGCTTATTCTTTTACTCACTTCTTCTTTTTCCTAATTTTAAACTTCTCCTTAATTAATATCCACTCACTCTCTCAAAAGGTTTAGATTTCCCCTGTACATAAATACAAACAAGCAAACAAAAAAGCAAACAAATAAATCAGAACTCTTTACTTGACTCTCCTGGCCTCACAAGTTACGATCTCTCCTTTTCAGCCAAACTTCTAGAAAAAGCTTCCATTTCAGATTCTGGACTGAAATTACTCTTTCCAAAATCACCATTAATTTCTTCATTGCCAAATCTAAATGATCCTTTTCTTAGAAATCATCATTCTTCATTATATTGCATTCTCTCCTCATTGAGATTTCATAACAATTGTATATGGTAATTCCCTTAGCACCTTCCTTTTAGTTTCCTTTGTGGGTTCATCATCCATGTTATGATCCATTTGCATGTCCCTATCCCCTGTCCTCTATTTCTCCCCTCTTTCTTGATGATATGACACCTGTGGATTCAGTTATTTCTATGAAGATGATTGTAAAATCCTTATAGTTAGACCACATATCTCTTCTAAATTCTACTCTCACACACCTCCAATTTCCTGCTTAGAGAACTGAAATCAGTAGGCTTGAGTTTATGCTTGGCTTTATTGGCTTTATTTATTTTTCTTTCATGTGTAAAATGGGGGAATTAGACTTAGTAATCTATAAGATTCATTATTTTAACTACAACAACAACAACAACAACAACAACAATAATAGTATTGGGTTGTGCTTTAAGTTTTACAAAAGGATTTACAAATATTACTTTATTTTGTCAAATCAATATCCTGAAACACAAGTGCTATTGATTATTTCATTTTTATAGATAAGGGAACTGAAGACTGCCAGAGCTTAAAAGGCTTGCTCATGGTCACATAGCTAACAAATTTCTGAAATTTGAATTGAACTCAGATCTTCTTAATGATCCAGTGGACTATTCACTGTAAACACCTAATGTTATCCACTCATCTGTCCCAGAGGCATTCAAATTCATTATCTCTAAAAAAGGAATCCTTTATCTTACCCATAACTCTATTTGTTCCCTTCCTCTTATTTTCCTTTGTCTGGTATTGAGATAGCTGCATACACTTTAACAATCCCATTAGAAGATGGAATAAATCTTTTGATTTTAGTTTCTTCAGCAATTGTTCAATTCTATATTTTCCCTTTTATGTTAGATTTTTCCAAAACTGAGAAAGTCTCATGCTTTTATTGAGCTACCATTAGGTAACAATCTAAGCATTTCTTAATTCAATTAATATTTTCTTTATGAATTTATATGTTAAAGCATTTGGAACAGTAAGTTCAATATTGATATTATTTTTTCTCTGGTTCACTCAAGCTTAACGTAATTTCCTAGTTTGCCTCTATTATATTGTAAATTTTTCTTTTTCTTTTTCTGATGATTACAAATCTTGCTTTGGTTTCACCTGATACACATTGATTTTTCTTCCAGTCACACATTTCTATTATATGTATGTCTTTGATTTTTAGGTGTGCTTCTTGCAAGCAACGGATTAAGGATTCTTGCTTCCTTATCCAACGTCTTCCTCTTTTATTGAATTATTTAATACATACACATGCAAAATTACACAAATTAGGTTCATATTGTGCTCTATTTGCCTTACTATATATATATATATATGTACATATAAACACACAAACATGTATATATTTATATATTTCTTCAATTAGCATTTATATATATTTTGGCTCCTCTGCTCTCTAAGGACAGTGCCTTGTTTATTTCTTTTGGTTAATCCACTTTAAGGCAGTCTTATTTACTTAGGTTCTCTCTCTCCCATCAACATGAACCTCTTTTTATTTGTTATTCTTTTCCTGGTTTTGGAGTTTTAATTCTTTTTAATCTGGTAATTCAACACCTGCTCTTTTTTTCCTCTCTATTAAGCAGCTAATTAAAGTCCTTCTCCTCTCATTTTCTTTTTTAGTTTTTTTAACTTACTGTACTTCTTTCTATAAAGGATATCTTTATTTCATTTTCTTCATTCATTTTCTTTCCTTCTTTTACCTTTATACTTAAACATTTAAATTACCTATTTGGAGTTCCCTTCTAAACAATTTCAGTTATTGCTTTGTATATCTTTCCCCTTCCACCTTTTTTCAGTTAAGCTTCACTCTTAGAAATATCAATTCCTTTAAAAGACAGAGAAGAAAATAATACTGTCACAGAGTAGAAATTTTCCTATATCTTTGATTGCACAACCTTGTTTTTAACCCCTGCCCTTCCCTTGAATATTTTCTTTTCCATTTTCCATGAAATTTTCTTTACAGGTCCATATCTTCTCATTATTCTGAATCGTGCCTATCAACAGGAGCACTAATTGTTTTTCTCTTGGTACAGAGTTTAGTCCAAGGAGGCACAACAATCTTCAAATGTAATGGCCTTTTTGAGCAATTAATTGCAACAGATTATTCCCATTATAAATTCCCTGTCTCTCACTATACAATATATCTCTATTCCAGAGAGTGCTCTTTAGTCAGATGAACTATTCTCTTCCCATTTCAAACCTTTCCTTTGACCATTCCTCAAACTGTTCCCTGTAGCACTTCTTCCTGAGAGACAACAGGAATTATTTTCATATCACTGTTTACCATTGATGATCAGGGTGCACCACATTTTCCGCTTTATTTTCTCTCCCCTCTTTTTTATGAACCTTCACATAATTGTATTTTATTCTCCTGATTTTTCTAGTAAAAGGGAGTATTGTTTAATTTGTATTGCTTTAGACATCTTCCTCTACTATTCCTTCACATATTTAAATTCAGCTTTTGGTAGAACCATGTATAATTTTAGAAAGAAATATCTAAAAAGTGCTTCTATTGCTATTTTGTTGTTATAGTTTTTTTAACTGCAAGTGTCATTCATTTTCTCTCCTATAGTCTATAGACGTAGTATAATTTAATTTGTTCTGTAGTAGCTGTTATTTACATTTTAGTGATTGAAAAGTGAATAATCTCATTTTTGATAAGAATATATCAAACATCTTTTTTTTGTTGATGAATGTCTTTTTATTGATGATTAAACATAGATTTATAGGAAATGTCATTTTGAGTTGCATCATAAGCTCTTTTATTTTTCCAGGTTATATTATTCCATTCTCTCTTGTAGTTTCCACTGAGTGCATAGTCTTGTGTTTTTGAATTTCATTTCCTTTATATTGTAATATCTTTCTCTTGGTCCCTTGCAAACATATAAGTATACATGCAAATATATAGATATATACATGTATATATCATCATTATAAATGTCTATTTATATAAATTTATATGTATAAATCTATACATGCACATATATATATATATATATAAATTTGCATAGGCACATGCATGATACACATCATCTATGCTGCAAAGATTAAATTGACAATTCCAATTCCCAACATACATACATGCTATATGTTTGTCATTGGGATTGTTCAATTCAATCCTTTTGAAACATAGATTAGCTTTTTGATCAGTGGATTATTTCAACCAGTACTTTGTTTTCAGAATTTCTGGGCAGCATTCACATATCTTCTTCAATTTTTTTCATTCAGATTTTGTGATTTTCATTTTTTTTGGAGAGCTAGAATTTTAAAGTTGTCTCTTAGTATACTATTTGAGATCCATATATTTTTCTTATTTAAAGAGCATGTGTTTTTTTAACATTATTGCTTTTTCCTTCTTTGTTTTTCAGATCATACTTCAAATCAATATATTTATGCTCTCAAAATTTTTTTCCTCTCTTTTTGCACTGAGGATTCACTTTTTCCTCTTCTGTTCATTATTTCTGTTGTGTAGTTAATAAATTCTCCTTTCATGATTCCCATTTCTCTCTTGAAGTATCTGAAAATATCTTGATGCAATTTCAAGTCATTTTGCAGATCCAAAGAGCCATTTGCTATTTCAAGTGTTGGCTAAATTTTCTTTGTTTTTCAGTATTTATTCAAAAGTATTTAGAACAATTTATATCTTGGTAGCCATTTTATCTTCTATTTTTAATGTGCTAGCAAAGACTGTAGCAGCAATAAGGGAACTGCAGAATGGTTACCAGAACACAAGCTCATGGGTTAAATGTTGGTATCCTGCTTAAGTGTAGGAGTTGAATGAGCATGTTAGGGAATAGTAATTAGCCTTCTCTGCTGATAATTTCTCACGTTGTTAGTCAAGACTTCTTGTCTTGATGTATGGAAACAGCTGTAATTATTGTACTTATTCATAATTCTTATTTGGAGAGTGTTATATTTTTTAAGCATAACTCTTATCAGGAGGTGTTTTCAGTATTTGTGAGGATTAGAAATAATAATTCCAAATGCTTCATATTGTTTCTTCTTGCTATTATTCACATATGATGCAACATTCTTACCTCCACTATGTATAATCTCACAAGAACTTTTCAAGACTCAGTCCAAATTCTGTTTTATATGAAGACATTTTTGATTCCCCCAACTGCCAATGTTCTCTCTCACCTTCCCAAACTATCTTGTATTTCTTTTGGATTTATTCTCATATGTATACACATGCACCTAAACATATTTATGCTTATATAAAGACATGTTTAAGTATGTACATATAAAATATATATTTATATGTGCATAAATATATCCATATAGATACATCTTTATATCCAAAATCTCTTCCAATTGAATATAAGATCCTGGTGGACAGGAATTCTTTCACTTTGTTTATTCCCAGTGTCTGACATCTAGTAAGAACTTAATAAATGCTTATAAATTGATCGAATTTATTTCCTTTTATCAGTCTTTTTCCTCTCCAACCTATTCTCTCCAAAACTTCCAAAATACTATACCAAAAGATTGGGTTCACTTCTCACCTGGAGAAAGTTTAGCAATTCTCCACTACCATTAATTTAAACTATAAACTCTTTTATTTAACATTTAAAAACTATCACAATCTAGTTCCAAACAATATTTCCAAGCTGTTTTTTTGTCTCTCTTTATATTCACAGCATTTAGCACATTGCCAATCACACAATAGCCCACTTAATAAATACTTTTGGATTTTGATTTGATTTTACAACTACACATTATTCTCACTCCCACTTTGCTTTAGCTGTTCTCCATCTCCATCTCCATCTCCATCTCTACATGCTTGCTTAGGTGGTCCTTCTGCCAAAGATTGCTTTCTTAGATTCTGTCAACTTCCTTGAACTATTAATTCCCTTCAAGATTCCACTTAGAGGCCTTTCCTAATTCTCTCAGTTACAAATTGCCCTCCATCACTGTATTTATTTTATATGTGCTCTATTTATTTATCTTTTAAAGTCACATCTTTCTAGTACAATGTAAACTTCTTTAGGAAAAGAATTTTCTCTTTTTTATTTGGATTCCTAGCATCTAGCCCAATATCTGGAACATCATAGTCAGTTATTAAATGTTTTTAATCTAATAATGGACATACATAGCTATTTCATGACAAGTTGTATTTGTAATAGTTATAGGTCTAAGATTTTCCAGGTTATCTACCAATTTCAAAGAAAGAATATGTACTTTTTATGGGATTATGCAAAAAATATTTCCCTTGTCATACATACCTTGTATCTTGATTTCAGAAAATGGCAATTAAATTTATATGAGAGTGAACTAGACATTCATTATTATTCTGTTGCATAATAATTTATGTTAATGAGACTATTTTAACAATACTTTCTTTTTGATGAAATGTTGCATTTTAATTAAAATCATTTAAGGGTAAAAAAAAGGTTAGCACAGTAAAATTATGTATATGTTGTTTAACTTTAACAATATTTTCTCTCTCAAATTAATAAATTTTTGTTACAAACATAAAAGACTTGTCATATATCTGCATAAGGATTTTTTTGTATAAAATATACTACCTGTCCAACCATGCCAGCAGACTTTTAGCTGCTCCAATCAGATCCACAACAGAGGTCAGAAAGTCATTTGGTAATTTCCGACTAGTCCTCCCATCATAGTGGCCACTCCTCCTCCTTCCAATGATAAAATTTTGCAGATTTTTGGCAGATGCATTTAACTTGTGAGAAAGTGTTTTGAGGTTTTCAGTTTCCAGGCCATAGTTCTGAATTAAAAAAAAAAAGTGATATTAAGATCATCATCTTAGCATGTTGTCCTATAAAGCAGTATGATTTCTAGGACATGAAAACATGAATTTTCTAAGCAAAAGTTTATGTCTGTCTACCTATCTCTGCATCTATCTTATATACCTACCAAAAGGAGTGAACAACTGGCTCATGACAATGCAATTGCAGGAAAATGCCATGCCATTATTAGTGCCTATGCTCCCATTATGACGAATCCTGATGAGGTTAAAGAAGACCTGAAGTTCCTTATCATCAATGAGCCAAAGAAGACAAGTTTATAATTCTGTGTAAACTAGAGTAGGATCAGACTACCTGATATGACAGGGAATCATTGGGAGGAATAGAGTTGGAAAAACAATAGCAATGGTCACTTACTACTAAAGACTTGTACATCTCATGACCTCATCATTAACAATGTCTTCTGTTTACCAAAATGCAGTAATGTTGTGTCTGTACCCTCACAGCTATATCTATCTATCTGTCTATCTATCTATCTATCTATCTATCTATCTATCTATCTATCTATCTGTCTGTCTACTTCTATATAATCTGTTAATTGATCAATGTCTGTATACTTACCTATCTATCATCTATCTGGACAGAAGATATCCAGAGAGTTCACAAACTTCTTCCCTTTCTAACCAGGTTTCATTTAAGTCACATTAGACATATGATATAGATATTGCTTTCTACTTTGAGATAGAAAAGGAAAACATTTGGACAACTTTCCTCCACAATCATATTTCTCTTTCTAATCTTGGGAATTCCCTAAGAATCTCTTCTAGGTTTTCTTCTTTTCTCTCTATACTCTTTGACCTGATGATTTTTATCAGTAACCTGGATTTAATTATCTAAAAAGGCAAGGAGTAGAGCACTGGATGAATTTAAATTCTTCCTTAGATACTTGCAAATCACCTAGCTCCTATTTGCTTCAGTTTCTTCATCTATAAAGCAGATAATAATAGCACCCACTTCTCAGAGTTGTTGTGAGAATAAAATGAGAAAATATTTGCAAAACACTTTGCAAATCTTAAATAACTATAAAATGTTAGTTATATCATACAAAACTATATATCCTGTACTATCTCTCTCCTAAACTATAGTCCCTCATTACCAAATACCTATTAAACATATAAAACTGAATATCTCATGAGCATTTCAAACCGAACATATCAAGAAGAAAACTCAAGGTCTTTCCTCTAAAAAGCAATCCTATTCTAAGTTTCCCCCCTTTCTGTTGAGACCACCAACATCCTTTTAGGCACTTATGTCTGCAACCTTGACTTCATCCATGATATCTCACTTTACCTCAAGCCACAGAGGCAATTAATTACAAAATATTTTCATTTTTTACTACCATGATTCTTTTCTCACAGACCCTCTTCCATACTCATACAACCTTTCAGATTAGGACTTTATCACCTCTATTACAATCATGTTGTAATTAGCTTCCTGATCTCAAGTCTCACTCCTCTCCAGTCTGTCTTCCAAACAGTGACCAAAGTGATTCTGATAAAGCACATATCTGATTAGACCACTGCTCAACTCAGTTAATTCCTAAGGTCCTCTTGTAACTCTATGATAAAATACTACATCAACTTTCAAAAAGTCTTTTAAAATTTTTCTATTTTGCCTATATTTTATGGCTTAATTGTTAGTATATATTAGGGGTGTTTGCCAAAAAAATTAGAGACCACTGATCCATGGGATTTGTGAAAAGGAAGTTCTAGGATTTCTAGAAATATGGTGCTGCTGCTACTGTTTGTCCTTTATTCTTGAAGAAATCCATGACATCATACAGATAATGCCATGACAAGTAAGTGAACTAGATTAGAATGTTACTATGCTAAGTCACTAGCTTTACTTCTTCCTTCAGAATCACTTTGAGTTCAGTGGCCAGATATGACACAAGATGACTGGAGATGGCACTGGAAGAGAGGGCTAAGTTAATTGCCCAAGGTCACATCAAGGACAGATTTGAACTCAGGTCCTTCTGACTCCAGGGCTGATTCTCTAAACTGCACCACCTACTATAGCCACTAGGATTGTAAAGTACAGATAAAATCCTTGTTCTGAAGAATTTTAAATCTTGAGCTGTTTATTACCATTATAACTCCTTCCCTAAGCTTTCCAATTGATGGCAAATTTCTCCAAATGTTCATATTTACAGATGGCATTTAACCAACTTCATGAAATCAATAAAATCAATAAAACTCAGAAATCTAAAGTTAAGTGAAGATTTATTCACTTACTATATATTATATATAGTTATTTATATAAAATTATTTGAATGTTTCTCTCATCAGACTGTGGGCTTCTCAAGGGCAGAAGGAATTCCCAGTGTCTGGAACAGAGTAGGCCTCAATAAATGCTTATTGACTGTCTGAAAACCCTGATAATGACATGTAATTGAATAGGCATACTATCATATCAGTTTATCCTTACATATCTCTTGTAAAAGCACTGCAAATGGAAATAGAATTCAGGAAAGAGTGTCTAAGCTAAATAAAATCTGCAGAAAAAAATCACCAGCCTTTCAATTATTCCAAATAGATCACTAACACAAAATCCCTACATCCTAATCACTGTATTCTCTGCCAGTCACAGAACACCAGGATAAAAAAGAATTAGAATTACAAATAATCCAAAAAGAAATCAAGCAAGCAATCTATAAGACATCTACAGTATATCAGACACCTTAGCTAAGTACTGGGAATACAAAGAAAAAGAAAAACAATACTTGCTCTACAAGGAAGTTAAGTCTTTAGTGTTTAGGGTGTGAGATAAATATGTAAATAACTAGGTAGAAAGAAGAGATACATTTTTGAAAGAAGGGAATCTCAGGGGAGGGTAACAGCAGGTGGAAGAATCTAGAAAATCTTTTGAACTTGAAGGAAACTTAGGATTCTAAAAAGAGGGAGTAAGGGTGTAGGATATTCAAGACTTGGGCATCAGCCAGGGTAAACAAATGAAGATGGAAGAAGATATATTGTAAGTGAAGGACAATTAGAGACCAGTACGTCTATAGACTGAGTGGAAGAGATGAACGTGTATGATGACTGGAAAGTTGGAAGAGGCCAAATTGTGAAATGTCAAACAAAAGAACTCATAATGATTCCATATAGTAAACCAGGAGGTATTGAAATTTATTGAGTAGGTTAGAGCTATGCTATGGGGAGATTGCTTTTGTCATCTGAATGAGATCTGAGACAGGGAGGTCAATTAGAAAGTTATTGAGAGGGGTGGTTAGGTGGCACAGTAGATAAAGCACTGGCCCTGGAGTCAGGAGTACCTGGGTTCAAATCTGATCTCAGACACTTAACCCCATTTGCCTTGCAAAAACTAAAGAAAAAAAGAGAGAGAGAGAGAGAGAGAGATCATTGGTAACTGATGAACATAGCTTCACTTGAATGACAAGGTGGAAGATATAGAAGCAGGTTTAGAAGAATGTGAGAAGAGGGGGAAGCACTTAGTCTCAACATCTTTTTAAAAAATAAAGCTAAGAATTCATGATATCTAGCAAGGATGGCAAGATTTAATTGATATTTCTATTTTTTTTAGAGATGGGAAACATGAGAATGTATTTAGGCTGTATAGAAGTTTCCAGTAGATGCAGAAAGACTGAAGAGTGGTAGAAGGGAGCACAATGGATATCACAAGTAGGCGATCTCACCAGTCAACAATGATCACTTCTGCTGACAATTTGTCAAAAGAAAACATTCCTGAGAGCATGCATAAATAGAAAAGAAGATGATCCAGTCATGAGAATGAGAAACATTAGATGGACAATCCAAATGATATATTGGTATTTCAAGGTAATCTAAAAAAAATGAAAGCAGAGAAAACCTTGAATTAATCTTCTAGGGATAACTTATGGATGGGGAATCATGTTTAAGAACCACAAAGGAAGAGGTATGGTAGTTACAGTTTTGCAACAGAAGAAAGAGATCCCTTTCTAAAGCATCTCTACACTTTTCACCTTTTGATTAAACTGGGCTACTACTATTCTAACACATGATTATTTCTCTTCCTTCATTGCTAAAATACAATAGCTCCTTATCTCAGCTTAAGAGAATCTCTCCCTTTTCCTTTAAGATACAATTTAGGCTCCATCTGCAGAAAGACTGCTCCTGCCACTCATTTCCAATTAAATTTTTTCACTACTCTATATTTATTTGTATTTTCTCACTCTCTAATTATTCTTTATGTATTCAAGTATGAATTTGTTTTCTCTCCCATTAGAATGTGAGCTCTTCATTCTCTGCACTTGGATCCCTCACATCTAGCACAGTGTCTTGAGGTGGGGAAGGGAATAATAAGTATTTATATAATTCCTATGATGTTCCAGGCACTGTGCCAAATATTTGTCAATTATTATTTCATTTCATCCTCACAACACCCCTATGACATAGGAGCTATTATTACCTCCATTCTATAGTTAAAGAAACTGAGGCAAACATAAGTTAAGTGACTTGATTAGGTTCATACAGTTTTTGAGACTGGATTTGACCTCTGGCCTTCCTGACTCCAGGCTCAGGGCTCTATCTACTGCATCCTGTAGCTGCCTCATACAAAGAAGGTATTTAATACTTGTTGATTTGAATAATGGATTAATCAAAACTTCTTTAATTATTTCTTTTCTCCAAGACTTGTTTTTTTTTTGTCTTAAGAAATTTTTTTGCTTAAAAGTATATCTAGAAGAAGCTAAGATGTTGAAAGGATGACCAAAACATATTACATGAGGATCAGTTGAATAAAATATACATAATTAAATTAGAGATTTAGGGAGAGACTGATAATTAATTTCAAATGTTTAAAAAGATAATATAAAGAAGATGAATTTAATTTTTTGGCTTTACATCTAAGGAGATACTTGAGATTAACTGGTGGAAATTATAAAGGGACAGATTTTTAGTTCAATATTAAAAACTTATTCCTAATAAACAGAATGACTATTTCATCTGGTAGTTATTTTACTATTATTGGAAATGTTCAAATCAAAATTGAATTACTTTCTGAATATATTGTATAAAGGATGATCTATCCCTTAGTGTGATGAACTAGATGCTTTTTCAGATTCCTTCCAAAATTAATAGCCTGTGATTTCTGTGACTTGAATCTTTCACAATACTCTTAAATCAAATATATTAAGCCAGGTGGCAAAGGAGAAGCGGGAATATCATAAAGATAGCCCATGTATTCAATTGAGCAAAGAAGTCTAGAAGATGATCATCACCATATTTTCCCTTTGGAGATTTTATGGAACAAGGACAAAAGGAGATGGTATGGAGGGGTGAAGATTTCTATGTTTGGAGCATGTATCCTTTTTGATGAGGTCACATATTCATCAAAACTTGAAAGAGTTCATTTAAACAACTGTTCTTTTATCTCTTAAATATATTCACTGCACATTACCTAAAATTTCAACTGAAAAAATCACAAAAAATCTAAAATTGTTATAAATGAGGATCTATGAAATATAATCACATATTTCTGAAACTTCTAATTAGGTACAACCTTATGATAATTATAGAAAATATATCAATTAAAAATTTGAAATTCATTACCATTTTCCTTTCAAAAGGTAAAATGTAATCACAAAATAGCTTATGTCATGTTTTGATATCTTTTAATATTCTACAGGATCAATCAATTTCTTATACAGCTCTTAAAAGTCAGACTGATCAAATTCTAATTTGTCACAAGATCAAGATCATGTTGTTTTTTTTTTTTTGCAAGGCAAATGGGATTAAGTGGCTTGCCCAAGGCCACACAGCTAGGTAATTACTAAGTGTCTGAGACTAGATTTGAACCCAGGTACTCATGACTCCAGGGCTGGTGCTTTATCCACTGCAGCACCTAGTTGCCCCAAGTTCATGGTTTTGAAAGGAACTTTAGAGACTATTTTTAATCTTCCAAACAATGAAGTGATAACCTCTACAAAATCTTTGACAGCTCATGTAACCTCTGATTTATTAAATCAAGGAACTAAAGAAAAGTAGATGATCTAGGTGGCACAGTGGAGAGAGGGCTGGACCTAGAGTCAGGGGGAACTGAGTTCAAAGCCAGCCTTAGCATCATATTGCCTGTGAGATTATGGGCAAATCACTTAATCCTGTTTGCCTCAAATTCTTCATCTGTAAAATGAGCTAGAGAAGGAAATGACAAATCATTCTAGAATCTTTGCCAAGAAAACCTAAAAGGAATCATAAAGACTCATAAATGACTGGATATCAACAACAATAAGGAACTAAATGATTAAAGTGTCATGAGGAACCTATTATTCTAATTCTTTCAAGTACTTTTTAGGGATGACTCAATTTTTGCCTTATCGTAACTATCACCCATCAGTTCTGCCTTTGGAGCCAACATAAAACAAATTGTTAACATCTTCTACATGACAGTCCTTTAGATTTAGGAAAATAGATATACTTCATCAACTCATTTCTCTGACACCCTAAACACTTTGGGTTCCCTTAACCATATTCTTCACTCTGCTGGTTATCCTCCTCTTTTAAATGTGCTACATAGATCTGAAAATTTCTATTCCAGTGACTATCACTACACTACAGATTCTTTTTTAAAAAATCAAGTTATCTGTAATTTTAGTTAATATAAAAAAGACAGATATGAATATAAAGTGTTTTTAAAAGCCTCTTGGATTAATTTTCCCCTTGAATTTCAAAAATATTCAATTTATCTGAAACATAAAAGGACAAATGTTCAAATTCAGAATCTCAAAATAAAGGAATTTAGTGTGGTGGACAGTGAAAGGACTATTTTATCTACAAAATGATGTTGTTACTTTGGATGATCCCTTCAGCTCCAAAGTCCTCAATCCTAAATTTAAACTCATAAATTTTCTTGCACTATTGGTTCTCATATTTTCTATACCACAAATAAAATGTATTCTCTATCTGAATTAACTTCAGGTCAAAATCAGTAAAGAAGAAACCCTAACATGAAGCTCCCAAGTAATTGAAAAAAAGTAACAAATTCTGTTTTCTAGACTTATGAAGATGAAAAAATTGTCAATAGATCTAATCTCAAATATGATCCAACTTCAGTTTCCCAAAGAAATGTCCTCTGTAATTATCTAATAATTAGTCTATCATTCCCCACAATGGAAAAAACAAGATAACATACAGAGAAAAATGGAACATAAGAAAATTGTTCTGGAAAATAGAGAAGGTTAAAATGAAACAGTTGAAAAAATGTTCTATCAAAAGTGCTACATAAACCCAATTTATGAACACCCAGTGCTACTGTTGCCACCAGCACCCTGTCCTAGGAATAAGAAACATGATTTGATGCTGACTGATACTGCTACCACTCACTGATTTGGTTTCAGTTTTATTTTCTGTCTCACTCTCCAATAAAGTTTCTGTGCTGTGTGTGGGCTCAGCGTTAGTACAAAGAACAGTCAAAAATGACATACTCCTGCCTCATGTATGCACACATGCTCCCAGAGGAAGAGATCTAAGTCCAAATGCAATATCAGAAGGATTTCTTACCCTTCACTAGTTTTTTTTTTGCAAGGCAATGGGTTAAGTGACTTGTCCAAGGTCACAAGAGGCTGGATTTGAACTCAGGTTCTCCTGACTCCAGGGCCAGTGCTCTATCTACTGCAGCACCTAGCTGCCCCTCTCTTCACTAATTTTAAATAAAAAATTTGTTATGTAAAATAACAATTATGAAACATTTTATATTTTGTGTTACCATGATTATATATTAATATTGTGTTTATATTTTTCATATTTAAAAACCTAAAATATAACTATAATATAGTAATATAAATTATAACAAAAATTTAATAAAAGCTCTTATAATTTTTAAGTTAATAATTTAATAAGAAATAAAAAACCAACAGCAGTTCACTCCCAACCTCTCTCCCTACAAGTATGGACTTATCATGATGTATCATCAAACTATTCATAATATAAGTTCCTCAAGGGTAAGAAGTTTCGCTTTTGTTTTTATATCTTTAATGCCCAGCACAAAGTAGGTACTTCATAATTGCTTCTTGATTGATCCTTTCTGATATCTATCATTCCTAAATATATTGAAAGAAAGACCAATATGATCAATTGCTCCTTCTGTCAACTGACCCCCCCCCCCCCCCCCCCCCCGGGTTCAGATTACTAGATTACTAGAATTAGAGTCAAAAGATCTGGGTTCAAATACTGATTCTGCTGATTAATGCCTGATAGTCCTGATATTTGCTTAACCTCTCTGAATGAATCTTGATCTGCTTAAACTTTCTGGACCTTAATTTCCTACTCAGAATTTTTTTTGGCTTTAAATAATGATCTTATGTGCCTATAAAGGTATTATATCTAGTAGAAGTTCTATTCACTTTCCACTTTCCTATCTTGCAACACCTTGATACAAAATCATAAAAGATAAAGCTTTGAAACAATATAATTATATTTAGATATACACTTTGGAATAATTCATCACAATTGGTGCCTTATACAATAATCTCTTGAGACACTAGTAGAAATGCTTCATCTAACAACTTTAGAAATAAAAGAATTTTAATTTATCCATTTCATACAAGAATGGTACCTTGAAATGTCTGAGATTAAGTATGATGTAAAAGAACAAAATTTCTCATTTTAACCTTACCAGTCTTTTTACAGAGGAGACAGTCTATTTAAAAGAAGGAACAGAGTTCCTTCTTTTTTTATTTTCATATCTATTTGACATTTCAAATCTTAATTTTCCTTGACAATGGTGGAGCATTTTATCTGCAAAATGTGGTCAATGAATATGACCCAATAATCTTAACTCAATCTTAACTTCAACTTTCAAGTTGAAAGAAAATGGCATATGGTCTCTGAAAGATTCTCCCAAATCACAGAATTGACAAGTATTTATAAGTACCTAGATTGAGCTAGGCACTCTTCTAGTGCCTGAAGATGGTATAACCCTGTTATTTCATAGGTATATGGAACTTTCAAGTGAAGAAATTCTCTCTACCAATGTAGGTTAGCACCTTTCTCCCCAATTTATGGTCTTACAAAGTTACCTAGAATCCTAAGAAGATAACTGACTCACACAGATTCATTCAGTAAATCACATTCAGAAACAGTACATGAACACAGACCTCCTAGGCTGTGTATCCACCATGGGACACTGTCTCTTGGTTGCAGTCAATCAAAGAAAAAAATGAAATAATCCCTGCCCTCAAGGAGTTCAAATTCTCAGGAGGGTAAAATACCATATATTTAAAAAATTAAAACCAAAATAAACATAATATAAAATATGCATAGCATACAATTTATGATGAATATATAACACACATATATTATCTATGTAGCATAATAAAATAAATATAAACATAAACATAAATTTTTTTAAAAAGCAAAATAATTTTCTAGGGAGAGGACACAGGCAATGGAGGTGAGAGGGAAGAATTAGGATAGTTTTATTGTAGGAAATGTCACTAGGGAAGAGTCCTGAAGGAAGTTAATAATATGAAGAGGCAGAGGTGAATATTCTGAATGTGTTATAAGCATGGGAGATAGATCATGGAGACAGGAGGTATAATTAATGTCAGGCTTGAAGAAAATAAGCAAGAAGACTAGGATAAAAGGAAGTGATATGCAGTTAGCTGAGAAAAATTGGATAGTGACAGATTATGAAGAGCTTCAGTAACAATTAGTCATGTTATTTCCTAGAGTCAAAAGTGGATCTGTGGAATTTGTTGAGGAGGTGAAAAATATAGTTAGATCAAAATTTCAATAATTTTGACAATGGAGTGAAGGAACTCTTAAAGATTCCTCAAAAACTATGGAGTAAAATTTCTTTAGACACATGTCCAGGAATAATGACTATAGATACAAATAATGTGTTTAATGTGTTAATGTGTTTAAACCTCAAATAATTGTCCAAGAAAAGGCACTTTGTATAAAGTAGGTCCTCAAAGTTATAGCTTTTAGAAAATTATATAAACATTACAAAAACCATCCAGTCAATGTTCTTCAAAAACAAAGATCTCAGCTTCTATATATATTTAAAAATTATTCTACCCTGCAAATTCTCAAACATCACTTCCTTACATATAGATCATTGCTAACTCCATTAATCCAATAAATTATTATTTTATCTATTTTTTAGTTAACCTTACAATAACTTTTCTTTCCTGACAAATGTTACTTGAAGCAACCTATATATAGCCTTCAGGTCAAATATACATTAGATTATTTTTCTTAGATAGGAAAGGCTAGAATGTATTTAGCTTCTACCTTCTCTTGCCTAAGTTTCATCTTCTTGACTAATCTAAGCTATAAAATCTGTCTGACAGAGATGGGTTTTGGTGATGAATTTAAATATTGGACCCTGAAGAAACTATACAAGAATAGACTCCTTTACTAATGGAAAACCAAGTGAATTTGCCATGAAAAAGAACCTCCTTAAATTTTAGATACTGTCTACAAGGCATATAATTGGCATCTCATCTCAAGCCCACATGGTCTTTATTGTTTCTGGCATACTCATAATTCTTAATAATTGACATGTGTCAAATATTGTTCTATAGTTTTTCCTTAAGAAAGCATTTCAGTTCAAGACATTACATCTAGTCTAAACTTCAAGTTAAGGAGAGAAAAAAAATATAGAAGCAAAATATTTTTAAAATTTTGGGAATTCTGGATAAAGATGAAGATACTTTAGATTTTTCATTTTTTTAGAATTAAGCAAGTCACATTATCAGCTGCTAAATATAATTAAATAAATAATTAAGATAACTCTTTATCTAGAAAAAATATTCTAACTTTTCCAAGATACAGGTTTACAAAATAACTATAAAATAAATGACCTATTATGATTACATTTATTATCTATGAATGCTAATGTGCAGTTACTTCAATAGTATTTGAAGCATTTAAATTTTTCTTCACTTTTATTACATTTATACTATGTAAAAAGCAATCTAAATGCTTTTGTAACAGTATAATATTGTGGAGAAAGTATTAAATTTGATATAAAAATCATGGGTTTGAATCTCTACATTGGTCTTCACTATGCACTATTTAATTTCTTTGAGCTGCAGTTTGCATAATCTCACAAAATAAGATGATTTCACCTTGCACACACTGCTTTATAATTATAGTAAGCCTCAAATTTAAATGAAAATCCTTTGTAAATGAAAAAGCACCACACAAGTGAATTATTGTTGTTATGATAGTGATGAGTTGAGACTATGGACAAAGGTATTTTAACACATTATTACACAGATTATAAACATACTGATTAGCTCAAGGAAACTTTTTGTAAAATTATGATATTAAGAGTTTGTAAAATATAGGAGTGAATCAAAATGATAGAGACAAGTAAGGAAGCTGACAGTTTCCCTTGGAAATGATGTTAAAAATCAAGCCTTTAAACAGATTTTGGAGTGACAGAACCTACAAAAAGATGGAATGAAACAGTTTTTCAGCTTACCATAACTTAGGACTTCAGAAAAAGTCTATCTTACTTAGGCAAAAGAGGAGTATAAGTCTTTGCAGGAGGATCTGGATGAGCCAGTGGGAGGCTCTTAGAAAAAAACGTAGAACAGCAACTGAAGCCTCTTGGTCTTGGCTCAGCAGGTTACTGGCACAGCATGCTATCTTTGAAATGTTCAGTCCCAGTACAGAAGGCAAACTTCCAGCCCAGGAATTCCTGGTAAATCAGTCAAGACTAGACCAGTTCACATAAGAACAGTCAGCAAGCCACCAGCACCTGGGACCTTGACACAGAAAATCAGTAAGTGGGACCCAAGTCCCCAGTACAAGAATCCTGAAACAGTGCCCCAGGTGCCCCAGAAGCAGAACAAAACTTTAAACATCATAAAATAGGCTAAAAAATGAATAAAAATAGAGAAGAGTGCTGACCATAGAAACTTACTACGGCAACAGGGAAGATTAAAAAACAAACTCAAAAGAGGGCAACAGTGTCAAAATGCCTACTGTTGATGTCTCAAAGGGGAAAAGAGCTCAAAAAGAATTTTAAAAGAGCAAATAAAAGAGGTAGAAGAAAAATCAAGAAAATAAATTATTATTCAAGATTATTCAAATTATTCAAATAGTTTGGAAAAAGGAAGGAAAAAGTTGATTGAAGAAAACAATTCCTTAAAAAATATAATTGATCAAATGAAAAAAATACAACCCAATGAAAAAAAGCATCTCCTTTAAGAGTATCATTGGTTAAATGGAAAATGAGGAACAAAAGCTAACTAAAGAAAATAATTTCTTAAAAATTAGAACTGGGCAAGTAGAAACTGGTTGTCCTTAGTTCTTTAATAGGACCAAAGTCACATCATTATGTTAGAGCCATGTTATGGTGTATCCAACTATGGTTGATCAGAGCAATAAGAGCTTGGAATATTCTATCACAGGTTGAACACAAAGAGTCCATGAGAACATTTGAGGTGGATTCTCTAAATTTGCACATTTTATGTTTCTTTTTGAATTAGTTCAATTCTGCTTTGCTCATCCAGCACAGCACCAACTCTGATGTGGGTATGCCAAACTGGGCAGACCTGTGCCAGTGTCTCTCATGTCATGAAATAAATTCCAAAGTTCTTAAGGTTGAAAGTGTCCTTGTTTTGCTAAAATCATCAGTAACTTTTATAAGTAATGGGGAAAAGATAGAAGTTATTCAAATAAGATCAAGGGTGAATGTCCATTATCACCACTACTATTAAATATTATACTAGAAATGTTAATTTTAGCAAAAAGAAGAAAAAAATTGAATGAACTAAAATAGGCAAAGAGGAAACAAAGCTATCACTCTTTATAGATAATATGATAGTATACTTAGAGAATTAATTATAGAGATTCAACTAAAAAACTACTTGAAATTTTCTAATCAACAACTTTAGCAAAGTTGCAGGATATCAAAAAACCCCACATAAATAATTTACATAAAATACAACAGCAAGAAATGGAAAAATTCCATTTAAAATGACTAGATATTATAAACTATTTGAGATTCTATCTGCCAAGATAAACCTAGGGACTATAAAAACACAATTACAAAATACTTTCCATACAAATAAAGTCAGATTTAAATAATTAGGGAAAATATCAGTTGTTCATGGATAGTTTGTGTTAATTTAAAAAAGTTGACAATTCTGCCTAAATAAATTTACTTATTAAATGGCATACCAATCAAACTACCAAAATTATTTTATAGAATTAGAAAAATAATAATGAAATTCATCTAGAATAACAAAAGGTCAAGAATATCAAGAACATTGCTTTAAAAAAAGCAAAGGAAGGTGCTTAACCTTAGCAGATTTAAACTGAATTATAAAGTGGCAATCATCAAAACAATTTGGTACTGGCTAAAAAATAAAATGGTGGATTAGTGGAATTAATTAGGTATATACAATAAAGCAAAATACTCCAGCTTCTCGGATAAGACTCATTATATGACAAAAACTCCTAGAAAAATGGAAACTAAGGCATAGACCAATATCTAATACCATATACCAAAATGAGCACATGATTTAGATATGCAGAGTGATACCAAAAACAATTCAGGAGAGCAAGGAATAGTTTACTTGTCAAATCTATAAAGAAGAGAATTTATGAACCAACAAGAGACAGAGAATATTATAAAATGGAAAATGAATAATTTTGCATTAAATTATAAAGATCTTGCATAAACAAAACCAATGTAACCAAGATGAAAAAGAAAGCAGAAAGCTGGGAACCAATTTTTATAGTCAGTATCCCTGATAAAGATCTCATTTTTTAAATATATAGAGAACTAAGTCAAATTTATAAGAATACAAGTCATTTCCCAATTGATGAATGACTGAAGGATGTGAATAGGCAGTTTTCAGATGAAGAAATCAAAGCTATTCATAAGCATATGATGAAGTGCTCTAAATCCCTGTTGATTAGTGCCACCTCACAACTTCCAGACTGACTAATATTTCAAAAAAAAGGAAAATGATAAGTGTTAGAGAAATTGAGGTAAAGTTTGAACACTAATGCATTTTTGGTGGAGTTGTGAACTACAGAATTCAACCATTCTGGAGAGCAACTTGAAAATATGCCCAAAGGGTTATAAAATTGTGCATGCCCTTTGATCCAACAATAACACTGCTAGATCCAAATCCCAAAGAAATTCAAAAAAAGGGAAAAGGATCAATTTATACAAAAATGTTAGTAACAGCTCTTTTCATGGTGACCAATAATTGGAAATTGAGGAGAGGCCCATCACTTGAGGAATAGCTTAACAAGTGGAATATGAATATAATGGAATACTCTTTTCCTATAAGAAATGATCAGCAGATTTCAGAAATTTCAGAATTTGAGAAAATTTTAGAAAAATCAGGAAAGAATTATTTGTACTGATGCTGATGAACTGATGTACATAATAAGAGCAAGATTGTGCAATGTTCAGCTATTGTATATTTATCTCTTCTCAACAAGACCTTGATACAAGTCAATTACAAAAGACTCATAGAAAATGCCAAGATGGCAACATGACAGCATTTCCGGGAAACTCCTTCCCCCCCAAAAGCTCCAAAAGTCATCAAATTATGACTCTAGCCAAAAATTTAGAGGGGCAGAACCCACAGAAAGACTGAGTGATACATTTCCCAATCCAAGATAACTTAGAAGTTCCATGGGAAAGGTATATTTCACCAGGACTGGGGGTTGGAAGAAAGCCGCCACAGCTGCAGTATAGCCCAGCCCAGCCCAGGGATCACTGGGAACAGCTTGATAATGAGAGAACTCTACTGCACCAGAATGACTGCGGAGTGAGGAGCACCTGCCTCAGAGCAGCCCTGTGGTGAAAAACTGCAGCAGGAATGGGGAAAACCAACCTGCACTCCAGAGCACAGTCCACAGATGGTAAGGGGGTAAGGGAGACTGCAGAAATCTCTCTGCTCTCCCTGGGGCAGGACTCTGCTGTCTGGCTATACTCAGATCCAGGTTGCAGTTTGGCCTTCCACACTAAGAGATCTGAGCAGGGATATACCTCACAGTTCCAGGGCAGAAGGGAGGTCTGTGGTCATCTACATATCAAAGCACAGGCAAGAGAGCATAAGACCTTGGAGGAATAAAGATCCCAGTGGAGTGTCCCCCCAAAAATCCCCAAAGCCTTGGAAATGCTGTAAATTAGTCTTGGGCTGAGGAAATGAGTAAACAACAGAAAAAAGTAGAATTTGACCATAGAAAATTACTTTGGTCCTAGGAAAGATCAAAACACAACTCAGATGATGACAAAATTTAGGCTTCCATATCCTAAACTTCCAAGAGAAATAGAAAATGGGCTTAGACTATGGATGAGCGCAAAAAAAAAAGACTTTGAAAAGCAATTAAGGGAAGTGGAAGAAAAATTGGGAGGAGAAATGAGAGCAATGCAGAAAAAAATCATGAAAACCAAATTAGCAGCTTGGTGAAAGAAATATAAAAAAATACTGAAAAAAAATAATATGCTAAAAACCAGTTCAGGCTAATTAGAAAAAGCAAAGCAAATGGCAAACCAGGAGAAGAATGCCTTAAAAAGCAGAATTGGTCATCTGGAAAAGGAGATTAAAAAAAGCTCTCTGAAGAAAATAACTCCTTCAAATGCAGAATAGAGCTAAAGGAAGCTCATGACTTCATGAGAAATCAGGAAGAAATAAAACCTCAAAAAAAGCCAAAATTTAGAAGAAGATGTGAAATATCTCATTGGAGAAAATGTTATCCAATCCAGAGAAAGAAATAGGGAATATGAATGGGACCACTTTATTTACACTTTTTTTAAAATGATTTTTGCTTTTTTTCTTTCTCATTTTTTCCCTTTTTGATCTGATATTTCTTTCATAACATGACTAATGTGAAAATATATTTAACATGACCATACATGTATAACCTATATAAAATTACTTGCTGTCTTCAGGAGGGGGGGGGAAGGGAAGGAGGGGAGGAGAAAGATTTGAAATTCAAGATTATATAAAACAATGTTAAAATATAAAAAAATTATAAAATGAGGAATTCACTTTTTTATAGAAGTAAGCATTCAAATCATAACCATTTTCTAGGTTTTAGTACTGGTAAGAGTAGAAATAGTACTGAGGAACTTGTTCTCAATTTCCTCATATTTAAAATGAGGGGATCTGATGATTTCTAGTGTCACCAGCCATAAATCTAAAGTGAAAATTGATTTTGAGAGTTTACTATGATAACTGGAATCATTTAATGGTAAAATAACCCAGTTCAATAGATTTGTTTAGATTAGACTCTTTTAGATTGTAAATATCCAATTTAAAAAAAAAAAGAAAGAAGAGACCTAAGTTCCAGGAGCTAGAAATATAGGGTCAGAGAGTTAAAAAACAATTCTGATAAAGCATGAAGATTAATGACAGAAGAGAGAAGGTACAACAATGAGTTGAAAATGCTACAAAAACAGTACCCACTAACCAATATTTAAAATATCATGTGCCTGTCCAACTCAGTGTGTGGAGTGGAGTACTTTTTCCTCTGGAAATATATTTAATTTTTATAGTGGAACTCACTTGGAAAATAGTATCTACTTTTTAGAAATGTGTTTCCTAAGCAATCTTAATGGAATTTTCCTGTTTCATAAAGGATCTTCTTCCACTTCTACCAACATCTAGTGGGAGTAGCCATTCCATGACTGGACATTAAAACAACCACTAAGATTGAAATGTCAATAAGCTGTAGAAACAAAAGTCTGGCTTTATAAAATATAGTTGGGCAGAGCTTGGCAAGAAATTTTCTCCTGGGAAATATTTTGTGCCCTGGGAGAGCTTGGTAAAGGCATCACTTAAATATTCACTTCCCTTCTTAGTGAATTCTCTTACATGAGCTATCTTTTAACACACTGGAATAATCATTCATTGTGTAATTTATAATCCTCAAGGGGGATGCTTGGAAGAAATGATGAAAAATGACATGACTTTTTCCCCCAGGTTGATTTTTCCATAAAAGGGCTACTCTGTCATCTCTTTATATTCAGAGACAATGACTGCAATATGAATTTTAAATGAATACCTTAAGAGGGAAAGGTGCTTTAGAACTGATTGAATTTCCCCAAAGGCTGGTATGAAAAACTCTCAGAGCAAGTTGCTATTTTTAAGTTTCCCAAGTAGCTGAACATGGTGACACACCATTTGATAATCAGGACTTCATAATTTGAAACTTGGCACTAATTCCCAACTAAAAAAACTATGTATAGACTAAACTGCTCTCTCCAAACCTCTCTCTCTCTCTCTCTCTCTCTCTCTCTCTCTCTCTCTCTCTCTTTCACTCTCTTGCTCTGTCTCTCTCTCTCTCTCTCTCTCTCTCTTTCGCTCTTTCGCTCTCTTGCTCTCTCTCTCTCTCTCTCCCTCTCTCTCTCTCTGTCTCTCTCTCTCTCTCTCTCTCTCTCTCTCTCTCTCTCTCTCACACACACACACACACACACACACACACACACCTATAAGGCAAAGGCATTTGTGGTGTCTATCCAAGGTCTACATATGCGCATGGGTGAATGTGTCTGAGTGTTTCATAGACTCTCTGGCTAAGTACATATCATAATTTAGATAATGTGGGGCTTTCCACTTGGATTTTATTGAATAGATACTTAGATGTCAAATTCTTTTGAATGATTATAGGAAGCTCTGTGGCTTCATGCAATAAGCAGAATGTCAACTGAAGAAAAGAACTGAGGGTGGCTAGGTGGCACAGTGGATAGAGCACTGGCTCTGGAGTCAGTAGGTCCTGAGTTCAAATTTGTCCTCAGATAATAATTATGTAGCTGTGTGGCCTTGGGTAAGCTACTTAAGATCATTGACTTGCAAAAACCTAAAAAAAAAAAAATCGAAGTCCTTCACTATTTATTTCAAATTCCTCTTCAACTTTGTACATATTTGGCAAACTATATCTCTCTCTGCTATTTGCCTCATTTGATATGGAGGATAAGTTTAGGATAACTTTATTTTCCCTATAAATTTTAAAACTGTCAACAAACAATAAGAACACTGAAATTTTATTCTCTATGTCTTTCAGTTGTGTGAGGGTAAATATATGTTTTTACTGTGGAATATTGCTTTTGAATTCTTTTTTGGTCCCTTTTAATATACTCATCAAAAGAATGTAAACCATTCTCATAATCTATATTATATCAGTGATAAAAATTGTCTTTCTTCCCCCAACTGTTAAATCCTATAAAAAAAAAACTTACCAGTGCACATAGTAGATCAACTGCCTCCAAAATAAGTTCTTGATGGCCAATGCGAGTGACTCCTAAATCTTCCAGTTCTTGGTGGGTAATTCGAAGTAATTGGTCCCCACTGATCTTTTCCCTCTCAAAGTTCTTAATGTATTGCTGAAGACAATCATCTAGACCTATCAAAAAAAAATGAAGAGGAAGGAAATGAAAAAACTTTAACCCCACCAATAAGTACAAGAGAGTATAAACTGAAATGAATTTAAAACATTATATGATTATATATGACCAAATGAAAAGATTTTGAGTAAGAGTGGTAACCCTTAAAAATTGAAATAAGGAAAAGAAAGTTCTACATTTGATCCCACTGGGGAATTTATTTCCTAAACTGCTGTATTTAAACACATCAGGTAAAATGTGTTTGCTAGTTTGAGTTCATCCTTCTCTCAATTCACTCTTCTCCACCCCCTTACCCCCCAAATAGAATACCAACCACATAACTATTATTCCTTAAATTACAACAACAATTAATCAATATTACTTAGGAAGAATGGAACAAAGGTAGGTTGCAATGTCATTGTTAGTATAACATGCAGGCAAATTATAAAGAATGAGCAATGGACTTGATCACAAGCTAAGCAGATCTATATCACTAAGTTCAAAGTTTGGCTTAACAAATGCTTGTTGACAAACATGATCAAGGAGGACATACACCAGAATTCACTTAGAAGACATGGTTGAAGTTTTACATAAAGAGAAAAAAAACTATAGACAAGTCTTATAGCAAGACTTGAAGTTAATACATTTGCTACCTAAGTGGTATAACAGCATTCCAAATATTAAATTAAAAAGAGAGAAATTTGAAGTTTGATGAATGGATCCTATCTGTAGAATTTGCAAAACAATAGAGAGTTGAAAGAATATCCAAATTGATGAAATCCTATGTAGATCAGAATATCATTATTAGTTTCTTAACTTTTATAGAAGTTTATTTTTTCCCATATTTGTAAATTTTGAAAACAACCATTTTCTATGGTATCTTTAATAGAATTACTTCACACTTAGCCATGTAGCTAAATCTTCTAGCAAACATTCTATATTCATAAATAATGTAATTTAAGACTGAATTGTTTAGCAAGATTTTGTTTGCTGATTACTTCTATATAGAGAAAATTAGATGCTGAGGAAATAATCTATCAAATCACTAGTTCTATAGATTAATGCAAAGAGTTAGCCATGAAACATCCTATGTGCTAGGGATTCAAAGACAAAATAAAAATACAACAGATAAAACCACAATATGTGAATCTTGGGCTTTCTGACTGCCAAGCTGGTATAGCAAATACTTAGTGATTTGTAAAACCCTGACTGATTGTATGCCATTTCACTTAAATCATAATTATCTTGATTTTAATTGATGAGAAATTTCCCTTCCTACAATCTTTAACCAAACTCAAAATGCAAAATTATAAACATTCAGGATTGCCATAATTTCAACTTTCCTTTACTTCTAACATAAATAAAGGAAAGAAAATTAAACCTATCCTTGCAAATAGCCACTAACCTATTTGTTTTTGGCAAAAAAATCTGGAAGGTGGGGGCATTATTTCCTTCAAATTAAGAACTCCTCCATCCATGATAACAATCATTTAATTATTTGACTATTAATTCAACAATTTAGTCATTCCTCTTATCCTTTAATTTCTCTTCTCAATAATTATTGTGAGAATAAAAAAGTCTTGGGTAACAGAATGCTATGCAATTGTTTTTAAAGGGGAAAATGTAAGAAGAGGTTATAGCACCAGCTCAATTTTAAAATATCAGCACTTTAGTTTTAGGGGAGTTAGACAGAAAATGGATATTTGAGTTAAATGCTACAATGACTTAGTAAAATGCAAGAAAAATGCAAGATATTGTCTTAAAAACTTAGGGAAAATTATATGTTTGATATCCATGCAATTCACTGTTTTCGATAGTTATAGCACAATAACATATGTTCCAAAAGAAAGTATAGCATTTTAAGTTGATGCAAGGTAAGACCAGTAAGTGTTCACATACTGATTTGAAGTTAGGCCTAGAATTTAGTATGTTTCTGAAATTTTGGACTAATCACAATACTTTTATATATACTCATAAAAGAAAAAAAGTTAAAATCCTCCAAAATAAGTGGAGTGAACTCTTTGAGAAAGCATGAAACTTTAGAGAGGTTTAGAGACCCAGGTTAAAGCCCCCTTCCTCCAAAAAACCCCCACAGATCTTATAGAAATCAAGAAATTACTCCAATGACTTTCATTTAAGCATCACATTTTAGATTTAATTTTAAAAAGACACCAGTGTGTGAAAGTTTTATACTTATTGAAGTAAGCATAGAATAGAATTTTATGAGAAATAATGAGACTAGAGAATAATGAATAAATTGATAATGACTGAACACACCACAGAAAGTAGAACAGCTATATCTAAGCACACTGACATTAGTAGGTACATCAATCAAAAGCAGCTTGCTTTTTTCATAAGACATCTTTAACCATTCTCAAAAATTCTAATATCGAATTATATTTAGTTCAGCAATCATGAATTTAGTGCATATTGTTCTAAAGTCAGGGATGTAAAGACTAAAAAGGAATAGCCCCTAACCACAAGGTTGTTATTGCCCAGAAACTTGGCCAATCCTCAAGCCCTTTTCTTTGTTGTTCAGTCATTTCAGACTATGGGAGACCCATTTGTAGTTTTCTTGGCAAGGATACTGGAATGGTTTGTCACTTCCTCCTCCAGATCATTATACAGATGAGAAAATTGAAGTAAAGAGGTTTAAGTGAGTCCATGGTCAAACAGGTAATAATTGTGTGAGGTCAGATTTGGACTCAGATCTTCTTGATTCTGGTCCCATTTCTCTAAACATTGCACACCTAGCTGTCCCTCAATTAAAAAGCACTCCCCCCACCCCACTCAAGAGAATATACCTGAAAAGAAAAACAAAGAAGCAATATTCTGCTCAGAAATATCAGGGTAGGGAAAAAGATTAAAAAAAAAAGATTTATTTGAAAGAATTAATCAATACTTCCTCTATCCTCTCATCTGTATATATCATGCTTTTATTTACTTATTTACTGTTTTTTCCTTATTAGAATGTGAGCTTCTTGAGATTAGGGATTTTTTTTACATTTTTTTTTTTGTATCTCCAGTTCTTATTGCAGTGCCTAGGACATATTAAATGCTTAGTAAAATTACTTATTGATTAATAGAAAGGATCCAATATTTAGAATTAGATGTCCTGGGCTTAAGTTTTCTCATCTATCTGTAAAGACATATAAATAGGATTAAATGCTCAGTCAACCCACAAGCATTCATGAAGCATCTACTGTGAGCCAGACATCATGAGTATAAAGACAAAAGAAACAAAAATGCCTTCAAGGAACTTATACACATAATTAATTTAATTTCTAAAATCTTTCCAGCTCTAACCCCTATGATATTATATAAAAATACCAGCTTCGGCATCCATATTATTCAGATATTGAA
This sequence comes from Macrotis lagotis, assembly GCF_037893015.1. Taxonomy (NCBI): domain Eukaryota; kingdom Metazoa; phylum Chordata; class Mammalia; order Peramelemorphia; family Peramelidae; genus Macrotis; species Macrotis lagotis. The sequence goes on from NC_133658.1 coordinate 540,284,115, forward strand.
CTACTCTTTGATAATACACAACATGGAAGATCCCTGTCTTTCTTTTGTCTCCCAAATTCATCTTTTCCATTAAAAAGTGGTCATTCATGCCCTTTCACTAGCTATTTCCAAGACTTAAATGCTCCTCCTCCTCATCTTTGTCAGTCTTCTGCCTTTCTTGGTTTCCTTTGTTTAATTCCTACCTTCTAAAAGATGTGTTTCCCTATTCCATCCTTTCCCAACTGAAATAACTTTCCATTTATATTTTATTGATCTTATATATAGTTAGATAATAATATATAGATGTATGTTCTTTCTACTGTTAGATGTTAGTTTTCTGAAGATAGAGATCTTATTTTTGTCTTTTTTTCTGTATCCCAGATACTTGGCATATTTTAGTAAATTTTTAATTGATGTTTGTTGATGAAATGGAAAATCCCTAACCTAGCCACTCTATGGTTCTTTTGGTTTTCTTTTTTTTTTAGGCTTTTTTTATAAGGCAAATGGGGTTAAGTGGCTTGCCCAAGGCCACACAGCTCACTCTATGGTTCTTACCAATCTACATTTCCAGACATTTCTTCCTTCCCTAGATGTGCCATTTCATTAAAATTAATTTATCACCTGACCCTAGACATTCTTTTCTCATCTTTGTGCTTTTGTTTATGGTGCACTCGCTTTCTCAAATGGTCTTTCTCTTCCTCTTTCAGTCCATTCATATTCTTTGAATCCTAGAGGCTCAAGCTCAAATTTTACCTCTTACGTGGAACATTTTCCCACCCCTCTATCTTGAAATGATTTCTCTGTCCTCTGAATGCTTGATACAATAGTTGTCTAGCATTTCTTTAAAAATTAATTGTGTTGGAGCAGATAGGTAGCAATGTGAATAGAGCACCAGCTGTGGAGTCAAGAGGACCTCAAGCATTTGCTAGCTGTGTGGCCCTAACCCTGATTATCTCAAAAAAAAATTAATCATGTCCATCCAAGTGTATTATAGATTGATAGGAACTCTCATTTAGCCAAAAATATAATTAATGGAAACATTCAAGTAAATTCTCACTTATTCTATTCATATGTAAATATTTTTTATCTTGAACTGATAATTAAATAACTTATTTTATATAGTTTTTAATGTCAAAATCATATTTCTCTAAATAGACTATATATATTCTTCCTACATAATAACTGATGGCATTAACTGAGTGTTTTAAGGTTCACAAATTATTTTAAGCAAATTATCAATTATCCCATTTGATCTTTACAATTCTGTGAGATTCAACTGAACTGTAACTAATAATCCCATTTTACAGATGAACATATAAGCTCAAAGAGACTTGTCTGTTATCATAAACTTAATAAATGTCGGTGATGGAATTTGAAAACAGGTTGCTTCTATATTGAAGCCTAGCAGAACCTAGAACAGAACTACAACAGAACCTCATAATTAACCCATAATTGTTGATTTCTTTCTGACTTAAAAGAGCAGAGAGGTAGTATGACAGTGGATAAAGAAGTGTTTAGAAAATCTGTATTTGATTTCAAACTTTGATATATTTGTTACATTGAGCAAGAATTTAATTTCTCAGTGTTCTAGATAGTCTCTGAGACTATAAATTCCAAAGAGGTTTCAACTCAGCATTCATAGTGTTTCCTCACCCAGAAGTTATCTCTACCTGTGAAATCACAGAGCTAGAGTCTTTAAATTAATGACTAACCTTCATGACATTTTAGTCAAGGGCTTAGTTCCTTATTAACATGAATTTATTCATTGTTTTTTTCCCAGTTTTCAGTCTTTAACTGCAGACTGTACTGTATGGAACAAACTCATTTTCCAAGGCTTAAGCAATCAGGAAGTTCAGATAATGAGTTTTTATCTTCTGAAGATGTGGTCTGCTCTACAATGATGACCTTTTAAGGTTTTGAATGACAAAAGGATATTCCTGAGAAACCATATGTCCTGAAATGCCTCCTGGATTAAATAGGAAATATATAACAATATTCAATAAAGTTTTAGTGTTTATGAATATTTTTGTTTTCTAATTCTTTGAATATTACTCTTCCAAGTGAGGTATGTGTGCTAATTCTCTAGAGCATGCTATTAACAGAACCTTGCATACATAAATATGTCTATGCTTAACAAATCAAACTAATGGCTTTGGAGTAATAATCAAGAAAGCTCCTCACAACAGTGGAAGACATGGTCCACATTACTGTAACTAACTAGCCAATAACAAGTCACTAAATCAATTCAAAGACCATTTCTCTGAGGTTTTTTTGAAGATGGTTCCTTGAAAATTATTCTGTTTTTCCAGAAGGGGAAATCAGAGCAACTTCCAGAAGAATGCTTGTAGATAGAAAATACTAAACTTCACTGCAAGGAAACAGCCTGCCATTCTTAATCAGTAAGAAATGGGGCAAATGGGGAATACAAAACAATAACATTAAGTAATATTTAATGGAATTTTTAGAATTTTCTCAGTTAGATCAGTGATGTTGTTACAGGTAATAGTCCCAAACATAAAATCTTATATTATAATCATGTCTCCTTTTACAGTATATTGTTCTAGCATTTCATAATTATATAGAAGCATTGGTTTAGGAATGAGATTTTTATTTTTATTTTTTCAAGGATGGAAGTCTTCTGAGCCTCTTAAAGACAAAGTGGGAAGTCAAATGTCTGAATCTACTAAAGTCATGATATAATTTCCTATAAACTCTTTAGAGTTGGAGAAAAAATCTTAATAATAGTGAATATTGCCTGTTTTAATCCAGGTCTCCACCAAAGGGTCCCAGAGATCTTCTTTTCTTGTCTTCCCTTCCCTTCCCTTTCCCCAGCTTATAAGGTCTTTAAGAATTCTGGCACAGTATCCTAGCAGACCCCAAATGGCAACATTATTAATCCCCCCCCAAAAAAATGTGTGATTCTAGAACATTTTCCTAAAATGTTTTCCTTCTCTTTTCCCATTTCTTAATGGAAAATAAATGCTGAAAAAATTTAAAAAATTGAACTAGAGGAAAAATTCATAAAATCATAAACTGTCAGAGTTAGAAGCAATCCTAGAGTTAATAATCAATGACATTTGCATAGTGATTTAAATAAATTCTCTCATGTGAGCATCATGACAACTCTAGGGTAAGGTTTTATCATCATTCCCATTTTACAGATATGGAACTTGAGAGAGTGCTCCTAACTATAGAACTAGTAAGTAGAAGAAAATAAAATCAGGTCTTCATCATTACTTCAAGTCTCTCTGTCTCTGTCTCTGTCTCTGTCTCTGTGTCTATGTCTGTGTCTGTCTGTCTGTCTGTCTGTCTCTCTCTCTCTGTCTCTCTCTCTCTGTCTGTCTCTCTCTCTCAAAACTTGCATGTGATAGGGATCCATGAGATTTTGTGTGAAAGGGAATCAGAAAGTAGCAAAGTGTGACTTTTACTATTTGATCTAAGATCTTTATCAAATCTGTGATTTCATGGCTTTCTAAAGGGCATAGAAAGCAGCAGAATAAAGAGAATTTTGAATACAGTAATTATAATAATAAAGCTGATGGAGAATCAGCTTGATATCATGAAGACCTAGTTGGAAGTCCAGCTTTTGATATATTAAGTATTATAATAACCTTTCAATGTCCCAGACAACTCCAAGGCAAGAAAAAGAAACACAGTCGTCAGTATGTTATAGATTTCTTTGGTAGTCTGATGAAATCTATGGATCTCTTTTCAAAATAATGTTTTTAAATACATAAAACAAAATTTCTAAGATTACAGAGGAAACCAATTATATTGAAATATAGTTATCAAAATTTATATATTTAAAAACACAAATTCACTGAGCTCAGGAAAAGAGCTCATCCTCTAAGAACATGAATTACAGGTAAATTGCCAATATTCATTGATGGATGGGATTTCTTCAAGGGACTTCTTTGCACCAATGAAATCATAGGTCAGAACTAAAATCCATAAATACATGTCTACACACACAATTCAACTGCCCTCAGAGGTGGCCACCAAACAATCCTTTCACATGAACAGTAGGCAAATTGTCAATTCTGTATGGACAGGACCTAAAGGTAAAAAGAGTCTATCATAGAAACAAGATAGAAACAAGATTCCTCTAACCTCAAAACAAGTCCTGAGGTCTATTCATATTCTACAATAAACCTTCTTAACATTTCAAACCTATATTGTTCAGGGTATCTTTCATTGCTATATCTATCATGTACATAATGATATCTATATTTACATGAATCTATATAGATTTATCTGTCTATCCAGATAATGATTTCTCTCATCTTTATCACATGGCCAGGAGTTCTGTGTTTCTTGTGCTTCCAATAAAACCTGCCAGCTTATCTTACTTCTATGAATATCTGTACCAAGTCACCTGCCAAAGAACTTGTGACATTTTTTACGTCAATATTTTCAGAATGGGTAAAACAAAATATAGGTCTTACGGAATTCCTGAAAAAATATCTATGTTAACAAAATTAGGTCACTATCCCCTGGACAAATTCTATTTCAGTCCATGTCTGCCAATTACTCACTCTCACATTCCCTTCTCAAGTATTTCACTTCATTTCAGAACATTTTATGGTGAGATTCTCTCTAACAGAATATATTTCCCTCAAGAAAGATTCTCTGCTAATAGTATTATAATGTACAATAAAGACACTGGCCCCTTTGACCATTAGCTCTGAGAAGTGAGCTTTCTTCTTATTTTAACTAGAACCAGGAGCCCATATCACTTTTCCAGTCATTATTCTCATCTCACTCCCACCCAGTGGTGGACTCTGTCCCTGGAATACCCAGCTCTAAGAGGTGAACTTCTTATTGTACCTAGAACTAGGTAGTCCCCATGTTGTTTCCTCCATCTTTATAAAAATGTCATGGGTGTATAATGCCATCCCCCTTTCCACCCTCCTTTTATGTGTTATATTCCCTATTTTAAAAGGAAGTTTTTTTGAAGATTCTCTTTGAGGGCATTGTTTGTTTGTATTCATATCCCCAGAGCTTAACAATGCCTAGACACAGTAAGCTTTTAACAAATATTCACTTGCTCTGTCTTACTACTTATCTCTCTACCTGCTACCCATCTACCCACCTCTCTCTCTCTCTCTCTCTATCAAAAGGATAAAATAGGAAGGCAAGAAATTTGAAATTAGCATGTACAATCTCTTAGGAAGAGGGATTCTCTATAGTTTGTAAGGTTCTAAGAGGCTAGGAATTCTTAATCACTTCTGTTTCATGAACCACTTTGACAATATAGTACAGACTACGGCCACCTATTCAAAATAATGTTTTGATAAAATGTAATACATGAGATTAAAAAGGAAATCAAAGGCCAGTGAAAAGAAACATGCATCTTTCCTATTCAAGTACATGATTCTATCTCTCCTCCTTCTCCATTTAAATTTATTCCTTGGATCTTTGGGACAGGGGAGCAGGTTAAAATCCTACCCTAGGTGGAGGAAAATCTTTGACAGTTTTATCGCAACAACCTTAGTTCTTAGGTATTTGAAGTATTATTAAGACAACATGCTCTATTCAAAATATAAACTATCATTTCTTCAAGCACTTAAGGGCAGTTGCCCTCTGAAGTATGGCATGAATATAATGAAGTAACAAGCAATTTAAGCTTTCATGAATGTAAGGGTAGGATGTTATGAATACCACAACCCACCACAAAGACAAGAAATGGATATTAGACAAGCAAATCTTACCAAAAGATTGAAAAGATATGGTCTTGTAACATTTCCCATTGATTCTTGAAACAAAATGATATTGTAAATATATATAAGTATATATATATATATATGTATATTCATGTGCATCTATGAACAAACATGTTTCTAAATATCATTTTGATTTGATCATTTGACACAATATATCATTTAGCTTACCCTTCAGATTTTGCAATAGAAGTTTCCTTAGACAATGATATTTTATGCTGATATTAGCCACAAATGGTGAGTTGTAAAATTTATATCACATTAGAGGGCAAGTTGATTATAATCTAGGCTAGACAAGTTATTAGTGCAACTAAAACAACGAGGAGGAAACTATCTGTTGTACACTTTTAAAATTATTCCAGATGATATTTTTATTCTTATAAAAACTTATTTGCTTAGATTAAACCTTTCCTTCAGAAAATGCTTCTTAATTTTACACAAAAGTAAAAATGACAAATCTATCAATCTTGATAGGTATTGCCTCCCTTATTATTTGTTCTACTCTCATAAGCATAATCAATTAAGTAAAAGAATAAACAAACACTCCTTTGAGTGTTGAGGGAGAAGGAAAAATATAGGCTGCAAAGACTGGTCCTTGTAATTAAGCATTTACAAAACACTTCATGAATGAAAGATTGATATAATAACTGTATCTCTCAAATATGTTTTTTGTAGTATTTTAGCACTTTTACATTAAGGATGCCATAACATAATACCTGACAAATGAAATTTGATATCTAGCACATGCCAAACAGCAAGGAGACTTTACAAAGTAAAGACTCTTTCACCCTGCTTCTCTTCAGGCCCCTAATCTTCCAACTCACAGAAATGGGTCATAGCCAGAGGCACCAGTCTGGGTCCAGGTGGGGACAATAAAAAGGAAGAAACCTTGAACATGGGGAGAAGTCCTAGATTTGAAATCAGAAGATTCAGTTTCACTTCTGTCATTCTAGAAAGTCCCTTGCCCACTTTGAGGTTATTTTCTTAGCTGTAAAATGGGCATGGATATCCTTGCGCTACCTATCTCACAGAGTTGTTGTGAAAAGAACATACTCTTGTGAGACAAAAATGATACAGAAACATGTAGGGTGTATAGAGTGGGGATCCCAGGTCTCTAGTCCTATTGTACTTTGTGACAATGAAAAACCAAACAATAAAACTACATTGATGAATCTTCCATAACCTAAACCAAGATGTTGTTTTCCAAGCATGACAAAGATCATTCACCACCATGATTCTTTTGTGTTCATTTATTTCAGTTGTGTCTGATTCTTTGTGACTTTACTTGGGGTTTCCTTGGCAGAGATACTGGAGTGATTTATTATTCCCTTATCCAGCTCAATTTACAGAGGCAAATAAGATTAAGTGATTTGGCCAAGGTCAAGCAACTAGTAAATGTCTGAGGTCAGGTTTGAATTCACAAAGATGAAACTTCTTAACAAACAAACAATAGACCATTCAATTCATGTCAAAGTCGTGTACTGAGACTACCTTATTCATGAACAATGGATTCATCATCACGAAGTATTCTGTTACTACCATAATTCCAATATAGATAATTCATATGAAGCAGAGGACCTGGTTTCAAATCCCTTCTCTGTCAAGGACTACCTTTATAACATTGGTAAATCACTTCTCTTTAGGTCTCAATCATTCACCTGTAAAATGAAAGGGATTTACTTGGTCTTTAAGGTCCCTTGCAGTTCTAAATCTGTGAAGCTGCCACTTTTTGCCAGGAATCCCTGAGCTAAATTGCAGAAACTGTTTGCAAAGTTGCAAGTCATAAGTTAATACGTTGTCAGTCTGAGTCTGACATTGATGCTGACCCACTATTTATTGGAGCTTGACGCTGTTCTGATTCTTCTGATTCAATTATTGCTTGGTAGCCTACTTTCCTAGGCTACAGCTCACAAGGAGAAGAGACAGATATGTCAATATTGTCTTCTCTCATATCTTTGCATTAGACAGCTGTCAGGGTGATGTTTAATTCAAGATTTAATTTTAGGAACATTACATACATTATTTACTAATGTCATCTTATCCTAGAAAAATATTTTCTAATTACTACAATGACAGGCTAATTAGTTGTTCTCCTAGGAGACCAGAGTAAGCAGGGAGGGAAGGCAAAAGAAGAACTCTGATCCAACATATGTAATGACTTCATACCATACAAAGCAGTGTCCAAGAAACTTCATGAGGAAAGCAACAAGAGTTTCTATTCATTTCTCCTCCTACTAGGCTTTTTAAAGGTTTGGTCACTGCCTAAATGCAGCTGTGCAAACAGTCTTCTGGCCAGCCTTTATTCAATTTTACTCTCAAATCCTGTCTTTTGTGAACGACAATGAAAAGCCCCAAAAGAATGTTAGATTAGCACAAATGGCTCTAAAACTTTACACAGTCTAGGTAGTGGTAAATGAGTCTCACAAAAGAGAACTAAAACACAAACTGAAGACAGTTAGACAGCCAAAGATTCAAAATATGTTCAAAACAATTTCCCTGGGTCTGAAGCAACAATAAAAAGAAAACTGTAGGGATATGCAAGATAAGTGAATACCCTAGAAATTACAGAAAACATTGTAGAATCGTGAGACTTCTTGATTTAGTGTCTGTAACAAAAATAATATGTACTTCTCTTCTTCAATTTCAATCCTTTATGAGTAAGAGACAGAGACATAATTGTTCCCTTTATAAAATCAGCAACCCATATAATAATCTTAAAACTTGAGCTCCTGCATTCAAGCTTATTACTCAAAACATTAAAAATTTTTGCTGGCATCCAAATTGAATCAGCTATACTTTTTTTGTCAAGAACAGAATAGGAAATAAACTAATAAAGATGCTACCACGTCATAGATGACTAAAAATATTTTTTCTTGTCAACAGACAGCCAGGACCCAAATTCCCTATAGTTTCAGTATTAATAAGATTAGCAAAGACTTAAGAATAATTTGGGTCACTCCATAACAGTAAAACACACTGTGCTCTGTATCCGATTCTGATCTCCCTGAGGCAAAGAGACAAAGCAGGTAAAGGATTAAAAATAGAAAACTGCATCGGTCTTCAAAACTCAGTCAAGGCAGTCATTTAATATTTAATCTGAACTAACTTCATGATCTTTTTAATTTTAAAATGTTTTCTTTTGGGGGCACCTAGGTGGCACAGTGTATAGAGCATCAGCCCTGGAGTCAGGAGGACCTAAGTTTAAATCTGACCTCAGACAGACACTTAATAATTGCCTAGCTGTGTGACCTTGGGCAAGTCACTTAACCCCATTGCCATAAATAAATTTTTTTTTAAAAAATCCTTTTTTAAAAATATGAATTCCTCTTGAAAATGGGATGAGACATTTATAGCAGTGTCAAAAAAAAGCAATCAAGTGATGCAAAATAATGAATGGAAACTAAAAATTATGCAAGCATGTCCTGAATATGTAATGATGGAGCAATTGACTTTGAGGACATCTTATCCTGCATGGTAGTAAGTTATAGCTATGTGGGCTCTTCTATTTTTCCATATTATGCCTGACTTTAATACTGTTATCTACTTTCTCACATAGTATATTTCAACCACAGAGATTCATAATATGATCTTGCACAAATTGATGAATTTTTGTGAGATTTATTCTTCTTAATGTTTGCTATCTTCTAACAATTTCTGAACAGTCCGAAATGTTTCTACATTCTGAAAATTGTTCTAGGAATAAATCTAATTCCAATTTACTAAAACTGAATGACTTGTTCAAGAATGTCAATGGGAAGTGGATAGCCTCACCACATGAACTATTGAACTCTCTCAGGAGTGAAGAATTTAATTAGTATACTGAAGAACCAAAATTGTTTATTTTAATCTTCAAGGAAAACCAATGAGAACATGTTGTGACACAATCTATCTCTTGAGAGCTAGTCTCAGATTAGAGTCTCCTCATTGATTTGGGTCAGAAGTTTAAGCCTTTTTTGTTCATGAATCCTTTTGGCAATCTGTTGACACCTTAGAACCTCTTCTCCAAATAATATTTTTAAAGGAATAAAGTAAAATTCATAGAATTACAAAGGAAACCAACTATGCTAAAATAAAAATATTTTTCCCTATCCAAGTGTATAGACTTGTAATCTAGGGTCTTTGGAACCCAAATCAATATTTTCTGGTCTAGGTTTTAGTCTGCTTTTCACAATAATGATTTATAACTTTGTGTTAGAGATCAATAAGTGTTTGAAGATCTTATAATTCCGTCAGGACCCTATGTGATTCAGTTGATAGAGTACAGAAAGACCTGAATTCAACTCTTATCTCAAATACTTACTAGCTGTGTGATTCTGAGCAAGTCATTTAACTTCTCCTTGCCTCAGTTTCTTCATGTAGAAAAATAGCACCTATCTCAGTGGTGGGAGTAGTACATTATAGTATTTAGTACTTACCTCAGCCTTTAGGGCCCATTATAGATTGGCCTGAGAGTTTAAGGTAAGCAGTGTTACAAAATATCAGAATAAATTTATTTTGTTTGGAAATAGAATAGCACTTACTCTACAGGGCTGTTTTGAGGGCAAAATGAGATAATGGATGCAATAAAACAGGAGCACAAATATGATGGTAGCTATCTCAATCATCTAATAAGGTGCTTGATACATGGTACATGTTACCAATAGTTTTAAATTTAAATTTTGCATGAGAAATGGTATAGGTCTAACCCAAGTTCCCTACAACTAAATGACTGATCAAGGGATTCCAATGAGAGAAACCATGATTCCAGTAAATTTACAAATATATTTACAAACAAAAAATAATGAATTTAAAGATAGAACTCTTTAAATTTGCAATACAATAATTTACATTTATATGGCATCAGACACTGTGCTAACTGTTCCACAAATATTATCTCATTTGTTTCATACAAAAACTCTAGAAGATAGGTGCCACTGTTATCCCCATTTTACAGTTGGGAAAATTGAGGCAAAGAGGATGTGATTTGTCCAGGATCACACAGTTAATAGATGTCAGAGATACATTTGAACTCAGATCTTTCTGACTCTTGGCCCAGCACCAGATCCACTGAAGCATCTGGCTGCCAAGAAGAAACCTAACAAAAGAAAAAATGTGATGAACTAAAATAATCTCCATAGATAAGGGTTTATGGAAGTAAAATTATTATGAGCTATCCTATCAGACATCTTCAAAGGTTATAAAATGTATTGATAGCGGACAGTTTCATCCTTTACACTAAATTGTTTGCAAAGTTACTTTATCTGTAATAAAAGTAATTTGTAAATACAATATTATTTAAAAGAAAAATCAGGCTAGTAATTTGTTAGATATTATTAGAAATGCATTAAAAATTTTCAAAAATATTTTACTGCAAGAGTTCTACTGAACTTTTTTGTAAACGGGAAATAGTCTTCTACTACAAATATTGTGCAAATGATTGAATTTGAAAATCCATAAAGTCCCTTATGACTCTTAAGTGCTATAAATCTATGAAGATAAACAAAGATGGAGTGATATATAGTAGTGTTATGAGGTTCTGGGTTCAGATTCTGCCTCTGAACCATCCTGGCTATTGGACCATGGATATGTCATGTAATTTGGTGGTATCCTCAGAGAGCCATCTAAAAGTTTTACATACAGACCACATGACAAACAATAAGAATGGAGGGAATTCCATATTGATAAAATCTTAGAGTCAGTCATCCCTTCTTTCAAGAAGAAAGAGGTAAAATAGGGAAGCTAGGTGGCCCAAGAGCACCAGTCCTGAAGTTAAGAGGATCTGAGTTCAAATGTGACCTTAGACATTTAACATTTAACAGCTTTGTGATTCTGGGCAGGTCACTTAACTTTGCTTCATGAAAGAAAGAGGTGTATTTAACCTTCCAGGAAATCCAATATATAAAAATCTTACAAACTTGATAAATTAGAGAGTATAAGCCATAATAGGGATTCATCATAGGCATTTTAAAATGCAAGATCTCTTTCATGTGCATTTTGGTTTACAGAAATTTGATGTAGGTACTATTTTTTTTCAGGAACAGATCTACTGCACATAGTGAGGTACAAATAATAGTAGCATTAAAAACTTCTCTTGTTATGGAGCAAGATTTCTGAAAGCTGAATAATATTGTTTTGTTTTTTTATGAGGTTCTTAACACTTCAATATAGGCTTCTTTACAGAGCAGATTGTATCTTTCTTTCTATTGGTATCTTCAGATCCTAGCCCATTGTTAATAAGTGGTTGTTGACTGTTTAATTATGTAGGATATCTGATACATCTCTCTCTTTTTAGAAGGAAAGCTCTAGAACAGAGAGCCATGAAATGATCTTCTGAGATGTGTGACCAATCAATGTGAGAGTCAGAAGATGGATCACATCCTCTCCTTCCCACAATCATGGGTTTGTCTCCACGACAACCACAACCACCCTTCACTAATTACAATCCAACACTGACCCCACTCCATCCTCTCCTATATGTATGAATGCTTCCAACCAACCCCTTTCAAAGGCCAGAATTAGCCCCTCAGAACAATAACAACCTTGCTCCAGACAGGAAACACTCACTTTTAAAGCAGCTGCACAGAAGCACACACTTTCCAGGAAAAACATTATTTATGTAGTACATAATCAAAAAAAATTGGAAATAACAGTTCTAAACAATGGTGGATACTGCTTTTATTGCTAGCTAAATTTTATTTTAGCAGGAAAAAAAGTCTATCTCATTGGATATAATTTTCTAAGATATTTTTTGGACTTGAAGTGAACTGTCCCAAACCAAAGGGAATCAGCTTCAACTGGAGCAAAAGCAGAGACTAATTGTAAATGTGAAATAAAAAAAATGTATTTCATCATTTTGATGAAAATAAATAAATGCTTCCTCAAATGATCTGTGAGGATAAAGTGCCTTTGTATACAATAGGTGTATTTCCATACTTTTGCAGGGAAAAAATGACCATAATGAATCTATTTCCCACTTACATGCACAGTTGGATTGCAGAAAAAGAAGACAGTGATCTGCATTGATAAAGGGAGTTCTCTCCAAGAAGAAGTTCTCTCTGTTTATAAAATCACCGACCCTATCACTTTATTTTGAATTATCATTATTAACTTTCAGATTTTGTCCTTGAAGCAATTTTTAAATCCTTCAAAGTATGTTATTAGGTTAGGAATTGATGAGTCAATCCCTCCTCCTTTTCAACTTCTCTATGTGTTGTCTTCCCCTATTAGAATGTTATCCTTGAGGGCAAAGACCATCTTTCTACAGATAGGAATACAGAAGTATTTGTATTCTTAGTGCTCAGTATGGTACCTGGCACATAAATTAGCATTCAAGAAATGCTTGTTGACTAACTAAAAAATACTGAAGTCTTATCCTAGGATGGTGGTTTGTTAGTTCATGGTCTCGTTTAAATATTTACTATTAATCACAGCCAAAAATTATGTCAGAGATCAATAAGTAAATTTTGGCCCAATTTTCCTCTGAGGAAAAATAAATCCTTTTATAACATAGAAAATTATCTACTGTTAGAATTGAAGAATTTTGTCTAGTTAATTTTGTGAAGAACATGCAACTTATATGAGGAACTACATTATCAGGACTTGGCTATCAAGAGCTTTCCATCTATGGGGACATCCTGAGCAAAACCTAGTCCATTGGAACTGAATGCTCTAATATTCATAAGTGGGACATTGCATGAGTGCCATTTTAAGGAAGAATAGACACTGGTTTGGTGGATAATCTAAGAAAGAAATGTAGAATCTCAAAAGTAGGACGTATTTGTTTTTCATATGTGCACAAAGCATGTATCAAGTAAATTTGTCTGGCCTTAGGAGAGAGCATGAATTGGATTCAATAATTTATTTCCTGCCCCCACCAATCCTTCTTAATACCTTTGTGAGAGATTGAAGGTACATTGAACTATGGACCCTCAAAAAACCTCCACATAAATACCAATTAAAGGACCTTGCTCTCACATTAAAGGGTACAAAGACAAAGTTAAAAAAAAAAGAAAGAGAAAGGGGAAACATTTGTAACTCTACCTTTAATTTGGATAATTGACTTTCTTCTTAGTGTTTCTAAATGAGTGGAAGTTTGCATTATCTATCTCAGTGTTCTTCTAAGTAAAATGCGTTGTAAACTTTAATGAATTTTATAAGTATGAGCTACTATTATATCTATTCATTATACACATATGGAAGAAATAAAGAAGTGGCAAACAATACAATATTTGTACCTTAAGTTTATCCATTTTATTCATAATACTCACTCTTTAGTTAATAGACACCTCAATGAATAAAATGTTACCTGTTTCAAATACATTTTCCTTTTCTAAAAAAAAAGAGAAGTTTTCTAAAGGTCTATTCTTTTATCTAGGAGAAAGGAGAAAGGTTAAAGTTATGTTCAAAACTCATTAGAAATCATTAAATCATGAAGAAAGAAATTGAAAAGACTAACATTTACTAATTTTTATCAACACTCTTTCCTAAAGTTGTTACTACACCTTAATACTAATGGATTTCTTAGCAACTAAAAAACATGAGATTTTCCCTTTTCATATTTTCTCATTTTAATTTAAAATAATTAGCTTAAATTCAAATCAGTTGAAAATAACTTATATAAGAAAATAATTCATATTTTAGATTCAATCAAATTTTGCATAAAGTTATTTAAGAACCTTAAAGATAAAATCTCAAATTGATCTTCCTTCCAAAAAGCTTTAGCCCTTATCCCCAAAGGAACACACCATCAATGGACATCATACTAAAATGATAATAATAGGTGACCCACGTAATAAATAACCTGTAGAAACTATGCCCAACCTCAGTTAAACATTTAGGGCTCTTCAAAATTATCAGGATTTGTAGCATTTTTTCCTAATGAGAAGAATAAACAATAATTGTTCAAGAAGAAAACAATATTCCTATGTTACTCTAGTTTCCAACTTATCAGATCCCAGTTCTCAAAATCTGAATGTTACGAGTACTTAATGAGTTTTTTTGCCTATTTGTTTTGTTTATTCTAAAGTAGTGATAATAGATTTATTTCAAAGTATGCTAAATTTCATCTCAATCTTGAAAAATCTTGAATATATTTCTACTTTTGAGAAGAGTACAACAATTCATTCACAGTCAGCTGATCCATTTTCTGAGAGTTCCTACCTATAAGCCAGTATATTCATAGCTCTTCTTCCTCCCTCCCCCAAACTAAATAGAACATTCTTCAATCTGGCTCCAAGCTACTTTTTCAGAATGATTTTCCATCATTTTTCTTTATGTAGTCTATATTACAGCTCATTAGTATAAGAGGAAAAAGGACATATCACCATTAAAAAACAGTGATTGAGTGCTCAAGTGCAAGACATAGTAATAATGGGTGTTTTCTATTTTTTATGAATATTAACCAAAAAATGTGGTTAGTAAAGTGGCCCAAGTATTATTACCATCATTTTAAAGAAAAGAATACTAAGATTCAGAGGAGTAATAGTAATAGTGATAGTGATGGTAATAATAATAATAGTCTACCCATTAAGACATGAAACTCTACCTCCAATCTCAGAACCTTTGCATTAATTTTCCCCAAAATTTGAGATGCACTCCCTCCTTATAGCAATTTGTTAGAAGTATAGCTTCCTTCAGGTTTCCACTCAAAAGCTCTGCTGTATAGGACACTTTTCCTTATTATCATATTTCCTCAAGCTTTTCATACCCTCTCCCCCTTTACTCATTTTTACTTTATATATGTTTTGTGCAAAATCTTTATAAGCATACTAACTGCCCTTGCTCCTCTCCTACCTCTTTCTTGGAAGGTTAGGTTCTTAAAGATAGGGATTGCTTACTTCATTTTTCCCTTTGCTTCTCCTATGCTTAGCACTGTCTGACATACCATTTTATAAATGTTTGTTTTGGGAATTGCAAATGCTTTTTACCCTTAAGCTATTAATTCTTTCAAATAATTGTTATTTTTGTTTTTTTGTTTAACTGGAATTGTTTTTTACACCTTTCCAGCTGTAAAATGAAAATCTACAATGAATGATGATGTATTAAATACTTTGTTATGCAACATTTTTTTGAGTAAGTATTTATTCCAAATATCTTGCAAAGAAAAGTTTGTCTAACTTTGTTTAGAGAAGTAGCAATGAGGTTTGAGTGAAATCTAGTGTAGGGGCTAAAACAGAAATATGAAGCTTTATTGTATATAAAAATGACCCTTATGTAGGATAGATTCTACATATTATAAGTCGTTGTCCTTTCTAATCAAAGAAGACTATGAAATCAAATGAATGATAGCGTGACTGGCAAGTTATATTCATTATAGTGAGGGAAATGTTGGGCAAAGACATCCTACTCACTGTTTTTTTCTAGAGCCATTTCACCCCTTGACCTGATTCGACAGGAAACAGGACTTTTGGTGAAGGTCTGTATGCTGTGGGAGTTCTTGGTCTTATGGATATGATTTCCTCCCATATCAGCAAGACAGTGCGATGCTACAGCAACGCTTGGCAGAAGTGCCAGTATGGATTTTCTGGTGACAAATTGGCAACAACATGGTCTATTCAAACCTATCTCAATATAGCCTAATTGTCAGTACAGCCTTTTCCTCTAAGGTGTGAAAACATAATTCCCCCAGAATTCAAAGACTTTGGTTTCCCAGAAACAGTCTGATAGGTCATGAAAATAATGCTGCCAGATCCCTAGTCGGCATTATTTATAGTCAAAACTATGATAGTATCTGGTTGTCTTAAAAAATAACTAGATATCCTTATTTATTATGCCTATGTAATCATGATGATGATAATATGTTATCTCATCATATATGCTTTACATATGCTCTATTATTTAACTCACAATTATCTTCTCAAGTAGGCAATACTATAATTATTTTTGCCTATTTTACAAATGAGGAATTAGCTCAGAATAACAGCAATAATTATTAAGTGGCACAATTGAGAATCCAGGTCATTTGACTTCCAGTGTAATACAGATTCCAGTATACCATATTGCCTTTCATACTTTGTTATTTGATTTAATCCAATTCAATAAACATTTATTAAATTACTTTTATTACAAATTACTTGGAGCAAGACATTGTGTTCTAAGCAAGGTTGGAAAGATATGCATAGATCCTGAGCACATGGAGCTTGTGTTCTATAGCAGGAGTCCATGAATTTTGGAAAAAGAAAATTCTTTGATGTGTATTCCAATGTAATTAGTTTCCTTTGTAATTATATGTATTTTATTTTATGCATTTGAAAGCATTATTGTGAAAATGGGCCATAGGCATCACCAACCTGTCAAAGGTATCCAGGACACAAAAAGGTTAAGAACCAAAGGGTTTCTATACCATAAAAGTTCTAAATGGAGAAAAGCTGGACACAAGTATGATACAAGGTAGTTTGACTATAAATTGGAAAGAGAGAGAGACAGAGAGAGAGAGAGAGAGAGAGAGAGAGAGAGAGAGAGAGAGGACTATGAGATATTTACAGGGGAAGGTGGTGTCATGGAAGAATGAAAGGGCATCTAGGTTATCCCTTAAAGAACTTCAACAGAAAGCCTTTCGAATTTAAAATCAGAAAAGATTTTAGAGATCATGTAAAAGAGACAACTAGGCAAAGTAGAATGATTTTTCCCAAGGTGACAGAGGCACTAAATAGCAGATGGTATTTGAAAGCATATCCCCTGTCTCAAGATCTTGTTCCCCAACCCCCTCACCACACCTTCTGTTCTTTCATACTGACATAGTGTTCCCTAGTTCATATCAGGGATTGAGTAAGGCATGGGCAATGACCCATCCATCATTTATTATTTTTTGTTTGTTTGTTTGGTTTTTTTGCAAGACAGTAGAGTTAAGTGACTTGCCCAAGGTCACACAGCTAGGTAATCATTAAGTGTCTGATGTTAGATTTGAACTCAGGTCCTCCTGACTCCAGGACTGGTGCTCTGTTCACTTCACCACCTAGATGCCCCCCCCCCCATCATTTATTATTAAAACTTCCCCTGACTCAATGCAGTGATTAACATTGGGAAATATACTCAATTTTGAATCAAAGGACCTGGTTTCAAACCTCAACTCTGCTACTAATAGCAGTGTGATTTGGGTCAAACTACTTGATTTTCTGAATTTCAGTTCCCTCAATTTTACAAAGAGGATCTAAAGTTTCTTTCTGCTTTATGATTCAATGTGATTATTTCTAATCAAAATTCAGATTTCAATATTCTACATAATGGTTAGAATTTCCCCAATCATATGAGTAACTTAAATGTGATGAAAACTCATTTCCCTTTCCCCATTATATAACTTCCTAATCAGTTTAGGAGGTTCCATTTCATCAATTCCAATGTCATGTAATCTCAATTATGTCTTTGATTTATTCTTGTTCTTTTTCCTGCAGCCTGTATCCAAATGTTGATGCCAGTCCTTACTGTGAGATGTTGAGAATTCCAGAATTACAATTGAGTGCCTAAGGCTAGAGGAGAGGGAAAGGGAGGAAAGAATCTGGACACAGTTGATTTCTCAAACCTCTTTAAGAACAGGTCATGGGGGGCGGCTAGGTGGTGTAGTGGATAAAGCACCGGCCCTGGAGTCAGGAGTACCTGGGCTCAAATCCGGTCTCAGACACTTAATAATTACCTAGCTGTGTGGCCTTGGGCAAGCCACTTAACCCCGTTTGCCTTGCAAAAAACCCTAAAAAAAACAAAAAAAACAAAAAACAAAAACAAAAAACAAGAACAGGTCATGATATAGTCACATCTGAGTGCATGGTAGAAGGTAGTATGCCAAATGTTGATAGAAAGGTTGATATTGCATTTCAGGGTAATGCTAGAATGTTTAAATAGAAAAGGATATTATCAGGTAGGAAGTAAAGAGGGGGGAAAAGAGAGATCACTATTAATAAATAGTGATTGAGGGCCTAAGTACAAAACACAATTCTCTGTAAATATGAATGAAAAAAGAGATCAGAAAGGCAGCCCAAATATTATTATCACCAAATAAGATTACTAAGATTTAGAAAAGTAAAATTATTTGGCAAAACCACATAGCTATTAAGTGGCAGAGCTAGAATCAAAAGCAAACCATTTGAGTCAATGCTGTGCTTTCTCCCTCCTCAATCATGCTACCAGCAGGGCTTTTGGGAAAGGCTCTGTAGAGTATTGTGAGACATTCAAAATGGCATAGTAAGTAATTGATAGGATTTTGTGACTACAGTCTAGATCTGACTATTCCTTCCAATATATAGGACTATTTCCCATGGAGGCATGTGGTAAACTCAAATGAGAGAATAGGTGTAAAGTACTTCCAAAAGCCTTAAAGTTCTATATAAATGCCAATTATTATTATGAGCCTCCAGTCTGGTGATGACTTCATTCCTGAATTTTTCTACTGCAATCCTCCTGAGCTTAAGCAAAATTTATAGAGCAGTGCAGATGTGTGTTGTTAAATGTTTAACAACCAGGCTCTGGAGGGGGGCAATATATGCACCCACTTTAAAATTTAATCTGCATTACTAATAGTTTCTTAAGTCCTGATATCAACAAAACAATAACTCAAACCTTAACTGGTAGTAGTTCAGATATCTGGTTTCAACTAATGCTAAAAAATTTACAGATGGGCTCTCACAGGTTAGAAATGGTTCCAGAATGTTCCTGCTTGCAAACTGTATCCTTATGTGACCCAAAGCACTGTATCTCAAATTATAAGCTAATAATGAATAGGGCCAGTCTTTGGGGGTGACTTTTTGACCTCCAATTAGAAATAGAAGAAAAAGGAATTAAGAAAAAAGAGAAAAGAGTACTTTCCTATTTGAAAAAGAAAGTATTCAAGGTTGCTCATTATTGAACAATTTCTTTCTTATGGTTCTACAATACACAGGCATATCCTGGATAATTCTTAAAAATGTGACTTGTTCCCCAGTACTGAGAAGTCTGAGTTTATAAATACTGTTCCTTTTAAAGCCAAGATTTTTATCTTTTTTTTTAGCCCATTTCACATTCTCCATGCCTCTGAGAAATCTCAGAACATCACTTGAAAGTAGTTCATGTTTAGATCTCCACATATGTGGATAAAAGGGTCCCCAGCTTCTCTATAAGCAGGTAATAAAGTGATGAAGCACCTATCAGATCCAGGTCAGTTTTTATTCCATTTGTAGAAAATATAAAATCTACATAAAGGCTACACAAGAATTCATACATAATTGATATACTACTTCCTTCTTCTATGAACAGTCCTCCAGTTCCATAACACCATTCTGAAGTTTGGGAATCCTCTTGGAAGGGATACCAAAAATTGAGTTTGTCAGGCAACAACTAAAGGAATCAATCCCAACCCCCTACTCCTCTCCAAAGTCAGCATTCTGGTGACATCCTTTTACACTTCAGAGAAGCATTCAGCTTTGTAATTCTATGTTGAAAGATGGCAAACCCCCTAGACAGGAAAGAAACTTGTAGTTTTTTTAGATAGTCACCCTCTTCCCATTGATTTGTATTGCTTAAATAACTCCCCCAAAGAGAAAAGTTTCAAATCTTTTGCTTCCCCTTATTGTGGTTTAGATTCTCATGTTGTACCTGCAGTTTAAGTTTTCATTTGAACAGTCCTTTTTTCTCTCCAAAAGCGGCACTGACCAGGATATTCCCCGACCCCCCCCCCCCTTTTTTTCTTCTAGGATTCAAGGTCCAAGAACTCTTGAACTCCAGAAACTAATTCCCATTTGTACTTGGGACTGGAGCTGAGGAACTATCAAAGCTAAGACCACAGGTCACTCCTAGTAAGGTGTCTTCTTGTTGGGAGCAGTTAAGTGGAACAGCAGATAGAGTGCAAATGGGAAGTCAGAAAGACTCATCTTACTAAATTCAAATTTGGCCTCAGACACTTGCCAGTTCTGACATCCTGAACAAGTCACTCAGTGCTATTTGTTTCATTTTTCTCATCTGTAAAATGAACAGGAGAAGGAAATAGTATCTCTGCCATGAAAAACCCAAATAGGGATATGGAGAGTTGAAGATGATTGAAAAACTACTGAACAACAACAAAGACAGCAGCACTAAAGCTGGGAGTAAGATATCAGGATTTTGGGATCCTAGAAATCTGAATAGAACTGCTATTCTTACAACTTGACTACTCTCTCAGTATCTTGGAGATAAAGGGGAGGTTCTGCAATTGACACAAAGGACAAAACCTAGTGCTACCTAACAATAGTCTAAGCCAATTAGTTCATCTCATCCACATTTTCACTGAGATATCAAGATATATATGTATATATAGCTATTTACCTTCCATAGGAGATTGGATGAATAGTCCTGGACTAGTTTACTATCCTGAATTTATTATCCTGTAATTTCCTCCAGATCAGGAAACTCCTCTGTTCTATCACTCTGCCCATATTTGTTTATTTTAACACATATTATATTAATATTCTTGAAGATTTAATCAGATTCTCTTCCCAAATTATCACAGACATAATTATTTGCTTTATTTTTAAAATTGCTCTTTGGTAAGAAATTTATGGATTAAAGGAACCATATGCAAAGTAAATTTGTCTTGTGTTCTAGCAAACCCTTTTCAAATAGTATTTTTTTCCTTTTTTTTTCAGGACCTGATCACTTCAAAATAATAGTTCCTTGAAGAGCAATCTTCTTGTCTTAATTTCAACTCCTTATCAGGTGATAGTTGACTTTTTTGTTTCCAGATTTACTTTTTTTTTTAATCACCAACAAAATTCTTAAATGAATACTGGTAATTGCCTCCCCAAGATTAGACATATCAAATTCATGTAGAAGTGGTTTATATGAAAAAAGAATTTTCCTGTCTCAAATTGAAAATTTTACTAACCAATTATTTTCACTTCTGTACAGGCTATTTTCTTCAAATAATGAAATTAGTAATTCTGATTTTTGTAAAGGAGACTTTAGGAAGAAATGTATAATTCTTATCCTTCATGGCAAAATAGTCATTTTGAAAATTGTGATAGTTGATTTGTTTAGATTTCGCCAATTTTACTGGAACAGTATACTAAAAAAAACCTGTCAGATATGGAAATAATCAGAAAACATATTTAAAAGTGTCAAATTTATGTAAATAGGAATTCTTATTCTAAAAAGCTGATTTCTTCTCATTTGGAAATCTTTTTTCTATTCCTTAAGTCAAGTATATATGTAGATTTAATTCTATTTCTATTTCTTGGAACAATTTTATTTCAACAGTGTCAATTTAATTTATAGAACATTGTGAAAACAAAATAACACTATAATTTGATAATGTCTGGATTTAATTTAAAAATCTGTTAACATTTGTATACTTCTTGAACAATGGATTTCACATCATAGAAATAGTTTTTTTACAGAAAAATTTTTCATGGTGTTTAAGTGCACATTAAAAAAGGAAAATTTAAACAAAAAATATTCAGAGTAAAGAAACAGAGAAGTAACTTAAATTGACCTATTTTATGATCATGTGACTGCTAAGCAATTTACTTCCTTTCAAATACAGTACAATAAGACAGTCCCAAGTCCAAATAAAAGGCACAAAAGGCTCTTTGTCTATTAAAAAGGATTACCTTATTCCACTCTACTGTAATCTCAGTAATGATAGAGCTACATTTCCATTTTCACTGACCAGCCCCCATGCTTGTAATTCTCTCATCTCCACTTTGCTTTCCTATCATCCTTCAAATCTCAAGTAAAATCTTATCTTTTAGAAGAATTCTTTTCTGATCTCTATGCTGGTGCCTTCCCTCCCTAAAGTACTATATTTCCAATTTATTCTGCTTATATCTTGTTGGTACACAGAAGTTTATAAATCATCTTCCCCATTAGACTATGAGTTCCTAGACAGCAGGGACAGTGTTTTGCCTTTCTTTGTATCCCCAACACTTTGCAGTGCCTTGCACATTAATAATGACTTCTGTTAAGCAGGAATTTTGACTCTATCCTTGCCCCCCCACCCATGTGTTTGAGTCTACTCTCCTATTCCCTAGAATTTGGATGAAAAAGTTTCCTCCTAGTCCAAGAAAATTATTTTATTACTATTGCTCTTTCTATTGATTGATGATAACTGGAGAACACAGTGGGTATTGGTTTGTGGGAGACAGTATTAGAAACTACAAACCCTCACTCAGTATTTCCTGAGAATCCTGAGAAAAGCAATCTGATACCCCTCCTCTCCAGAGGGTAGGAAGGAGGGCAACAAAATAATCCTACATTAACTTATTTTAGACTAGCAAAACTACTTTTTGTGGAATTCTATAGCATATCAATTTATTATTTATTTTCTGTAACCCATATTTGAATTTTCCAGAGAACACTTACAGCTTTACTTATTCATTATGGTTATATAGAGGTCCTTGGTGATTAAACTGAATGCTAAAAATACTTGAATCTGAACATAATTATAAAAATGTCAATTTCCAAAAATAAAAGTCATATACTCTCAGTACCTAGCATATTGAGTAATTAATAATTTTGGATAATCTTTAGTTTATGAGTTGACATCTTTGTTAGCATGGATAATTATGAGAATTGATTAAATGTGAAAATGGCTTCATGTATGGAAGCAACTAAAGAGAAAGAAGTATTTTTAAAATTCTACTTAAGTCTATTATGTCTTTTTCTAACTTTTTAGTCTTTAGGTTTGCTAACTATAAAAAAATTATATTTGCTTTTAATGTTTTTGTGGGGGGTGGGGGGAGGGAAGTAAGATTGGGGAAAAATTGTAAAACTCAAATAAAATCTTTAATAAAAGAAAAAAATTTAAAAATGTTAGTGGTTTTATTCTATACAAAATTTAAAATAAAATTTTAATAATTAAAATTATTAATTTTAAACCAGATCATTGTACATAATAATTAAAAATAAAAATAAAAAAAATAAAAGTTAAAAGTTTATCTAGTATATAATAACATTTTCAAATATCAAATATCCAACATAAGATATCCTCAATTTTTCATTAAAATTAAAATTAATGGTAATATTCCAAATTTTATTGAGTAACTAAGATCATATTTCCTTGATTATAATACTAGTAGACTATATAATCCATGATCTGTTTTATGTCATTTTCCTTTTTTTATTTAAGAATGAATAATTAAAGTAGAAAGCTTGGAAGTACATATCTGGTTTTAGATATTCTGTACTTGAGACAAAAAGGTACACTGGGTTTTGGTAGTTCCATTTTTGAGCTTACCAGTCTGGCACATGGGCATTTAATAAATTCTTGCTAATTGACAAACAAAATCGAATTTCCTATTGATAAGACTCAATGAGTCTTACAATGTGGAGGAAAAAATAAAGAATTGTCCCATAGTCATACCTATATTGTACACTGAGTACTTTTGTGGGAAGGGACCTTGTTAACCATATAAGGAGAGACTAGACATAAGATATATCTAAGTTTTGCTTCAGAGATTTCCCTGAAATTTTACTTTGGGAAGGAATTCATGTCAGAGAAATGATCAACGCACAGAAGTTAACTCCTCAGGGTTAGACCCAGTCCAAGGAACCTAGATGCCTTCAGCAAAAAGGGATGAAGTCAAGGAGTAAATCTCAAGAACTCATCCAGGATGTGAGAGGTTGAATTATGGTCAAACACAAATGTTTAGTCTTTGTATGGAAGCCCTATAAATAATTTGGGTTTACTCTAGCACTTTTTAACATTAGTTTGCTTATCCTGGAGTGGGATGAGTCCAAAGTGTGAGTGCAGTTCTATTTGGATTGTTCAGTGTACTGTAGGAAGGATAGCTTGATGGATAGAGTGCTGAGTCTGTAGTCAGAAAGACTCCCCCTTTTGAGTTCAGATCTGATCTCAGATACCTACTAGTTGTATAACTTGGTCACTTAGTTTTCTTATCTGTAAAAATCAGTTGAAGAAAGAAATGGCAAATCACTCAAGAACCTTTGCCAAGAAAATTCCCATATGGAACCATGAAGAGTTAGTCTGTCAAACTAAAATAAGTGAAAATGACAAAATGTGCTAATCACTGTACTAAACTTTGAAAATGCAAAGAAAGGATGAAACAGACTGTCCTCAAGGAAGGAACTCTATCATATCTAATCTAATGTTTGTATATATCCTATAACTTAGTAAAGAACATTGTACATAAAAAGTGCTTAATATAGTTCTGGTGAATGAATGAATAAGTGAAATACAAGATTAAAAAAAGTTACAGCAATGTTTTGCGTGGAGGCAAAGAACTGAAAATCGAAGGGATGACCATCAATTGGAGAAAGACTGAACAAGTTATATATGATTGTAATGGAATACTATTATGCTAAAAGAAATGATTAACAGGATGAATTTAGAAAAAAATTTGGAAAGACCAACACAAATTGATTCAAAGTGAAATGTACAGAACCAGGAGATCATTGTACATAATAACAGCAATATTGTATGATGAAGAACTGGAAATGGCTTAGCTATTCTCAGCAATACAGTGATTCAAAACAACTCCAAAGGATTCATGATGAAAAATGTTATTTACATCCAGAGAAGGAAATAATAGAATCTGAATGCAAATAGAAGCATACAATTATTCACTTTACTTTTTGTCACTTTCTTTTAGTCAGTATCTATTTTCATAAAATAAATAATTTGGAAATATGTTTTACTTGATTGAACATATGCAATATATAAAATTACTGTCTCAAATGGGGAGGAGAAGGAAAGAGAATTTGGAACTCAAAAATATTTTAAATGAATGATAAAACTGTTTTTATATGTAATTGAGAAAAAATAAAATATAATTTTTTTTAAAAAGAAAATTCCACCACTTGGTCCTTGGACAAAGTAGAAGTCTAATTCTTCTTCCACTGAATATAAGGTTCACTCCATGTTCTTAATTCTAGGATAATAATACACAGATGTCATATGTGAAAATGCTTTATAAATTTAAACTACTTGAAAAATGTAAGTTATTATTATTATTTCATCATCATCATCCAATCATTTGCTATGTCTATTATATCTATCTCCAAAATACCTCCCTAAGTTTATCTCCAACTATTCATCCCCTGTGCTGGTATTTTGCTAAATTTTTAGGTTATGTCATATCAAGAAGAAATCTCAGGATATTAGAAGTGTTTCTGGCTATTTTTATACTCTAATAAGTTGCTGTTTTGTTTTCTCAATTTCTCAGGGGAATTAACTAATCAATAGTCAAATCAGTTATTGGATTATTCTGCTATGTTCAGTTAACCATTGTAAACTGTAAGACTTCATTGGAGATGAATGGTCTGACTCATTTAGAAATGCTTGACCTTAATCTATTAATACTAGAAAGGAGCAAAATAAGGTAAGATCTTTGTTCAATGACAAGAAGAGAAATTGAGTGACTTACTTCAGATTTCAAAATTCAAAGTTAAGATATGACTTGCTACTAAAAAAATCAAATAATGATGGTTCATATATATCTATTTTCATAGTACAACTATCACTTCAGCTATAAAGATATAATTTTAAAGAATTATCAGAAATGTAAAACTACATTAATGTCATCTTACAAAAATAGCAATGCTTCTTTAAGTCATATAACATAAAAAGTTAAAACCTTACTATTTTAAATTGTGGCCAATTCCTGATTATTAGAATAGCATTTATCTTATTAATGGGCTAGCCAATCCTCTTGCTTCCTCCTGATCATTTCTTAACCCAGTTTTCTAAGCTTATTCATTCTAATGCTATTAGTATCATTTACATCCTGGCCTGTGACAGAATTCTCAACTTAATAGTTCACTGTTCAAAAATGATACAACTTAGCCAAAAGGAACAGAAGCTAAAACAAGGGACAGCTGCTGCAGAAATGGAAATTATTTATTCTGGGAACTCTGACCACATTACTGTTAAATAATTCACATATGTTTAAATAAGGTTTTTGTTTTTTTTAATGATGAGGGCCAAGAGGTCTTTGAATGATATTTGCATATTTCCAAAACCGTAAAAGAGCAGGAATTGCTAAAAAAAGAAAAAAGATGAACTAAGAAGGACATTTCAAGAAGTGAATTTTAACTGTAATGTTTCTTATTTCTAAATTTGTGTGTATCTACCAAACTAATAAGAAAAACTATTTTCTTCTGCATAGTTTTTTTTAAATAAAATCATATTTATTTAAATATAAAGCATGGTAAAGTAATTTTTTTTGGTTAGCAATTGCTGAATTATATTTTGCCAGAGAAGAATTCATGGGAAACTCTTTCCATGCCTAATTGGTAGAGCAATCTCTAAGTTTTCTTAAAGCAAAAATTGCCTTATTTTTTGTGTATTTGGTGTCTCCTTTCATCATCAAGAGCTTTGCAGAGTCTCTAGCATAGGAGATAGAAATGAGATGGTTGATTATAGGTATCAATCAAGCCAAACTCAACATCTCCATGCAAACAACTTTAAAATAACACTTTAAATCTAGTTCTGGTGTGGCAGAGTCAACAAAAGGACAGGATAAAACATTTTTCCAGCCCAAGACAATTTAGAAGGATAATAAGAAAGGTCTATGACACTAGGGTGGGGATTGGCCTGGAGCACATATTGAGAAGCAATATTCATGGCTAGTCTTAGAAATGGCTTGCAACAGTTATAGCAGCTTGAAGAGTTATATTGCTCAGAGATGAAAAGGGGTTCATATAATTGTTCAGAAAGAGATTATAGAGGACCCTATTCTGGCAGTAAGTATAGGACCTGGTACTATTAGGCAACTGAATTGTTCATAAGCAGTTCTGGATCTCAGTTCCAGGATACAGATTATTTGTGATTGGTCACAAGGAAAGAGGGAACATGGTCACAAGGGAGGAGGGAACCTGATCATAATTTCAAAGTTTCGAGGGTCTTTTCTGGGCAGACACCAGCATACAGACCAGAAGACTAGTGATTACATCTCTTTGCACATCAGACCACCTTGGAAGAAGCAAAAGTTCTGAAGATAATAGCACAAAAAGGCCTGAAGCTTAAAACAGTGCCTCTACACCCTGAGGTAAGCAGAGACCAATTTTGGCATAAAGTTTAAAGTCAAGAAATAGACTGGACAAATGATCAAATGATAAAAAATAGAGAACTTGACCATAAAAAGCTATGACAGTAGCAAGGAAGATCAAGACACAAAATCAGAAGAAAATAATATAAAATAACTATAAGTAAAACCTCATAGAAAAAATGCAAATGGGATATAAGCCCAACAAAAATTTCTGAAACACTTAAAGACAGGAATGGTTGTTAAAGGAAAAATTGAGAAAAGAAATGAGAGTGATAAAAAATATGAGTAGAGAATTAACAGATTGGTATAAAAGACACAAAGAATATACCAAAGAAAATAACATTAAAAAAAGAATTGGTTAAATGATATGAGGAAAAAACTTCTGAAAAAGGGAATACTGAAAAAAGGAGAATAAGCCAAATGGAAAATAAGGAGCAATAAAAGAACTCCATAAAAAGCAGAAAATAATTCATTAAAAATTAGAATTGAACTAGTGGAAGCTAATAACACTATGAGACATCAAAAATAATAAAAAAAATAAAAATATGAAAAATTGAAGAAAATATGAAATAAACCACCAAAAATAACTGACCTGGAAATTAGAGGGGAGAAATGCTTTATGAAATTTTGAACTACTTGGAGGTCACAATAAAAAAGAACTAGATAGAATTAATAAAAATAAAAACTATTCCCCAAATGATAAATGGCCAAAATATATGAATATGCAGTTTTCAGAAAAATTCAACGTTATCTGAGGTTATATGAAAAAAACTCTCAAAATCATTATTAACTAGAGAAATGCAAACTTCTGCATTTAGTGACAATATCAAGTAAGAGTTGAATGAGGCTTTAAATTCTGTTTCCTTCCTTGCCTTTCTCTAGCCCAGGAGATTAAATGAGTAATGTTTCTTTCTTCATTCCCCAAATTTTCAGGAGGGTCAAGTAGTTTAACTAATAGCCCTCTTGTTAACTCTTACACTCCTAAAACATATCCAATTTGGAGTTAATCTGGGAGAATTCAATCTTTGATGTTTTGAGGGTCCAGACATCTGAAACTCAAAGCTGACTGCTTGTTATTGTTTCAATGGAACATTGACCAAATGGAGAGGGAACCTTTTTCTACTTCACTCTGAATTAGGATCTAAATAATATACTACACTATCAACAAAATAGATTTTATAATGGATTAAGTAATTAAGACTTTTTCAAATGCTAATATAAGGAATACAAATAATTACATAGCACCTGGAGTTATTCTTTATTGTAGATCACCAAACAATACATATACTAAATAAAAATATTACCCAAACATGTTGAATTAGTCCATTTATAATTAATGAATTACACACATGAAGTAAGTTTTAAAAGAAAGGAAAGAAATTTTCTCTAAAATGAATGTTCTTTCTTTTCTGGGCTGTAAAATTAACATCTTATCAAAACAACTTTCAAGGATAACTTTTTCAAGGATGGGCAAATGCTTGGTGTCACTTTAATATTACACTAAATGAGCTATTGTATGTACGCCTTCAATAAAATACAATTAGAACCTTAAATTTGATTATCTATATCTTGTCTTTGTGTGTTGAGATAGTGTCATGAAGATGCAAGGACAAAATTGTTAGTTGGAGTCAGTAAACCCGGATTTACAGCGTGGCTCTGAAATTTACTACCTGTATGATCCAGGGCATGTCTATAGCATGAAGAGGTTGGACTAGATAATCACTAGAGTCCCTTTCAATTCCCAAATCCTATGAAACTTTTCAGGAGTAGTCAATTAGCTTTTTTTCATGATGAGGTAGATGGTATTCAGGGGATCATAGATCTGGTACTTGAACAAAGGCCATCTAGACCAAATCCCACATTTTACAAGTAAAGAAACTGAGGAACAAATGATTTTTCCAAGATTCACAAAGGTAGTAAATATCAGAAGTCAATTTTTTTTTTAGGTTTTTTGCAAGGCAAATGAGGTTAAGTGGCTTGCCCAAGGCCACACAGCTAGGTAATTATTAAGTGTCTGAGACCAGATTTGAACCCAGGCACTCCTGACTCCAAGGCCAGTGCTTTATCCACTATACCACCTAGCTGCCCCCAATCAGAAGTCAATCTGAACTTAGGTTCTATGATTCTAGATTCCATGACTTTGAATATATATTACTACCTTTGGACCTCACAAGAAACTGCAAATTTTATTATCTCCAAATTACAGATGAAGAAACTGAGATTGAAGAAGTTAAGTAGCGTGGCTATGGTTACACAATTGATAAATATCATAAATGAGACTTAAAATCAGGTTTTTGGGGCTCCAAGTCAGTCTTCCATCTACTGTGCTATTCTGGATCACTAATATTAGAGAAATAGTTATAATTAACCTCCTCAAAAACAGTAAAAATGTGAACAAGCTAGAAGCACAAGAAAAACTAGGTCAACAAGATTAAAAAAAACAAATAGCTGGTCTTCTAACCAACTGCACAGTCCTACATTAAAAGGGACTTCACCTCTGGTGTGGGTAGACTTTCTCCAAAATGGTTAACAAATGAAAGATACAGAAACAGATTTTAAATTTTGATTCCTTATTTTTAAATAAATGAAACATTAACATTTTGATATATTAGCCAGAGAAAACTTTCATTTCTGCCCTTAAAAGCTACTTTAAAAAATAAAATGTTCCATCTGATGAGTTCAAACCTACAGTCTTTGAGAAGGGAGTCATTGATTTTAGTCAAGTCCTGATTTTTTTTTAACATTTATTTTTCCAGGGACCTAATGCACTTGGGAGACCGATTTTAGTTTCAGAGTGTGCTAGTCTGTCATTTGTCATGGAACATGAAGAGCACAGGTGGCTGCCAATAATGCTAGCTTCTCCCCAATGGCCTGGGAATATGACTCATTGTTGTCCTAAGGAGATAACACTTCTCAGGAAGAGTAATTGAAATTCTCCTTACATCTTTGATCAGAAATAGGCTGCCAGAAAAAGACAAAACTGTCCCATATCATATTTCTTTTTTTTAAGTACTTAAACTCTTTAAAAAATAATAATGATAGGATAAGAAGAGTCATATATTGGAAAAAAGAAAGTTTGATGTAATAGTGCTCAAAATAATTAATACAAAAAGATACCAAAATGCCATAGAAAGAATTTTGGAACACAAAAACGCCCTTACATCCAATTCAATCTGTTGCTCAGTTTTGTCAATTCTACCCTTACAAGTCTGATTCTATTCACCCCCTTCTCTACATTCTGAGAACTTCTCAGAATCTTTCATTGTATTATAGCAATTAGGAAACTCAATCACAATTATCATCAGAGAGCTCAGGTATCAATCACAAAGTGAGATTTTCAAAATCATTCTGCAAAATATTGTCCAGTTTCATATCTACTGTGTTTTGTTTTGTTTTGTTTTTTTTAAGTCTCAAAAGTTCAAATTGATATGACAGTTCTTTATAGCATAAAAAATACTAGGTTAATAGTCAGGAACCCTTGGTTCTCTTAACTAGGTTTTAATTAACTATTATATCTGGGGGGTGGGGGCGGGGTCCAGCTTCCATAATGTAAAATGAAGAAACTGTATTGATCTAGATCAGCAGTACTTAAAGTGAAATAAGGTCCAGGGATCCATTAGGATCCCTGAGACTCTTTCAGATAAATTTCCAGGTCAAAATTATTTTCATAATAATACTAAGATATTTTAATTTGCAACATGATAAATATTGATTGACATAATCTGCACAAACAAAAGCTCTTTGGAGTCCTTAAAATTTTTTTAAAGTGTTAAGGGGGTCCTGAATTCAAAGTGTTTTAGAATTATTGGTCTAGATTAGTGTTGTCAAAAACAAATAGAAAGGATTGCTGCATGTTGACTTAGTATCCACAAAATAATACTATCTATGTTGTTTTGTATTTTTGATTTATTTTTCTGAAATATTCCCCAATTACATTTAAATCTGGTTCTGGCTAGTTGCAAATTTGATATCTGTTATCTAGATCATCTTTAAGATTTCCTAAAATGTGAATCAGCATGTTGATCCTCTGCTTTCTATCAGCATTGTGCTTTGATATTTTTAAACATGTTACTGCTTAATCAGCAGTTTTTCTACAACCCACATTTTATATTCAGAAACATACACAGAAACACACATGTTTACAGTATACACGAACACCCTATATATAGGGTGTTCATGTATGTGTATATGTAGATATATAAACAAATGCATGTATATGTGTGTGTTTGTGCACATGTGTACACATAAGAATATACATTTTTCCAACACTTCAATTTAAAGTTGAATTGTAGACACCTAAGAGTCTATTTTGTTGAATTGTAAAGATTATTGAAAGTTTAATTGTTCAAGAGGTCATAAAACTCTGATTTCTGAAAATTGTTTACATAATTATGATAAAAGTCATTGTTTCCAAAGATATAAATATAAATATATTCTTATTGCTCTCTTTAGAATACATGACTTCAAAGTAGTTTTGATAGGTCATGAGAGACTTTCTTGAAATTGTCAATGCCATCATAATACATATTAGAAAAAAAAATCCTGAGATAGATATTATTTCAAAAACACATGATGTGACAAGCAAAATATTTCAATTTCACAGTTTTTAAATTATTTTTTCTAAAGAAAAAACTTAATTTTGCCTTTATAACATCAAAATCTTTATATATATATATACATATATATATATACATATACTAAAAGTTGATGTTTAGAAAATGTTACTAAAGTCTTAAAAGATTTGCTTCTCATTGTGGTATCTCTCAAACAAAGGTACATAGGTGATTTGTACAGTATTTATTATAACAGGTATAATTAAAGAACTTCATTTCAAAATGAAATAAAAATACTACCAGAATAATAAAAATCAAAGCAATAGAAGAGGGAGGTGGGGAAAGAAATAAATTCTATATTCAACTTTTCTAATAAAATTGTCAGCCAAATTTTACAAGTAGTTGAAATAAGTTTATAAGTTTAAATACCATTTCCCCACAGGCAATTCTCAAAAGAAACACAGTCAATGGTTTATCTGAAAAAAAAAATATTTAAAACCAATAATATTCATATAAATGTAAATTAAAACAACCTGAGTCCCATAAAATTGTCAAAGATAATTTAAAAAATAAAAGAAATTCACTATTGTGGTACTATGGAAAAACAGACAATGTTAATGGAGTCATGAATTATTCCTACTATTATGAAAAGTCATATGGAAAAAACAATACAAATGCCAAAAATCTTCATAATGTTGGATATAATGATCTCACTATTAGGTTTATACTACAAGCAAATTACTTACAGAAAGGAAGGACCTGTCTTTATGAAAGTATATATTAAAACAGTATTCACTGTAAGAAAAAAGGAAAAAACAAATAAATAAACTTGAATAAACCAAATTATATACTCAACATTGGGAGATCAGTTGAAATAAATTGTGCTTTATAAGTGTAATAAAATTTTATTACATCATAAAGAATGGCATTTATGAATAATACATAGAAACAAAGATTTATATAGCTATATGTATATAAACATATAGATAGTGATTGAAGTTGAAGAGAAAGGAATCAAAGAAACAATATAATACAATGTTTACATCATAAAAGTTGAATTAAACAATAGTGAATCTCCTTCAGTGGATGTGATTGACATTGTCACCTTTTTTGAACTTAACACACACATTCTTAAAGCATACTTTCTTTCAATATTCAATAAATAATAAAAGTATAGAGTTGAATGTCCAAATATTCCAAAGCAACCTACTAGCATCAATTTAAAATTTTTTTTTATTGTTCTTTTTGGTTTTGATTTTTTTATTTCTCTAATGACCTTATTCACACATTTGAATTTTCCAAAATGTAGTTGGAGAATTAAATTGCAATTATCAATGAAAAATTAAGACCCCAAAATAAAAAGTTTATTTCTTAATAGAGAGTCTAGATATTTAGATAAAGTACCCCAGGGGACATTGTGAGTTTACCACATGGCCTCCAAGGTAAAACAAGATAGTTGATCTTTAAGGACTAGGCATAGGGAGAGAAACAAAGGAAAGAGGAAGAGAGAAGCTTGTTGCCTAGGAACCAAGACTCAAAGGAATGTGTCTACTTTTTCTGATAACAAGGTAACCTGACCTTTGTGGCCTGAATCTAAATGATTTGAACCTGCCCAATGAACTGCTCAAACATCAGAAGGAAATTTTCTGCTCAGCAGGACCATGATTCTGAGAAAGTAACTATAATTAAAAAGTGGTTGGACCTTCCCTCAGCATTGGATAATAGATGATAAAGAGATATCCGTAGACTTCAGTAGTATATATTTAGCTTACATGTGTATTTTACAGTTCCCACAGTAAAAAAAAATCAGAGAATTCAAGAATTAAGTAATCCAAAATGTAATATTTTAAAACTGAATGATTTTTAGCAAATAATTTCTTGTCAGTTTGGATATGTATTCAATTCTATATATTCATATGGAAGCATATGTCAGCTTATAAAATGTATGAGATGGAAAGTATACATATCTTCTATATTTTATTTTTTCTAATGCAAATACTGTATTTTTATAGATTGAAATTCAGTAGAACTGAAAATCAAATCAAAAATCAAGACTATAAAAAATGAGTCTTGTTAGATGAGAAGGGAAAAAAAAATTCTCACATAGTAAGTCTTTGGGTTTTGATTCATGAAGTTTAATTGGAAACTCTGAAGGATAAAATCAATGTAGGACACTGTAACAAATGAAATTCAAAGTCAAATCTGTTTATCAGCCCTCTCCTGTGAGTGAATCTAATCAGTATAGAATAAAAATATTTTAGTCTGGGGGACATTAGAGAGCTGAATGTTCTTAACTGGGGTCCAATAAAATTGGTAATTGTAGTTCAATATAACTAGCTTGCTTTGTTTGCAGATGTTTGCATTATTCTGAGGAGTCCTTTTACCTCTTCAGTTTTCCAAATGGACCCATAATATATAAAAAGAAGCCCTGATAAAATCCTCTACCCCTGCTCTCATTTCAGAACTTTTGAAGCTTATGAAAGTGTATGACTTGATCAAGATCATTAGTCTAGAGAGTTGCAAAACTGGAACTAAAACACAGCCATTACAGCAAAATCTTTGTTGTTTAAAGAGGAGTTGTGCCAAATTTTCAGAAGAATGGTATTTAGTTTTGTCAAAATTTGCATTAATTTCATTCAATCAACAAGCATTTATTAATCTGTGCCACATGCTAGATAAAATAATCCAAAGATAACCAATAAAAATGTTCTCTACACTTAAGAAGCTTACATTCTATTTGGAAGATAAAACATATACATTTATAAATATAAATCAGACACACAAGATACACACATACATATGTGAGTATGTAGGTATTGATGTGTATGTTGAGAAGTTGAGGAACTGAGCCAATTAGGACATTGGATGAGGTCTTGAACTAAGATGCAAGCTATATGAGTGGAAAAGAACAGAAGCAAAAGATGTAGAAGTAGAAAAGGCAAGATTTGGTTATGTGGGATGAAGGAGGAATCAAGGATAATACAAACCTGAAAGACTAGAATGATGATGCCTTGGACAGAAATAAAGAACTTCAGTATGTAGGTACATTTTGGGGGAGAGAGAATGGGATCAATTTGGATATGCTGAGTTTCAGATCTGTCTGAAATGTCCACTACACAATTGGTCATGTGATATTGAAGCTCATGAGAGATCTGGCAAAATATATAAATATAAATATATATATATACATATATACACACATAGATGTATATATCTTTATATATTATATGTGTTTATGGATGTATGTGTATGCATGCATACATAGCCACACATGTACACACAAACACACATATTTGATGTTATCTAGATGGAAACAATAAATTCATGGGGGATGATGAGATCACCAAGAGAAGATTTAGAGAAAGAAGAAATCAAGGACAGTCTTTGGATATCACTACAATTAGGTTATGTGGTATGAATTCTGAACCAGCAAAAGATGAAAAGGAATGATCATAAAAGTAGGAGGAAAGTGAAGAGACAACAGTCATCATCGACATAATACTTACTTTATGCTAAGCACTATGTTAAGGGTTTTATAAATATAAATTCACTCAATTCTTACAATAACATTGAGAGGGAGGTGCTATTATTTCCATTTTATAGATGAGCAAACAGAGATGGAGAATAGTTAAAAGACTTGCCCCAAAATTACTTAAAAGTAAATGTCTGAGACCAGATTTGAACTTGGTTTTCCTGACTTCTGGCCCAGATCACATTATTCACTGCACCACTTAACTGTCCTAATAAATAGCATCAAGAAAACCCAGAGAAGAGAATATCCAGGAGAGGGCATTCAGCAGTCTCAGTTGATGCAGAAAATATATGCAAGCTGATTCAAAACTGAAAGAAAATTAAAGGAAATAGAACTGTCTTTTTAGGAGTCACAGAAACCTCAAATTTCTCATAGTACTGTTCAGTATAACTAAAAATTAATCATCTAAAAACAAAAAAGAGCAAGTAAAGGATCATGCTAAAAACTTTTTTTCCTAAAAATCTTTGAAGTTGACAATAGCTTTCAGTTTCATGACTTCAGTTCACTCACATAAGAAAGTAATTCAATTAATTATCTTGACATATGTCTTTAGCCCTATGCTGTTCAACATCTTATCAACAATTTGGTTTAATTCATTGACATCAAGCTTATCACATATACTGATGACTCAAATCTGGGAAGGACAGCTAATTTTGTCAAATGGCAGAATTAGAAACTAAAAAGTACCTGACAGGATGAAACATGGTAAATCTGTTAAGATTAAATTTAATTCAGGATTCATGCAAGGTCCTGCAGCTTCCTTCAAAACAATCAACTGCACAGCTATGTGCACAACTACATAGAATGAAAAAAATGTGACTTTAATTCATGGGCAAAAGACTTGGAGAGTTTATTTAATTGCAAAATCAATGAGTCAATCATGTGACAAACTTTTGAGAATGGTGCTATATGGAGTCCAGAATAATGGACATAACAGTCCTATTATACTCTATGCCATATCTAGATTATCAAAAGTATTTCTGTGCAGATTAGTAAGGACACTGACAATTTCGATTAGATACAGTGGAAGGCAACCAGGATTATGCAGGGAGAGAATGGGATTAGACTATCTTTCAAGACCCTTTCAACTCTGAGATTTTAGTATGCATGGTTACACTGGAAACCACAAGCCAGACATGGTGACACACAATGGTTATCCCAGCTACTTATGAAGCTGAGGCAGGCAAAACCCCTTGATTTTCGTAGTTCTAGGCTTCAGTGGGCAAGCTGATCAACTCTCTGTATTAAATTTGGCACCAGAATGGTGAACTCATGAAAAATGTGTGTCTGTATGGGTCACCAGATTGTATAGCAAAAGATAGACCAACTCAAATTGGACATAGAACACATCAAAACTCCTATACTTATCAGTAGTGGATTTGGATATTTTAGTAGACCCCTGCATTTATAGCTCAGGAGACAGAGATGCAGTCTTAGGAAAAAACGAGACAAAGAAAGAGAGAAAGAGAAACAGAAAGAAAGAGAGAAAGAAAGAAAGAAAGAAAGAAAGAAAGAAAGAAAGAAAGAGAAGAAAAGAGCAATAGAAGAAAAGGAAAAGGAAAAAACAAGTGTAAAAAGGAAAGAAAAAGAGGCAAGAGAAAAGAAAAGAAAAAGGAAAGGAAAGGGAGAGGAAAGGAAAGGAAAAAAGAGGCAAAGGAAAAGGAAAAGAGAAAGTTAAAGAGAGGTAAGGAAAGGAGAATGCAAGGAAATGAAATGAAAGGAAAAATAAAGTGAAGGGAAAAGAAGTAAATGAAGGGAATACATAGAAAAGGTTAAAAAAAACTGGGGCAGCTAGGTGGTGCAGTGGATAGAATACTGGCCCCGGAGTCAGGAGGACCTGAGTTCAAATTCATCCTCAGACAGTTATTTATTATCTAATTGTGTGAACTTGGGCAAGTTACTTAATTCTATGTCCTTGAAAAAAACCAAATAAATAAATTTAAAAAACCTCAAATATGAAAAAATAGAAGGAAAAACAGGAGTTTGTAACAAAATGTCAAAACACTATAGCTGTGGAAATGGCCTCAGGAGAAAAACTATTGCTCCATCAACTATTGTAGTTAATATGATATATTTGTTTTTTCATCAGAATAGAGTTATTCATACTCATTTCAACTACCAGTTGTAAAGCAGATTAGAACAGGCATTGTTTCATCAGTGATTTTCCCTTATTTTCAGTGTACTAAGCTTAAGTTACTTAGTTCATTTATTTCTGATAATACATTGTTTCTGCTATGAAAACCAGGGCCTTCCTATTCTTCAAATAGAAGCACTGCCTACTAATGGTAATTGTTTTTGTTATATAGACTTTGTTAGATCTCAGTTTAACAATGAATTGTGCAATCATGGTCCCATTGGCAACAGTCAAATCTTATAGATTCCATGAAAAGAACACTGAGAAATAGAGTATCATTTAATGATAACTAAGTAAAATAGTCACAAAACACTGGATAAGATGTTTCTAAGAAACAGTGGAGAACCATGTTATAGGCAGGTATTCACTTGATGGGATGAGGCTCAAAGTTTACTCATCTCAAATGTGGTCAAAAGCAAAAGCTTTTCATAGCAATGATCTTAAAAGTGACTTCATTCAACTTATAATCTGGGGCTTTGGAAATAATTCATTGAGAAAAAGACTTGATATGAAGTAAAGGACTAAAGAACTGAGAAGCAAAAAATTTAAAAAAGATAAAAAAGTAAACTCTTTCTAGAGACTGAGGTAAATTATCTGAATGGATATTTAGAACAGAAAGAAAAACAAAATTCTGATATTAAATTCTACCCACGGAAGCAGATACAAATGTTGTAGCTTAGCAGACATATCTGGCTTCTCTGTCATTCCGAGAACAAGACCCTTCATCTCTATTTTTACTGGATCTCCTGAAATTTTCCCCTTTATCATCAATAGCTTCTGTCTTCCTTGGATTTCCTCAAATTCCAGTTAAAATCCCATCTTCTACATTCAACTTTTCTTGGATCTCCAGTTGCCTTCTCTCTGTTGAATATCACTAGTATATAATACAGATAAAATTTTTTATATGTTGTCTCCCTTGACTTTAAGCCTTAGTTGTGCTTCCCATTGGGCATGAGACTGTGACCATGAAAAAAAGAAATATTTTATTCCAATCTTTGTATTTCAAATGCTTACCACAATGTCTAGCACATAAAACAAAGTGCTTGTTGACCAGTTCAGTCATATGGATTTTATATGAATTTGAAAGTTTATTAAAATTTCCTTTGTTATCAGTTGCTTGAAATTCTGACAGTTTTAAAACTGCTCTTAGGAATTGGATTTGAGGATTTGCTTTTCTTAAAATGATAGATTAGGTACATCAAAATTGTCCTAGCTTTTTTTTTCAGTTAAAATAGGCATAGCTGGATAAATTGGTGATACAAACACATAAAATAAATAAATGCTTTCCAAAGAACTTGACAACATCTGGAAAATATTGAATTTGCACACTAATATTTAAGCCAGTACCTTGTCTAGCCTCCACACAGCTTCCAACTGGATATTTCCTCTATTCTTTTGTTAGGTGACAGGAAAGCCATGGGAAAATCAAAAAGGGCAGTTACCAGGTGATAGGTAAAAGAAAAATATTTACTAGTCATGTCTGGCAGGATGTTAGAAGCTAAAGCAGGATCTACTGTGTCTGTAAAGTACTGTCTCTAGAACATCATTTCTAGTTTTACACATACAACACACTTTTATCAATCCCTAGGAAAAAGTTTTGCATTTTGAGATCTTTTTCTCCATATTCTAATATGTGACTCTATTGTCAAATATACCAGCATATTTATTAGACTAATTTATTTATGCCTGTCTTTTTATCTCTGTATCTGTCTATCATCTATCCAACAATTTAATGATATTGGGCCTCTATCTTTTGCACAAGCTACATGTGCACTCATGGGCCCAAACCTACTACCAAATGGCAAAGGCTTAGCTTCATTTCCAACCTGGGTCAATTTACTCCTAGGCAAACTGGTTATCCCCACTTGCAAAAATATGCATTGATCCATTGCTAACAGAGCCTAATGGCAGAAAAGAATGTATAATTGTAAAACCCAAAACAAAGATGTTCCTGCTAAAGTGGAGCTTCTTAAGTGGACCCGATATATAAATGAAGAGACTCAGATATTCTGTTGTCACAACTATTATACAAATATTTATATAATGTATACAAAATATACAAATATTAATTATATTTCAACTCAACCTTTCAAGCAAAAGCTGCCATCATTTAATCCTATCAGTTATCTCATGTATTCATCTATTGTTTCATAATTTATCTATTTGCCTGATTAAAAACTCAATTAAGATCAAAGGATTGCCTTCATTTTACTAAACCACAATCTGACAAATTCTTACCACTTAATAGTGATTTGATTAGTTAGGGTGATCTAATGAGGAAACTAAGGCAGTAAGGTAATGAAGTAAATAGAGTGCCAGACCTGAAGTAAAAAAAATTCATTTTCTAGAGAGAGTTTAAATCTGGTCTCAATCACTTATCAGTTGTGGGACTCTGGGCAAGGCACTTAACCCTGTTTGCCTCAGTTTCCTTATCTATAAGGAATAAGATAGAGTTGGAAAGTCTCTGCAAAGTCAACAAGTACAACTCTTTTTACAGAGGAGGAAACAGAAACCAAGAAAGATTAGATATTTTCTCCCAAATAAAAAAAGGTAAGTTGATGAGTTAAGATTTCAATCCATAATAATTTTACTCCAAATCCAGTATTTTTTTCTATTGCACCTGCACTGCCTCTTATATAATTTAACACATGCATGGGAGACACATTATTTGTAGTCACCTTTTTAGATTACTGCTCTGTTAAGTGAAATTCAATAATCAACAAGTAACATACATGATAGGACCTTATATTCCTTTTTTTTTGTTTTGTGGGGAGATCTAGATTAGTGATTTTATTAGTTTGTGATTTATTGAGGAAACTAGAGCAGGTGAAGAAATGAATAGAGTGCTAGACATGGAGTAAAAAAGATTCATCTTCTAGAATTTAAATCTGGTCTCAATCACTTACTAGTTGTATGACTCTGGGCAAGTCATTTAACCCTATTTATCTCAGTTTCCTTATCTATAAAATGACAAACTGCTTTGGCATTTCTGCCAAAACAATACAAAACCAAAAACAACCCAAAAGGATGCAAGAAAAACTAGACATGATAGAAACAACTGAATAAAATGGAAAAAAAAAATATTTGCTCTACTGATGCAAATCAGCAACTGCTGTGCCAATTGTTAGAGACACTGAGAGACTGTAAATACCCTTAGGTCAAATGGTCATCTTGAGTAAGAGACTGAACTTGAATCCTGATCTTTTGCTGAGGTCAGTACTTAATGCACTATGCATTATAGCTTTTATATCATTTTTCTATTCTCTAAGATAGTTATGGGGCTGTTTAGAAGTGACATACTCTTGAAAATCTATTTTATATCTTTGGAATGGACAATCAAAAATAGAATTTGAAAGTCCTTGCCAACTGCAACAAGACATTCGAGTTATCAAATGATTAATGTACAACCCTAAGAATAATTAGAAAAGATTGTTATTAATTCTAATTTTATCATGACTGTATCCAACCTCAAGAATAACAAATGTTAGGGGCAGCTAGGTGGCACAGTGGATAGAGCACCGGCCCTGGAGTCAGGAGTACCTGAGTTCAAATCCGGCCTCAGACACGTAATAATTACCTAGCTGTGTGGCCTTGGGCAAGCCACTTAACCCCATTTGCCTTGCAAAAACCTAAAAAAAAAAAAAGAATAACAAATGTTGAAACAAATTTTCTATACATGCAAACACAATTGAAAATCTAATACAATCTAAGATTTATAGATGGAAAGGGTCTTAAAAGTTTTTGAGCCTAACTCCTCAGTTAGCATATGAGAAATCTGAGATTCAGAGAAAGATAAACTGTGCCTAGCATCTCACATTTAGCAAATATCTAAGGCAAGATTTGAAAGTGAGACTTCCTGACTTGAAGTCCAGTGCTTTATCTACTATGTCATATAACTAACCACAAAACATCAAGAGCACATGAACATTAATTTGTTTAATAGTTATTAAAGATTTTTTTATCCCATTCAACTATTTCATATTTTCCTTTGTAAAAAGAAATAAAGCTAATATTATTTTTTTAATCTTGGCTAACTAAATAAAATGGCTAGTAAAGTTGAAAAATGAATAGAGTGCCAAGCCTAGAGTCAGGAAGATATGTATTTGCAGAAATAATAAATGCACACTTCTCAGACCATGATGCAATAAAAATTATATATAATATAGGGTCATAGAAGGATAAACCAAATACTAATTGGAAACTAAAAAACTTAATTTTAAATAATAGGTGGATCCAATAGCAAAAAATAGAAATAATCAATTATTTTACCCAAGAAAATGATATTAATGAGACATGATACCAAAATTCATGAGATGCAACCAAGGAAATTTGGGTTTTTTTTTTTAGGTTTTTTCAAGGCAAATGGGGTTAAGTGGCTTTCCCAAGGCCACACAGCTAGGTAATTATTAAGTGTCTGAGGCCGGATTTGAACTCAGGTACTCCTGACTCCAGGGCCGGTGCTCTATCCACTGCGCCACCTAGCTGCCCCTACCAAGGAAATTTTGAGGGAAACTTTATATCTCTAAATTCCTATAGGAATGAAATAGAGAAAGAGGAGATCAATGAATTTGGGTATGCAACTAAAAAAGCTAGAAAAAAGAGCAAATTAAAGATCCTCAATTAAATGCCAAATTAGAAATTCTGAAAATCAAGGGAGAGAGAAATAAAATTGAAAGCAAGAAAACCATTGATCTAATAAATAAAACTAATAGTTAGTTTTAGGAAAAAAATAAAATAGATAAACATTTAACCAATATGATTTTAAAAAAGAAAGAAGGAAACCAAATTATCAGTATCAAAAATGAAAAGGGTGAACTAACTACCAATGAGGAGGGAATTAAAGAGATAATGCAAGGCTACTTTGCTGAACTGTATGCCAATAAATTGGATAACCTGAGTAAAATAGATGAATTTTTCAAAAATAAAACTGCCCAGATTAACAGAAGAGGAAATAAAACACTTAAATAACACCGTTTCAGAAACAGAAATTGAAGAAAACATCAATAAACACCCTAAGAAAAAGTCTCCAAGTCCAGTGGATTTAGAAGTGAATTCTAACAAACATTTAAGGAACAATTAAATCCTATTACTACATAAACTATTTTTAAAAAAATAGGAAAAGAAGGGGTTCTGCCAAATTCCTTTTATGACACCAACATGCTGCTAATACCTAAACCAGGAAGAAGTAAAACAGAGAAAAAAAAATTATAGACCAATTTGCCTAATGAATAATGATGCAAAAAAATCTTAAATAAAATTTTAGCATTGAGACTACAGCAAGTAACTACTAGGATAAAACACCATGATCAGGTAGGATTTATACCAGGTAGGCAGGGATGGTTCAATATTAGGAAAACACTCAACATAATTGAACCTTTCAATAGCAAAACCAACAGAAATCCTATGATTATCTCAATAGATGCTGAAAAAGTCTTTGATAAAATGCAACATCCATTCCTGTTACAAGCACTAGAAAGATAGGAATAAATGGAGTTTTCTTTAAAATAATAAATAGTATAAATCTAAAACATCAACAAATAAATACATACACACACACACACACACACACACACACACACACACACACACACACACACATATATATATATATATATAAAATGGGGATAAAATCAGAGCATTTCCAATAAAATAGGGGTAAACAAGGATGCCCATTATTACCATTACTATTCAACATAGTATTAGAAATGCTAGCTTTAGCAATAACAGAAGAAAAAGAAATTGAAGGAATCAGAATTGGCAATGATGAAGCACAGCTTTCATTCTTTGCAGGTGATAGGATGGTATATTTAAAGAACCCAAGAAAATCATCTTAAAAACTACTTGAAACAATGAACAAATTAAGCAAAATAGCAGTATGTAAAATGAACCCACATAAATCATCAGCATTTCTATATGAACAACAAAGTCCAAGAGCAAGAGATAGAAAGAAAAATTCCATTTAAAGTAACTATAGACAATAGTAAATACTTGGGAATCTACCCTCCCAAGACAAATCCATAAACTGTATGAAAACAATTATAAAGCATTCTCACCCAAATAAAATAAGATTTAAATAATTAGAAAAATGTCAATTGTTCATGGTTAGATCAAACTAAAATAATAAAAATGGCAATTCTAAACAAATTAAATTACTTATTCAGAGCCATACCAATCAAACTACCACAAAAGGTCAAGAATAGCAAGGAGGCTGATGGAAAAAATGTAAAGAAAAGTGGCCTAGCTCTACCAGAATTAAAACTATACTATAAAGCAGTAGTCATCAAAATAACCTGGTACTGGTTAAGAAATAGAATAATGGATCAGTGATTTAGGATAGGATCAAAAGAAACAGTAAGTGACTATAGTAAGCTACTGTTTGACAAACTAAAGACATTAGCTTCTGGGATAAGAACTCACATTTGACAAAAAATTGTTAGGAAAACTGGAAAATAGTATGACAAAAACTTGGTATAGAACCACATCTCACACCCCATATCAAAATAAGGTCAAAATGGGTACAGGATTTATATATAAAAGGGCAACACCATAGATAAATTAATAGACCAAGAAACACATCTATCAGATCTATGGAAAGGGGACAAATTTATGATCAAACAAGAAATAGGGTACATTTTAAACTGCCAAATGAATGATTTTGATTATATTAAATTAAAAAGGTTTTGTGCTAAAAATCAATGCTATCAAAATCAAAAGGAAAGCAGAAAGCTTGGAAACAATCTTCACAACTAGGAGCTCTGACAAAGGTCTCATTTCTAAAATATACAGAGAATTGTATCAGTTTATAAACTTACAAGTCATTCCCCCATTGATAAATTGTCAAAGGATATGAATAGTTTTCAAATGAAGAAATAAAAGCTATATATAATCATATAAAAATGCTCCAATCATTATAATAATAAAAATATAAATTAAGAGGTACCACCTTACACCTATCAGATTGGCCAAGATGAGAAAAAGGGAAAATGATCAATGTTGAGAGGTTGTGGGAGGACTGGGACAGTAATGCATTGTTTGTGGAGTTGTGA
The DNA here is from genome assembly GCF_037893015.1 of Macrotis lagotis. Classification (NCBI taxonomy): domain Eukaryota; kingdom Metazoa; phylum Chordata; class Mammalia; order Peramelemorphia; family Peramelidae; genus Macrotis; species Macrotis lagotis. The sequence goes on from NC_133658.1 coordinate 540,329,002, forward strand.
AATGATCCAACCATTCTGGAGAGCAATATGGAACTATGCCTAAAGAGCAATAAAACTGTTCACTCCCTTTGACCTAGTAATTCAAATTCTAGGCCTATATACAGAACAAATCATAAAAAAATGGAAAAAAGGCCACATGTTTCAAAATATTCATAGCAGATTTTTTTTTTTATAGTGGAAAAGAATTGGAAATAAAGGGATGCCCATCAATTGGGGAATGGCTAAACAAGTTATGGTACATTTATACCATGGAATATTATGAATCTATAAGAAACTATAAATGATCAGACTCTAGAGAAAAAAATGGAATAAGTTACAGGATCTGATGCAGAGCAAAAGGAGCAGAACCAAGAAAACAAGGTACACATTAACAACAACATTGTGAGATGATCAACTTTGATGGAAGCAGCTCCTCTCAGCAGTTCAGAGAGCTAGAACAACTGTTTTAGACCGGTTATGGACAATGCTATCCCCATCCAGAAGAATAAAAAGCAAACCAAACCAAAAAAAAAATTAAAAATCCCTGAGAATCTGATGAACACTTAATAAAAAATATCTTTCATGTATCTCTTTCCCTTAATCCTAATTCCTCATACCGAAAATGATTAGTCCATAAACATGTTTATCACAAACATGTATGTACAATGATAATGTGACTGTTCATTGCTGAAGGGAAGGGAGTGGGAAGGGAGGGTGGATGTCAATTTTGTAACTTAAAAATATACATATGCATATGGATGAAAGTTGAAAAACTTTCATGACATGTATTTGTAAAAAAAAATCGATAAAAAAGGAAGACCTGTATTCAAATCCAGACAGCATAATGATCTTGAGTAAGTCACTTAACCTTGCTTGCCTCACTTTCCTTATCTGTGAAATGAACTAGAGAAGGAAAGGGCAAACAACTAGTGCCTTTTGCCAAGAAAAGCCCATATGTAGTAATGAAGATTTGGACATGTATGAATCTCCTGAACAAAACAAATTAAACAGAATGTATGGAGGAGCAGAGTCTTTTTCCAAGATCTTCACCACAGAAAATTGTGTTAGCTCCTGGACAAAAGAATCAGGCCAGGCTTCATATATTCCTCAAGCAGCTGGGTTTATGTTCTGGTCTACTTCGCTTTTGATCATCACATCCTCTATGCTTGCCTTCATGTCCTGATTAGCAAAGTCACCACAGCAAATAGAAACAGAATTTCTCTCAATGAGGATGGAACTAGATGCTACAGTATCTGTTATTCACTGGTAAGAAAACTTTTGATTCTGTGAATAGGTGAGTCAACCGGAAGATAGGTTATTCCACTGAGAAAACCAGGAGAAAGATGGGATATACTTTTACTTCTGATGGAACACACAAATGTAATTCAAAAGGGAAAGGCAGAGAATGTTCATAATGGAATATTTCCAAGTAGGGAATAAAAGACTGAGTAGAAGGACTTTTATACCTCTTCAACATTATGAAATTTTCATCAAACTGAATTTTGTTAAAAACCAGATTTATGTGAAATTGTAAAGGGTTTATTTATTCAAGAATTAGTGGACACTCTTAGCTCAACAATTTTTGAAGCATAAGATTTAAGTGCCAGTAGTGAAATTCTAGCTATGAGAAATAAAATATTAAGATTTTGTGCTTGCATAGAAAAGATTTTACAAATTGGGTTCCCAATCCCTCTTTTTAGAGGGATGAGAGAAAAAGTACTCAATGATCATAAGGTGGGGGAAGGCTGAGATGCTCTATTGTTAATAGCAATAGATCAACAACAGTAAGTGCCAGGATCATTTGACCTAATTGGGTTCCAGTTTTTCCACCTGGAAAAATGAGAGAATTGGACTTAGGTGGTCTCTAAACATTCTATAATCCTACTTGGAGGGCTTTGATGGACAAAAATAGGGTGAAACTCTCATTTCCAACCTTCAAATCTTCATTAATCATATTCATTAAAAGCAATTCAGTCAGCATGACAATCCAAATCTTGAAATTTTTAAATTCCTTCTCTGATATTAGAAACTATCTTATTTTATATTTTACTTTTAGTTTTAAAATTATATTTTGTTTATCTTTTGGCTTTTGTCTGGTCTTAATTTTCATATATATATACATATATATACATATATATATATATGTATATTCCTTTCCTCTTCCTTCCAGCAAGCAACCCCCTTGTAACCAAAAAAATTTAAAAAGTCCAAGTAATCAAAATATCATCTTAGTCTATAAGTCACTATATGATAGAGAACCTATTTTATTTTAAATAGGAAAGTAAATTAGATAATAATACTGAAAAAGAAAAATATTACAAAAATCTCAAGTGTATCTTTTGCCAACTGCTTAATGTAGCATGTATTTACTCATTACAAGGCAGGCTGTGTAATACCAAAACCACAATCTTAATGCACTTGATTTTCAAAATTATCACTGCTTTCGAAAAAGAGAATTGCAGATTAAGTCTAAGAAGGCTACTAATCATTGAATGATATTGAAAAATTATTGTTTCTTTTTCTGTCAATAATAGTCTTATTATACCACGTCATTACAGCATAGGGATGGCTCTAATATTTCAAAAGGTGGTCCAGGAAAACCTAATGATGGCCTCTGATGATGGATTGTATGTCTACCATCTGAAAGCAAATCTAGGTATGTGTAAAAACATTCATCATCATTGGGTTGTCCATCAAATATGTGGTTTGTTTTATTTTTGCCAGAGCAATTTATTAAGTCATCTACAAAGTAATATAGGGAGTGGAAAGAGCATCAAATGCAGTAATGAATTTGATATGATTACAAATTTCAAGCAAAACTTATAGCTGTGATCCTAATAACATTTCTTCCATACAGTGATACCACTTAAAAAGTCTGAGTGGGTATTCAATAAATGTTTATGATTCATATTAACAAAATATCGCTTAATGCATCCATGCCCTGGTCCTGAAGAATGGTTAGAAGAACTTTAAGAACTGGTGATAGTAGGATTATGGCAGCAGTAATAATATCAAGAGGAATAGATAAGAATGGTGCTTTGGCACAAACAGTGGTATCTTGAATTTATCAATATCTTGACTAAATTAGGTTGTATGATATTGAATTATGGAACTTTTAGTATATATATATGTATATATATATGCATATATATATATATATATATATATATATATATATAAAACCATTCCTTTTACAATCTTTCATGAATCATTAAATTGCTTAGCAAAACCTTTCTTAAAAAAACAAAAAAAACCCTTTCTTAAGTATATCACCTTTCAATGAGGTTCTACTATATATATAAATTCAAGGCACTTTTATGGAGCAAAACTAAAAGGAAAACTAACTTTACCAAAAGCCTGTCAGAAGTCTTGTCATTGTGAGCCAATTCGATATAACTAGTAATAATTCACAATTATATACGTGAATCCATATGGTAATTTAGAAAAACAAATGATAACAAGAATGACCTGAAGAAGAATGTTTCAGCATAGCCTAGTGGAAATTATGTCTCATTTAAAGTCAAAGACTTGATTTTGAAGCCAAACTCTATGATTTACTAATTGTGATTTGCTTTGGGCAAATCATTTAACCTTTTAGATCTCAGGTTTCTTGAGTTATAAGAGGGTTGGCCTAGGTGACTCCAAAGGTCCCTTATAGTTCTAAGTTCTATGATTTTTTGCTATCTTTTAATTGAACAACATTGGTAGAATTGGTAAAGTTGACACACATCCAGCACTATTACCAAAATAATGAGCATGGGAAAGTGCTTTAGTTATAGACTTTCAAACTACTTAGGGTCCTATGTCAAATTTTACTTTTTTTTGTTACCCTATTTTTGATGATTTGTAAAACAAGAGATTTAATGCCATTTTAAATACAGATTCATTTCAACCTAAGGGCTATTAATTTTAAACATTCTACGCTTTATAAACCCAGGCTCTAAAACTTTAAAAGCTACATTTTTGTAATAGGCTCCTCTGCTTCTCAATGTCACTTTGAACTTTTCAATATTTAAACTGATGAGAACTCTGAAAGCTATCTGTTGACTACCATTCTCAAATCAACAAATCTGGAATCCTGAGGCAATGGTTGACTTAAACTTAGGGTTGGAATGGCTGATCTTTATTTTTTACTCACTACCTGGGGCTATGGTCTATAAGTCATTTTTTATCTGATAATTCTCAAAGTTAAAAGACTTGCCCCTGCACTTAGATGGCAATTGCCTATATGTGTATAGCTTACCAGGAATTTGGCAAAGGGTTTCATGATACAGGTATGCAAAGAGCTGCAAATGGGAACCAAGAGAGGTAGGAAATAGTTTTTGCCTGTGCTAAGTAAATGATAGCTCAAATCTCTTTTAATCACTCTTCAAACATTAAAGTATTTTATATAAATGTAGCAAACATGTTAACATTTAGCATTTCATACTTTGAGGTTCCTTCTATTAATGAGGTTGATATACAGAAATGTAGAGGGAGTTAAAAAAACTATTATTGCATACAGATTTATAGGTTGAGCTAGATGACTACTGATGTCCTTTCCAATTCTCAAATTCTATGATTCCATGAACTTTTTTACAATAAAAGTGCTTGACTCATCATTGACACACAAAATCTCTTAAAATTAAGATATGATTTCTTCATTCAGGTATTAAATATGACTAGGAGAAAACATACATATCATTCTCTTAGTTTAAATTTAACAAATAAAATGGAGGGTATATGGAGAAATGAAAGAAAAAAAAGTGAATGAAAATATTCCCCTCCAATTTCCAAATCCATTATACAATAATAAATTTGAGAATTAAGCAGTTAGTCCTTCCAAATTAATCCCACCACTTCATTACTCAAATTTTATTTTATTGAACTCTTTTTGAGTTGTATTATAAGCAACCTGTTAGCTTATTTTATGTCCTTAGTTAATCTAGTTGGAGAAAGCAAAACTTAAACTATAATGATACCCTCATAATAATAGCTAGCATTTATACAATATCTTGAGGCTTACAAAACATTGCATCTTACTTCATTCAATCTTTATAAGTTCCCTGTGAGGTAGGTACTTTTCTTATTTCCCATTTTACAGATAAGGTAATTTGGTCTGAGAAATGCTAAGTGATTTGTGCAAGGACCCACAATACATGTCCAAAAATGAAATTGAACACAAGTTTTCCTCTTTTCAACTTCAATGCTTCTATATACTGTTCCATGTAGCTGCCCCACTAAAACCTAAAATTCCATTTTTGTAGAAATCATTTGAGGAAATATGTATATGTATTTATGAATATGTATATATGCACATAAAAATGAAGCATATTTAAGCCAATATCTCTCTGTAACAGAACAAAATGTTCAAATGAAAAAGAACACTAGGTTTCAAAAGGTCATGTTTTTCCACCACCTTCTTTACTTTTAGTCAGACTAATAAAACAGCTCCGAGAAGATGAATGAACCAGCATTGAAAATACATTCCACTTCTCACTTTCAGTTTTTTTATGGGAATTATCTACCTTCTGAATGACCTCAAAGTAAGCCCAAAGTACATAGGTGTTTTGTTAGATTTGTTTTTCAGTTGATGTTGTGACAGCATTGAGATCTAAACATTGTCATTTTATACAAATTCCATTTTGAGTGTGGGTTTTGCTCAAAAAATTATGATACTAAAAGTCATCTCTGGCTGTGACTGTAATGTCTATAAAAGCTAAATCAAGTTTAAATAACTCATAATTTTTTGAAGGGGAGTTAGAGAGGTAAGTCTATAATACACATTGGTTTTTCCCTGAAATTGTTATACTGGAATAGTTGGAAAAGAAAATAATCTGTTAGAAGTTCATCAAACAAAATGTCCTGTTGGGCAGAACAGTATCTTGTTAAACAAATAAAATCCTGAATTCAATCATATCCGACTTCTGAAACCTTTTCCAAATGCCACCATGGCCAGATATCTTTTGGACTGCAACTCTATATAGCATCCAGCATGTCCTATTTTGTATAAGTATTTCATTCTGTGTAGTGGACTTATCTAAACTTTGCATCTCTCTTAGTTGTTAGCACACATTAGGTACATAGTAAATGTTTTGTGTATTACATTATTTCAGAATGCTGTTTTCATGTCTCATATTAACTTTCTCAATATGCATCAAAGATAAATAATTCTAATAAGCAATATCTCATTACGGGTTAATAAATCATCACACATGTTTCAATATTAGAGACCTTCAGTATGCCTACTTAAGATTTGAAGGATGATAAATTCTTAGGGACATATGTTTATTTAAAAACACTTGAAAACTGGTTAATGGTATTATATCAATTTGAATGACACAATGACATTAAGCTTTACAATGAGGCTTTAGTCTGGGTTTCATACCACGTCTGATCTTAAAAAGATCAGTAAAAAAAAAAGAAAAAAAATATCAGGAAATTTATTAGAATAGGTAAACTTGCTTCCCCAAATCAGATAAGGATGGAATAAGCACCCAAAATAATTCTGACAATATGCATTATTGAAAATTTTTCATTTAAATTATTTTAATTCAAATACAATTTCAACACTAAATATAATAAAATAGATAACACTTTTCATTTTTTATCCTTTTTTTAAAAGTTTTTTGCAAGGCAATGGGGTTAAGTGGCTTGCCCAAGGCCACAGCTAGGTAATTATTAAGTGTCTGAGGCTGGATTTGATTTAGGTATTCCTGACTCCAGGGCCAGTGATCTATCCACTGCGCCACCTAGCCATCCCCATTTTCTATCCTTTTCATTCTATTAATTATAAAATTAAAAACAGTGCTCAGGCTACTGGACTATAAAAATGATCCTAAATATTTTGTAATGCTATAAACCAAGAGGGCGATTGAGAATTTTTCATTACATAGAGACAAGCAAATAAGACATTTATTAACTTTCATTCTATCATGCATTCTTAAGTAAGGCAAATGGCTTTTCAAAATATTTAATCATATTTTTGAACTGATATCATCTAGAGAATGCCCAGATTTTAATTTTTAAATTACAAGTAAGATTATATGGTAAATCACACTTAAAGCATAAGCAAAAATATGCTAAGATTGCATTAAATGATAAATATCTCCAAATAAAATAGGTCTAATCAATAGTTTGGAGTCTTGAGTTGGCAGTCCAACTTAAGAGTTATCATCATGGCAAGTAACATTATTTCTAACCTAGACAGGCATGTTAGGTCATGAGTCTTATGTTCATGATATACTTTATTTTTGGGTTTGTTTTTTTTTTTAGGTTTTTGCAAGGCAATGAGGTTAAGTGGCTTGCCCAAGGCCATATAGCTAGGTAATTATTAAGTGTCTGAGGCCGGATTTGAACTCAAGTACTCCTGACTCCAGGGCCAGTGCTCTATCCACTGTGTCACCTAGCCGCCCCCATGATATACTTTAAAAAATATTTTTTATAAGGTAATTCACATTGGATAGTAATAGACTCTATAGGTATTCTCAAAAGGAAAGGCTTGCTGATTGGCATTCTGTTTAGCCATCTGTGGGAAACTGATCTAAGGATTTTCTTTTCATTTAAAAAAAGATTGTAAATATTTTGTCTTCATGTGAATAGAAATATTCTTTTTTCTTTACAATCTAATGTTTGTCCTTCATTTTGAAGATCACCACATCAGGGAGGTGATACCATAACAAGCATGTGAATTGGATTTGAGTGAGGGGATGCTGTGCTAAATCATCAGCCTTACTTTCTCCTAGGTCCAGTGGTGGTCAGATATGAATCAGGATGACAGGAGATGACCCTGGATATGGGGCAATCATAGTTAAGTGAGTTATCTAAGGTTACACAGCTAATAAGTGGTAAGTGTCTGAGGCTGGACTTGAAATCCCATCTTCCTGATTCCAAGGTCAGAGCTCTATGTATGGTGCTATAGATAGAATACTGGCTTTGGGGTCAGGAGGACTGGAGTTTGAATCTAGCCTCAGACATTAACTGTAAAACTTTGAGCAAGCTAGTTTACCTTTTGGGTTCTCAGTTTTCCCATCTGTAAAATGATTGGGTTGGATTATATTATTTCAGAGTTCCTTTTCTTTTACAATACTGAGAAGAAGAAAATGAATTTCATCATTTAAAAGAGAAATCCAGTTCATCTAGTAACTATGAATTTATTCATTATTCATTCAACTGTCAATTCAAATAATAAATCTGATTGAAAATAAGTCATAAAGCAGATATTCTATAATTAAACTGTAGTTAAAATAAAAAGCTCTTAGGTACCCTTGGTTTGTTTTTTTTAATCGTTTGAATTTTTTTTCAATAGAGATCATTCAGTTCTCTAAATCTATTATTTAATTTTGCTATTCCTTCTCAAACCAGATATGAAATGCAGTAAATGCTATAGGGAAATGATACATAACCAAAGATCTGACCATGTCATGACTGAACTAAAAAAAAAGACAAAACTGAATAGCAATTATTGATACAAGAATGGGATTTATATTAAAAAGGCACCCAGTATTAAATAAGCACTATAGTTACATAAAAACCCCAGATCTGTTTGTTACATAATGATTTGGATCAATAAAACTCAAAATGTTTAAAGACTTGGTCCTAATTATAAATAATATTTGTCTTGCTTAGGGGGCATTTTTTCCAAGTCATTATTGGGAAGTAGATTACAATATGTTAGAAGAAAACACTGGATGCTCTTTGCTGCACTTTTCTGGTACCTTAAATTCTGTAATATAATGCAGAATCTATTTTGAATGAGGATATTATGTTGTATCTCATGTTTTTGTGAAAAGTATTTTGTTTTATCTAATCTTTCTCTGTCACTTTTCTTATTTTTCTGCCTTCTCCCCTTCAGCCTAGGAAATGTATACAAATGTAAACATTATCCTTCATGCAATCATATTACTCACATGGGTTTTTTTCAATATGATTGTGATATTGCCTTTCCTTCTGATATTCATGTACTTCTTGAAATACCAAAGCTTCAATCCAAATTTAACCAACAGTTATCTTCCCTCTCTATGCAACAAACATTTCATTTTCCACTAAAGTCATAATGCAAATTATTTTTTTAGTTAATTTACTAGTTGACACTTAAACCATGTGTTCTTGCATTGATTCTTTATTTTAGATCACAAATTCTAAGAACACACTTATTGTCTAGCCAATCACTGCTCCATACATACAGAAGTGTTAAAATAAATGTTATTACATAATGGTCATAAGAAACTATCTGTACCTGTTCTTTTTCCTTGAGTTGGCATACAATGTCTTAAGTATGTTATGTAGGATATATCTAATGTCTCTATTTCTACAAAGCTCCATCATTATGAATTATATTTTTCATAAGGATAGGATAAATTCCACTATATGGAGTATAAATAACATTCCTACTGCAAAAAAAAAGTCAAAACCTAAAATGACTGATGAATACTTTTTAAAAAACTGTCAAGTCCCTGGAGGATTGTGAAAGTAAACCTGTGTTTACAAAAGGAAATGGTAGTGTGGTCCAAGCTGATTATTTCCGGATATATATATATATATATATATATATATATATATATATATATATATATAAAATTTTCTATTCTTATTTTCAAACAAAATTCACTACAGATATTAATTTCTATCCATTAAAGAAAGATTTAGTGAAAATACTGACATTTTCTTTCATAAAACTAAGATGAAAATAATCTAGGTAAAAATAAAGTAAAATGAATCAAGAGAAAAAGGAGAAAAAGTGTTATTAGCCTTTTTAAGAAAAGAAATAAGCTATAAAATACCCTTCCTAATATGTTCTCTCTCAGTCATATTTTACTTTTATGCTCTTGTTTATTCTCTCTTCCCTATGTTACAAATAGTTTCTTCTTCTTCTTGAGAGGAAAGAAAAAAAATTAGTTCCAACCTTAGTTATCTTCCCACTGTGAATAGCTATGAACCATAATGTAATGAGCTTAAATTAATATTAATTAAAACATGCTGTTTGAATTATCATGTAGAAGAAAACATTCTTGATGGTCTTTTCAATTTCATACACACTGGAAATGATGCACATAAATATTTATAACAGTTAATATGCATTTATTAAATGGAGCACTTGGTATATACTAAGCATTCAGGAATATACATATATATATATATATGTATATGGAAAAGAAATCTAAATGCTTTCAAAGAGGGTGTTAAGGTGGAAAAAAAGGCAGAGAAGAATTTACCATAAATATATACACAGTTATAAGTGCATTGAGGAGGAATTCAATCTTAGTTGTGCTTAAATGGAAGAGAATGGAAGATGTAATTCTATTTTTTGATGTAGGATTTTTAGACCTGAAATTGTGAATTGAATGCAGGAATATGGTGTTTGGAATGGAATAGGGAGGCTGTTCCATGATCAAATACTTGGAGAATAGGGAGGAGTTGGTTCATGGTGTACCCACTCAGGTAGAGGGAAATGAGATAAGCCAGATTAAGTGAGAATAAATGATTTTGAATTGTCAACCATCAGACATTCAAATTTTATCCTCAAGAGTAAGGGGAAAGTATTGAAAAATGATTTTAGCTTTACTATGTAGCACATTTTTTTATGCAAAGGCATAGAACTTGGGAAGGGAAGAAGAAGGAAGTTATGGTAATTATATGTAAAATATACTTTGACAAAGCTTTTGATGGTGGTTGTCAAAATAAGCATAGTTGAACAATATTTAAAAGAATTGGAAAATTTAGGAAGGGAGTCAAAGAAAATGAAACATTTTAAATTCAGCACTGTTTTTGATAGTAATGCCTTGTTTATTTGAGTGTAATATTTCCAAAAGTCAATTTATACATTGCTTTTGAAAATGATGTTAAAGTTTAAATCTTATCAAAACTGCAAACTAAAGTAATTAAATTTCATGTAATATAATATTTAATCTCCATTCGGAGAATTTCTTCTCGACTTAAAAACTTAAGGCTTAAAATAATTACTTTAAAATTCATGACCTATTTTCAGATACCCATATATAAAAGCAGGATAATTTATAGATGTAATTGTGGATTCAGACTCCTGATGCACAAGGAACTGATATTTCTTATAGAACCACCACCACCACCAGACATAAAAATTATGGAATCAATGGGCAATATGTTAAGCTGTAGATTTCACTAGTAAGGAACATGTCTGTGTGTGTGTGTGTGTGTGTGTGTGTGTGTGTGTGTGTGTACAGATGAAATATATAGTTCAAAAAGCAGGCAGAGAATGAAAACTCATTCATTCATTTAATTAATAACATTTATTCAGCACCTACTCTATGAAATGTACAGATCTTACTTTGGAATGTCATATTTTAGTTTACTCCATAACAAATGAATTTTTGTCATTTAATTTATATATTCATTTCTTAGCACAGACAAAATTTTATTTAACAAAATAATTTTGAACAAATTGTGGTATAGATTGTTGATCTTGGCAACTTGTGACTTATTGATTTTATTCTTCTCTCTACTTTGATTGTTAAGTTCATGTATCACTTTTGAAAACAAATAGCAATTGTATTTTGTAAAAATATGTGGCCATGACATTTTTTTCATGGTGGTTGAATAGTTTCTTTTCAATTCAGTAAATATAAAAGTATTTAAGAATAAGCACTAAGTGTGTGTGCATTGCTGCACACAGTTATAACTATTTATGGCTGTGAATATCTGAAAACATATGCTATCTGATTTACATTTTAAGGATGATGAAACTGTCACATTAGTAGGGTATAGCATGCTGAGAAGAACTCCCACAATGCTGCAGTTGTTCCAGTCATATTCATCCTTTCGTGCTGCCTTTATAAAAAGATATGCAATGCTGAATATGATTGATCCATACCACAGCTGCAGCTTAAATTAAAGTGAAGTTTTAAATATTAATGTTTCTCTGACTGAGATTATTTTCCCAATGCTCTATAATAAAATTTGGGAAGAGGTTCAGAGAAAGGGAAATAATCAGGCAACATATGAAGTCACCTTTTAAGGAAATGTCTATTTCTAGAGTTTCAGCTACTATTTTTTTGATGACATCTTACTTAAAACTATGCTTATATAGTCATAACCTGTAATGACATAAGAAATCTAGAGGGAAGAATCCATGTCTTCAAATCAGTTAATTATATTACTATTAAGTGTCCCGAGACCTGAGTCATTCAAATAATTGTTTCAATTCTTTGATTCAAAATGGTTCTGCGCACCCCCATGCACTCAGTGATTTTGGTTCTCAGGTGCCTTGCTTTTATCTTTTGATGTCCCTTTGTAAAGCTTCACCAACAGGTATTAAAACCTGTTCTCCAACTTCAAGTTAACAATAGTTATTTTATGATAGCTAAAAATATTAACTTGGTTTCAAATGTCTGGTAGTTTAAAGTGGATAAATTTTTAAATGGATAAATAGTGCTCTAAAAAGTTACATTGTATCAATATAACACATCTATAATATTTTGTATATGTGCCAATGACCCTAAACTGATGAGAGTTTTCTTCAAAATAGGATTGGGAATGAACAATTTGTACTTTTTCTGGAAAGAGACAGAAGATGGAGGATGAATATCATGATACCCTCAAGAAACTCTGCCTAGGGGCATCATGGGAATTTGTGAGGGAGGAGAAAACTGTGTTTATTCAGGAAATCTAACTACCTATGGAGTCAAAATAGTTTTTCTCTGGGGAGTTTAGCCAGAGAATCAAATTGAAGTGAGCTTTCTATCAATTACAAAGGAATATTCAGTTATTCAATTAAAAATTAATTCAGTATTTTCACTTCCCATGTGTCATAGCATTCTTTACTTGGTCCAGGAGGACCTGCTTGCCACGGAAGAAGGCAAGCACAGCTTATCTTCTAGAAGGATTAATTGAGGCACTGTGTGAAAGAGAAATTTCCAAAGAGGGAAGATAAAGGGCAAAGAAAGTCTACAAGTGGAGAATCACAAAAGAGACAATACAAATTGGTCAGAAAAGCAAACTAAATGTAAAAGTGAAGAATAAAGGAGGTAAAATATATAAGAAAATAATCCCACACTAAGAAATGTGAAATTAACCCCCCCCCCAAAAAAAAAGGAAAAGTGATTTGTATGGGAAAGGGAAAGGAAATCTCTACAATCTTCTCTGGTCTGTGCCTCCTCACCTGAGACACAAAAAAGTCAAGCTACTTTACCTTTGCATTAAAGGACCTTCTTAAGTGGTAAGTGATAAGCAGTCTTTTGAGCTTCCATCTAGAGCATCTGTACTTTGGCTAACTAACTGTGTTCTTTGTTGGTGGACTTACACTTCCAAATTTATAATAAGCTCACGAAAAACACATGTTGTGTGGGTGCAGATAAATCCCTTTCTCTCCCCAAACACTCCAACATTATAATAGTAGGTAAAATATGGGATTTTGGATTTGCTATCTTTGAGATGTGGGGGGAAGCAATGCCTACTCTTGCAAAAAAGGTCCTAGAAAAGACAGGGATAGATGAAATGGATCCAATTTTTAAGAATTCTGTTTTTTTTTAAATAAAATCCACTTGGGAATAGATATCTCTATTCAGCTACATTTAATATTTAACATGGCAAATGTGGATAAGAGCAGGTAGTAATGTTTCAGAATGGGGGCAAAGAAGGCTGCAAATAGGAGAGAGGAGTGCTGCACTCATTGGCAGTTCCTGACATAGTAATGTATCATTAACGACCATAATGTATAAAACCACCAGCGGCTTCACTGTTTTTGTGGAGTTCACTCTGCAGTGAGCCAGTATTGGGGGGGGGGGGGGTAGAAGAGGTTGCACTAGCATCGAAAACAATTGATTTCGGCCTGCCTGGTGGGTCTCTGAGGGAAATCCTCCCGCGTCTCATCTAGACCACTTACTTCGTGCATTACAAAGCAGAGCAATTCGCCAGAGTCGCGGTGAGCATCCTCTAGGTGGACTCTGGGGAAAGCCCTGCAGCTTCTGTCGTTTATTGCCATCCCGCAGCACCAGTCGTAATCCTGCTGAAGCACCTCATCCTTTGGAAAGATCGCTTTAGAACTGTGTTCCCATTTGTTCCGAAAGAGCAAATTAGATGGGTCGAGAGGGAAGAAAAGGTGGAAAGGGAGACTAAGAAAAAGGGGGAAAAGGGGGGGGGGGTGGTGCTGAGAAAGTAATCGGGCGAGAGATTTCCTATGGGTGGCTGGGATCTTAGAGGTGAGACCAAAACCAAACAAACAACAGTAATTCGAAAGGCTCTCACATTCGTGACTTTCCTCGTTCTTATAACTGTAAAAGATATGCGGGGGGGGGGGGGGGGATAGCAATAGCCATGATTAAAAGACTCCCCAGATAAAGCGCTACCTGCTTGAGACTACAAACCACTTCGTCGTCGCCCCCACAACCAGTATCCCCAGATTGGCTCCATCCCTGACAGGCTCTGAGCCAACGATAAGATTTCTCTCTGATTCCTCCCCCCCCCCCCCCCAGTGGTACGGATTTGTCCTGTGCTTCTTGTGCACTGAGGCAAACCCGGGCAAGAGAGGTCTACCTTCTCCTAGACCCCTCGGAAATCCCTCATCTTCTCCCGTAAAGAAACCCGCCTTGCAACTCAGGGGGAGGTAGAGTGAGGGCCCCAATTTGATGGACTGAATCAAAATAAGAAGATGGGGGTGAGGGACGGAATATTAAAAGATAGGGGAAGACTCCAACCCTACGAGCATCCCATTCCAAAAGATTGCTGGGCAGGGGTGGGTGGGTATCCAAAGATCTCGGGACCAGAAGAGGAGAAAGCATTCGAAATACAAACAAATGCTTAGGCTCCGATGAGACGCATTTCTAATCTATTAGCCATGCCTTGAGGGAGCATTTCTAAATTAAAGAAGATGTGGCTAATTAATTGATTAAAAAAAGAATTCCTCCTCCGTCCCTCTCCCCTTTCTTCCCAAACCTCCCAGCCTGAACCATTGGAATTACCTTTCATCCAGTCCACCACTTGACTCGGCGACCATTTGCTCACTGGTTCCATAATAAGAGCCATTGGAAATGGGATCGATTTCTTTGTCAGGCGAGAAACTCGAAAGGAAAAAAAAGGAGCACCCTGGAAGTCTTCTTTTGCCCTCTGGGTCCTCTTCTCCCGCAGAGAGGCTAGGGTGCTCTCTGGGTAGCTGGATGGGTGGGAGCAGGGGAACCGAAAAAAAAGGAAAGCAGGCTGCTTATTGTATCAGGTTTCCCGGTAGCACTCCCTGCTGCAAATTCTCTCAGCAAACCTAGAGCATCAGCGACAGGCAGCCCAGCCCGAGAGAGGGAGGGAGACGACACCAAATCGCAGCTCTTCTTCTCCTCCTCTTCCTCCTCCTTCTCCTCCTCCGCCTTCTGCTCAGTCCCTTCAGCTGTTTCCCCACCTCCTCCTCTCCGTTCCTCTCTGTCTGTGTCTCTCTTTCTCTCTATGTAGGGTTCCAATTCATACTGCTGTCTTCTCCCGGGGGTGGGGGTGGGGGGAGGGTAAAGAGGGGGGCGCTGAGCACGCTCAGACGTCTGCTGCCCTCAGTCGATGCTGCTGCTCGCTGTTGCTGCTGCTGCTGGTGGCTGGCTGCTGCCACCACCACACTTCCTAGGTACTCCTTCCTTAAGCAAGACTAGGGTTAGAGGAGGGCGACTTGGCGGGAGGCTTGTTCCACCGAGGCTTTGAAGGCGAGATGTTCCGTCACCCCCGGCAGTGTCTTCTCTTTCCCGAGACCTCCTGATCGCTCCCACTCCTACCCCAAGCTCCCCGATTTGCCTCTTGCAAGGAGATTAAAACCCTAGGCACAGAACAGAACCTAGCGGAAATGACGAGGTGCCTCTTGCCACCAAAAATATCCCTCTCAAAGTCTTTTAAATGAGGAGAGGGCGATAGAATAGAGAGGGAGAGATCGGAGAATCACCTCCAAATCACTCAGCTTCCTCCTCTAGATGCTAAAGGGGAAAGAAGAAAATCAGCAACTCAACTAAACCACGAAGAAGCTGGTGTGTGTGTGTGTGTGTGTGTGTGTGTGTGTGTGTGTGTGTGTGTGTGTGTGTGGTCCAGGGATGCTGGGGTCGGACACAACAGAGGAACAGAGGAACACCACCTGCATGTTCCCAATGTGCTCCCACAGCCTGGGATGCACTCCTAACTGCAGCTGTGATAGCAGCATCAGCAGCAGCCTCCGCTGGAGGCCCCAGTGGGAGGAAAGGGTTTTATTGGGCGAGGGAGAGATCACGATTCCAAGGGAAACTGAAGGCGAGGGGGCACACCGGTCGCTCCCCCCGCCCGCCCCCCCCCCCCGCCCTTCCAGCAGTTCAGCACAAGTGGGCAAAGGTATCCAGTTACAAAAAGCCTTTATTGTGGCTGAAGAGTTGCACTCTGTCTCCGTCTGCCGGAGGAAAAGGGGGTGGGGAAGCGGGAAGCGATGGGGAACACCGCTGGGCAAAAAGATTACATCAACAACCTCTGCAGCCCAGCCAAACAGCGGTGGCGGGGGTTTCCTCCTTTCCGATTACAAAGCAAGCTACCGAGGTAATTTCTACAAGGAGCAATCAGCCACAGTAGTCGCTTCTGGGCTTTGAACGTAATTTACAGTAGCCAGAAACCATTATGAGTGATACACAAGCGATTCTGGGGGAGTGGAGTGGGAAGTGGGGAGACGATTGTATTTCATCCCTTTTTTGAAATGGGATTAGGTTGTTTTCTTTTTGAGAAATGCTCATGTATGCATTGTGAATATATGCATATACCCGTGAACACACATGTGTGTAGGTCTAAATGCCTACATATGTGAAGCTATGACTATATGTGCATTATACATGTGTGTATGGAGGTGTACGTATAGCTATGGCTACATATCTATGTATCTGTGGCTAGATAAGGGGTGGTCCTGTGTGTATGCATATTTCTATGTTTTGTCTCTGATGTAGACACACACACACACACACAATGTGCATTATGCATTTGTACACAATCTATATCTTTCTAGCTAAATCATTAAGAGTTAAATTCTATAAGTCTCCAGTGTTAAAGGATTTTACAGATTGAACTGTTCATTAAAACAAAACAAAAAGATTGCTTACAGTTCTGGATGTTGCACTATATAATAGAAAAACAATTAGCAGCTTCTTAAGTTATTTTTTTCTATATTGGTAGAGCAGTGGACCTGGAATCAGGAAGACATGAAAGGCATTTACTGTGTGACCCTGGGTAATCACTTAGATTTTGTTTTCCTCTGTTTCCTCATCTGTAAAATGAGTATGAGGATAGCATCCACTCTCAGGGTTGTTGTGGGGAGCAAATGAGATAATAATTGTCAAGCACTTCATACAGAGGCTGGCACTTAAACTCTGTAGAAATGTTAACTGTACTAATGTATTACATGTATATATAATACATCTATGAATATATGCACATGAATGTACATAGTAGGTACCTATGTACAATATGTACATAGCAGGTACCTAATAAATGTTTGATTATTGACTATATTTATGTATATTATTCCTATATCTATGTGTATAGAATATAGGTATGTAGATATAGATTACATTTTGACACTCCTTAAAGGGCGAGGATTGTATTTTGGCTTTTTTTCTTTTTTGCTTAAGTTTCTGTCATATAGCTTAATTAATCTTATTGGCTATGTATATGTAATGCAAATAATATATACACAAAATGATAACTTTAGAAATTGTCCATTATTTTTAAATAATATTTAGCTTTAGGGGTGGCTAGGTGGTGCAGTGGATAGAGCACTGGCCTTTGAAAGTCAGGAGTATCTGAGTTTAAATCTGGTCTCAGACACTTAATAATTACGTAGCCTGTGGCCTTGGGCAAACCACTTAACCCCATTGCCTTGCAAAAACTAACTAACTAACTAACTAACTAACTAAAGTAATATTTAGCTTTACACTCAGTCCTTATAGGTACAGAAATTCACTTCTGTCTGCAAAATCCCTTTACAAGGGAACTTTTAGAATCTTATCCCCTTATGCCTTAACTGAAAGTAGTGCTCTACAAAGTGATAAGTGAAGGATAGTGGTACTATAAGTACTGAGTAAGGATTTGCACCCAGGTCTTCATGATATCAAGTTCAATATCCTACCCACCATGCAGCAAGAGCTAGAAGGAACCTTTAATATCATCTAATCCAATCACCTGAGGTAACCAAGTCCTTCATAAAATCATTTGTCCAAGTTCACTTAGAAAGCAAAATGTAGAGCCAAGAATGGAATCCAGCTATCTTCACTTTTAGAATGTACTTACTTACCCCACCTATCCCCACTACATACTCCTTTTGACCTAAATGAGTTTCTCCCCATCCCCATCCCCTCATCCTGTGGAAGACAAGATATATTTGGAGGGAGGCTGAGGAATCAGGTAGACAAATTGAGATGCTAACTCAAACCTTAGTCACTGAGGTTGACTGATGTATACATTTGTATCTGTTTGGGGAGGAAAGTTTCAGTTTGAGTTTTAGAAAGACTGGTGATTTCAATTTGGTGGTCCAAATGAAAAAGGATTTTAAGTTTGTTTAAGATGCCTTTGGAGAAAAACAACGTTTTCTTATTATTCAAACATCTCTAGATGATACAAAGTAGATCCTTTCCAATTTTATGCAATAACATAGAATGAGAAGCAAGAAATAATGTCTGAGGGAAATTTGTTTGTAAACAAATGACTTGTTGAAATACACCATAACTCTAAGGGGATATTCAGGATAATCTGAATTCTGTTTACTTTGGCTTCATCATATAATTCATCTAAGACTACCAAAATATAAATTGGTCTCCTGGCATGAACCCTAAGAAGTATTATAGGGTATGTTAAAAAGCATATTTCAGTCCAAAAATGAAACTCTTTTGCAATAAGAATATAAACTTCTGACTTCCCTAATGAGATTTTAAAATTTAAATCCATGTTTTCATCAGTATAGAGAGTTCCACTTGAGTGATTTTTTGTATTCATGCATATCTGTGCCAGTTCTATCATTTTTAATCTTAGAAAGTTGCCTTGAGGCATTGAGAAGTTTAATAACTTGTCCGAAGTCATAATGATAGTTTATAATATAGGTAAGATGTGATCTACTGAGGACTGAGCTCTAGTCACTACATCATGCTGCCATTCTAAAGAGCATTAGAGAGCAATGTCAGCAATTAGATCACTTAAGAGGTTTTGTACAATTTTGACACAAAAACACAAGTATCTCAAACTCACCATGGCTAGACTAGAACTCATTATTTTCCCCATCTTTCCTTCTCTCTTCTAAATTTAGCTATTAAATAAGGATATTATTATGCACTCAATAGAAGTCCATACTCTCTGTGTCATCCTCAACTTCCATTCTCATTTGCTACACACATCAATTTATTTGCCAGACCTTGTCATTTCTACTTTCACAACATCTCTCCCGTGTGACTCCTCTTCACTCTCATAGCCATCACTCCAGTTCAAACTCTTTTAAGACTATCAACTCTAGCCTAGACTATTGCAATCCTTTCTAATTTCCTGAAGTCTCACCCTATTCTTCTATAAAGGTGAGGAAGTGAGATGATTTTTCTAAGATGTCCTCCAACTCATGGGCTCCTGTGACTCTATATTACCTCTAGGATCAAACATAAATTCTTCTCAGCATTTAAAAATCTTCATAACCAATTACCATATACTCGACTATACAACTAGAATGGTCTGGCTATTGTTCCTCCGATATGACACAGGTAGCTAGTTGGTGCCATGGATAGAATTAGGAATACCTGAGTTCAAATTTGACCTCAAGACACTTTCTATCTGGGTAACCCTGGGCAAGTCACTTAACCCTGTTTACCTCAGTTTTCCTTATCTGTAAAATGAGCAGGACAAAAAAATGGCAAACCAATCTAGTATCTTTGCCAAGAAACCCTCAAATGGGCTCATGAAGTCATACAGGATTGAAATGACTAAATAACAAAAAGCAACATAATGCTTCTTTATTTGGCTTTATAACTAGCTACCCTCCATTCCTGAAATATTCTGAAATTTTCTTCCATATCTTAGTTTTCTGGCTTCAATCAAGCCTCAGTTCAAATCCCACATTCTACAGGAGACATTAGCACATTATCTGCACATAGTGGTGCTTAAGAAAGTATCATGAGGCTTTTATGATGAAAAATAATACCTACCTCATGGCATATATTTTTGGAAAAGGATCAATGGGGTAATTATTTTTGTTTGATCATGCATATTTGTTAAATTTTGTTTCTCTTTTTTAATGGGGGTTGGAAAAAAGAGGAAGGAGAAAGATAAATTTTTGTTTATTGAACAAATAAATTGAATTGAAAAGTAGCTTGGAGTTTATCAGAACTAGAATGGATTTTGGAGATTAAATAGTCCAAGAATTTTAAACTGAGGTCTATGAACTTAAAAAAAATCAATAGTTGTATTTAAAATACTTCATCAAAAGTCCAAAGTGGTCCTTGCTCAATAAAGTTAGGAACCCTAAATTGTGGTATGAACTCCTTATTTTACAAAAAGAAACAAAAACAATCTATAAATCACATGGGCTTTTTTTTAAAGGTTGAAGCTAATTAGCAACAGGAACTGACTCAAACCCTGATACCCTGATTCTTTTCCAATAACTCTCCCTCTAAATCACACTGCCTCAAATGATCAGGGTTTCATAACAGTATTTGTTTTCTTATAATTTATGCTATCAAAAATTGGAAATGATTTTTAGATTCTCTTTTTTCTCCTATTTTTGTATTTATTCTGCCCAATCTCTAAAAAAAAAAAAAGCTCTCTATGCCTGCTTTTATGATTTACATCCAAGATGTTTGCATCTGGGTTAATTTAAATTTCATAAAATCACTGCTAAGTATGCATTAGGTATACTAAGTAAATTACAGGTTATGAAAGTCAAATACAACCATAAAGCAGTTTTGGAAATACAGAGGAAAAGTATGTCACATATCCATAACAAAGTATAAGAATTATATAGGTAATAAGGAAACCCAGGCAAAAACCATATTTAAAATGGACATTTGTCAATGTAAAGTGATAGTTTATCCCTGGACACTTCTAGTGAAATATATTTCATGCTAACTCTTCCTCTTCTCCCTGACTTCAAGAAGACTCACCATAAAATTTCAAGGACAGAAATTTTATCTTCAGTTCAGTATATTACTTGCTGAGCTTGTATGTATCTACATACCCCCCCCTTTCTATTTAGAGAGGGTGTAATTCTTTGACTGTCACACAATTATAGGTCAATCTTATTTTCATGGGCTTTGGAATCTGATAGAAGAAACTCAAGTCTGCTCTTCATAAGAATCTGTCAGTTTGATGCTACTTCCCAAGACTAACAACTTTTTACAGATGTCCTTTGGGATAATATGAGCCTATAGCACAGCAGATAATACATTTCCTCCTTTAATATATGATTCTATTTAATATTCTCCTAAAACACAAGATTATTTACATGGAAATTGGTTTGTTTCAAATATCATGACTTAGTATGAACATTAAGAGAAGAGGAAGTATGATACAGAAGAAAATGCTGAACTTGGAGTGAGGATACCCTATAACTGATATTTAATGGAAATGTAAATATGGACAAGTCACTTCAACCCTTTGGTTTTTCAATTCTTAATCTGTAAAATGGGAGTAATAAGAATAACTGATATTTCATAATACTTGCAAAGTACTTTACTTACAATAACCAGTAAATAAATTAATAATCATTTGTTAAGAACTTAGCCAAATATGTTAGGCAAAAGAGACAAAAGATAGCTCTTGTCTTCAAGGAGTCCAGCTCTAATGATGTGCCTATAGTCTAGTGCTGGCATATTCATTTAATACTAAAAACAACTCTGTTGAGGGAAGTATTATAAGTATATTGTTTGCATTTTACAGATTAAAAAAAACAATAGATTCAGACAGGATTACTTACCCATGATCTCACAGCTAGGAAGCATTAAACATGAGATCAGAAATCACCTCTCTCCTGACTCCAAATCAGTAGTCTTGCCCTGCCTTGGACCAGACCATTTTGGGAACACTGAAAACTTGCATGACTTCAGTCTCAGCTATGCCTGAGTACTGAAATAAAACTGACACTTATTCCAAAAAAGCAGCAAGGGGACCAGCCCTGACCCTTCCTCCAGAAGTCCACAAAGCCCAGCCCTAAAATCAAACAACAAAAATATCACCCTAAAAAAGCTATTATGGTGACAGGAATACTCATGGACAAACTCAGAAATAGCGACTGGCCCCAAAACTTCTACAAGCAAAACCTCAAAGAAAACACAGCTTGGACATAAATTCAATTTAGCATTCCTAGAATAGATGAAGTAAAAGTTCATCTATTTAGTAAGCTTTTTAAAAAAAATGGAGTGTTAGAAGGGAAAAAATATAAAGTATCTCCTAGCAACCCCCCCCCCCAACAACTAACATGGAAAATAACTGAAGAAGAAAAATAATGCATAATTATTGTACTACCTGAATGGCATGAACAAAAAAAATCTAGATATGACATTTCAATAAACTTAGCAGAAATCTGCTAGATCTCTTAGAAACAGAGGACAAAGTAGACATATTAAAAAAAAACCTATCTCCTGAAAGAAACCCTAAAATGAAAAACTGCAGGAACAATACAGTAAAAGGAAAAAGAAAGTATTACAAGCAGCCAGGGGAAAAAAAAAAGAATTAAAGTACCAAGGAGTCATAGTCAGGATTATATACAATTTAGCAGCCACTATTTTAAGGAAGCAGAGAACTTGGAATATGATATTCCAGATGGGAAAGAATATAGACTTCCAGCCAACAATATTCAACAAAACTGAATATAATCTTAAAGGGGAAAATGTATATCTTTAATGAAAATTCCAAAAGTTCCTGATTAAAAAAATGAACTTTGAAGTTTCAGCACTGGAGTTTAAAAGAAACATAAAAAGGTAAACATCAGTGAAGAATCATAAGGGACAAAACAAGGACAAATTGCTTATCTTCAAATATTGGGAGAAGACAGATGTGTCCTATCATCAACAGGGGTCATAGAGAAAGCTTAATTAGGCAGAAAGTCAGAGAGTGGTTCTATTATATTTTGATTTTAAAGAAGTAATATATGAATGTGGGGGAAGGAAAAGGGAAAGGAAGACCACAAAAAATTATCTCATATGATCATTGAGGGCAAGAAGACTATTCAAATAAGGAAGAAATGATGGGGTCTCCTCATTTTCTTCTGAAATGGTCAAAGGAGGCAAGAATACATACTACACATGCATAGACAGATAGATAGAAGCACATTTGGGTACCGAAATATATTTCAGTCAACATGTAGAGATAGAGGAGGACAGAAAAGGTAGAATGAAAGGAAGGATAGTTTATGAAAGAATAAAACAACTCTATATGTAAATATTTGTAGTGCTTTGTGATGTGAGAAAGAATTGGAATCTCAGGGGATGCTTATCAATTGGGGAATGGTTGAACAAGTTATTGTATATAAATATAATAAAGTAATACTATACTGCAAGAAATGATAAAGAGAATGGTTTCAGAGAAACTTGGGAAGAATTTTACTAATTTTTACTATTATAAAGTGAGCAGAACCAAAAGATCAATTTGTACAGTGACAATGATATGATAAAAGCAAACAGCTTTGGAAAGAATTTGGAACTCTGATCAGAATAATAACAGAACATAATTTCAAAGGACTAATGATGAAACATGTTATCCACTTCCTGATATAGAGATTAAAGATGTAAAGAATAAGATGTCTCTATGTATAATATATATATATATATGATATTTATACAGCTATATTGAATAGATATGTAAACACATGTACAGACATTTGTTTTTTAGACCTGAGCAATGTGGAAATTAGTTTGCTTGACTATGTTTTTCTCTCTCTTATTCAACTTGTTAAGAGGAGAGAGAGTATTGCTGGAGTGAAAGGGAGAAAAGCAGATTTTTGCTGATTGAAAACGTATGTTTGTGTGTATAACTATATATACATATATAATTATTTTAAAAAGTATTTCATAACTTTTTATTATTATTGACAGATCATAAACTATACTTAGAGCGAGTAAATAAAACTATATTTCAGTAAACATACCAGAACCTACACACTCAAATGAATACTTTCTACTTGGAAAATTAGCATCCTTGGGGTGTGTTTGGGGGAGGGAGACTAAGTCTGTTTTAAACATGCCACCAAGGATTTGAACTTTTTGAAATGCCTCCCTGTCTTTCTTTCTCTTTCCATCTCTATATGTCTTTCTGTGTCTCTGCCACTATCTCTGTCTCTGTCTTTGTCTCTCTCTTATAAAGCTCTCTTATATAGCTTTCAGAAGTCATAGTACATTCTGTGCAATAACTCCAGTAGTGAAACATGAGTATTCTCTGATCTATAAAAATAGCCAAAATTCAGTCAAAAGTCAGTGGGAAAATAAAGTTGAGTAATAAATGCTGGGATTTAAAAGGGGTATTTAAAAAGAGATAAAATTATGAGATTGATTTTATTAGTGGATCATAAACTGATTCAAAAAGCAAATATATAAAGAAAGCTCCAAAAATGATGGGAGTAGAAACTGTACCACTGGAATAAGTACACAATTTTTCAAGATGGCTATTTTGATAAAGTATTCATTGATTTAAAAAAATGTTCTATTACTCTGTAGATAAACTGCATATGTACATTTTTAGGACTGTTTTTGTCTCATATAATTTGCCTTGTTATAGTTTTACAAAGATTAGATTTCCCCCCCAGTATAGGGCAATAAATACAGAAAAAATTAAATTATAGAACTAATAAAAGTGATTTTACTATTGTGATAATAATAAGGAAATATAAAATATTCAACCCATATGGAGTTTTTAGGCTAATAGTAACAAAAATAAGAGTGAAAGTATGAATAAATGGGTTGGGAATGAAAATGGTTTGCATTACTAAGGAAATGACAATGCTACTTTGTGCTCTTCATGGAAGAGTTAATCTCAATGGAAAAGGAGTAAAAGGGTTAACCCTTCCTGGGTTAATGCACAGTGTAAATGCACATTAGTCTAAGATTCAAGAAACCTGGATTCAAATCTCAGGTCTGACATTGACTGAGTGAACTTACACTTATTTAGGCTTCGTTTCCTTAGTTATTAAGTGGGAGGAAGACAGATAAGATGGTTCTGGACGTCCTCTCCAACTTTTCCATTATAAGATTCCAATTGATTCAACACACACAGTTGAGTTCCTCTTTGTATAAAGTAATTTACTGAATGAAGTCCAAAATTTAGACAAAACATAGCCCCTGGCTTCATGGAATAAGATGAATATGAACACAAATAATTAACTATAATATAAAATAATAGAACTTTAGCAAATAAGGGATATATGAGCAAACCATTTTATGAAGTTTTGAGATAGGAAAAATTGTTATCATATAAGGAACCAAAGAGCTTTCATGGAGGAACATGTTTTTGAATTGGGTTTTAGAAGACAAGTAAAAAAGTTCTATAGGTTGAGAGAATGGGGAGGGAGAGAAAAAATAATAGCAATATTATTGTATATTTTTAGGGGGTAATATATTCTATATAGTCTAATGTACACATTTCTTTCAGTGAAAAGCAAACTACTGAAGGACTTTGCCTTTTTTGATATCCAAGCTGATGATTCTAAAATCCATTTATCCAGCCCTAACTTCTCAGCTGATCTCTATTCTAACTTATCCAATTGCCTATTAGACATACTGAACTGATTGTCCTGTAGATAGTTTAAACTCAGTATAATCAGACATTAACTCTACATTAACCTTCCTCCAAAAACCTCTCCACTTTCAAACTTCTCTTACTTTCAAGTACAATACCATGCCCCTGGTTTACAGATGCTTACAATCTAAGTGTCATCCTTGACTTCTCATTCTCTCTCATTCTTCCCCCACCCCCAACCACTCCCAAAAGCTTTTCAACTTTGCCTTTGTAGGATATCTCACATAAAGCCCCTTATTTTCTGTGACAATGTCAACACCTTGGCTCAGTCCCTCAGTACCTCATGCCTGGATAATTGCAACCTGGGTAATTGCAATAGCCTGCTGGCTGGTTTCTCTACCATGAGTTTAATCTATCACACAGTTGTCAGAGTGATCTCCTCAAAGTGTATGTTTGACCATGTCACCCCAAATGCTCAAAAAAAAAAATTCAGTCTCTACCTATCACCTCCAGGAAAAAATATAAACTCTTCTATTATTACTCAAAGCCCTTCCTTCATAACCTCTTCTTTTTCTATCTTTCCATTCTTTCTTTTTACTCAATATTGTCCTATGAACTCTTCAGTCCAGTGTCACTAATTTCTGTATTGTTACTTGAAAAAAATACTCCATTTCCCAACTCTAAACATTGTCACTGCCTATACTCCAGGTGTGTAATGTTTTCCCTCCTTCCTTGTACCTTCTGGCTCCTCTGGCTCCCTTCAAATCTCAGCTAAAAATCACATTTTGTAAGGGAAATCTTTCTCAATTCCTCTTAATTCTAGTGCCTTCCCTTTAGTGATTATTTCCAATCATATAACTTGTTTGTAGAAAACTGCAGCTCATTTCCTCCATTGGTTAGGTAGCTCCTTGAGATCAAGGACTCTGCTTTATGTCCCCAGTGTTTGGCATACTGCTTTAGCACATGGTAGATTCTTAAAAATGGTTAATTGATTGGTTATTGACTTTTGTTTTTGTATTCCCCTTGGTACTTAATAAATACATATTGATGGATTGACTGAGCTGATTGAGTGCAATTCGGAATCCTCTTATTATTTTCTGACTTATCTTGGGTTTTCATTCCTTATCACTTTTGTTCCTTAATTCTTACTCTAAGGAACATTCTTTTTGGTAAGATAAACAGAAGAAAAATACAAGTTAAGTAATTTCTTCGGGCTTGGAGTCAGCTAGACCTGGGTTTGAATCCTGAATTAAATACTTACTAATTTTGTGTCCATGAGAAAATCACATCTTGCATTCTTAGTTTTCTAATCTGAAAACAGAGATCATAATAACACTAAACTAACAGTGTTGCTCGGAGAATCAAATGAGATATACGATTCTTCCAGAAGACTTGCTGGCTAACCAGTATTTTGGACATGGAAAGCACTTTGAAAACTTAGTACTGTTATTTAATGAAATACTACCAACACCACCATTAACAGCACTATCATCACCAGCATCATCATCATCATCATCATCATCATCATCCTCAACTCCACTAAAAACTCTACCAATGTCTCCTTTAATAATAGAATCTAAGAGTTGAGAGGTATCTTAGAGATTATCTTTTCTAAGTTCCATACAGAAAAGAACCTTTTCTAGGAACCTTAACAAATGATCCACCACTGGATGGTGTAATGGAAAGAATCTGCAACTTGGAGTGAAGAAGATTTGAGTTCAGATCCTTCCTTTAATATTACCTAGTTGTGTAAGTCTGGAAAAGTCACTTAACCTCTTTTGGTCGCCTCATCTGTATAACACAAACAGTAATAGAATTTACCTCATAGAGTTGTAGAGGTTCAAATGAGATGATGCTTATAAAATAATTTGCAAATGTTAGAGTGCCATATAAATAGTAGCTATAGTCATTATCTAGCTTTCTCTTGAAACCTAGTGAGGTGGTGTCCATTACCTACCTTTTTCACTATTGGAAAATTTTTTAAGATTTTTCTTATTTCAAGCCTAAATCTCTTCAACTAATCCTCTCTGTCCCTTGTTCTGGCCTCTATAGTCAATTCATCTTCCTCTTACCACTAACAGTAGTGGTTGCAGGTGAGGGCAGCCTGTTTTCTTTGCTTTCCTTCCAAAAAGAAACAGCATTGAGCATGTTAAGAAAATTTTAAAAATGCATTGACTCAGGGGTGGCTAGGTGGCACAGTGGATAGAACGCTGGCCCTGGAGTCAGGAGTATCTGAGTTCAAATCTGGCCTCAGACACTTAATAATTACCTAGCTGTGTGGCCTTGGGCATGCCACAGCATTTGCCTTGAAAAAAACCTAAAAAAAATAATTGACTCTTACATATGAATACATAAGGACCTGACAATTAATCTGTGATTTAATACGTGAGTCCTCAAGAGTTGGCAAGGACTAGCATAGAGTAAATGGCATGCCTTAGGTCAAACCACTAGTAAATGTCAGTGGTAGGATTTCAACAGAAATTTCCCTCCCTCAAAGCCATGTTGCCTTCATATGTGTGTATGATTTAAAAAAAAAGCCTAGAGCAAGCATTACTATTTTTAAAAAAACAGAAAGAGAACAGTTATCCAACAGGACAGGATAAAATACAAAAATCATAGCTGTAGTTTTATTAAGAAAGTTTACACTTAGGGAAGGTTTATATTTCAGGCAATCCCTTTGGGAAGAGTTATGAATTGCTTTCTAATATACAGTATATCTTCTATTACCATGGCCCTTTATTACAGTATTTATTATTACAGAACCTTTTCTTTGGTCATTGGATTATAATGAATAAGAGAAAGTGGCAAGCTATTAAATCCTTTTGGAATTCCCTCAGTCATCTTAATGGAAAAAGTATTACTAACTTATATTTGATTTGTTTTTTATTGATCTAAAGAATCTATTGATATTTCAGAACTTCATAATAGCAGTATTTATGCTCTCTAAAGAATTTTGTAGAAATTTTGTTTTTAAAAGGTATGTAAAACTGGGGGAAAATATTATTCTAATATGAGTTTTTAGTTATTCATAAAAATTAGAACAAATAGCTTTACAGGACTGTCTTTTATATATTAATGTTAACAACTATTGCAATGATAATGGCTCACACTGCTTTATGTGTCATTGAATGGTTTTTAAAGTACTTTTTCTTCCATTATCTTATTTGATCCCTACAGCCACCCTGTGAGGTAAATAACTCAAATATTATCATTCCTTTGTTACTGAGGAGGAAACAATCTGAGAGAGGTTAATCTGAATGTCTAAGGATCCATTGCAATTTGATGGTAGAACCAGATTTTCTGACACCAAATACAATATTCTTTCCATTACACCACATTGCCTCCCTTCTGTTAATGTAGAATTAAAAGGCTACAGTATGATTTCATTTTTATTATCTCATTTGATCCTTACAAAATTGTAAATTAAATCAGATATAATGGAAAAACAAAACCTGGATTTAAGACACAAAAGACTAATTCTAATTCTGAATATCATAACCTTATGACCTTATACAAGTCACTTCACCAATAAGAATCCTCAGTTTCTTCACTTGTAAGATGAAGATAGGTTAAATCTCCAAAGTTTCTTTCAAGATCTAAATCTTTAATCCTAGGACACACTAGATGCTTTGTAAGATGTATTCTAATTTGTAAAATTATGTGAGTCTTTTATCTTTATTCTGTAGATCAGAAAAGTTATTCTTGAGTTATATTAATTGCCCAAAACCAAATGACTGGTGAGAGTCAGGTCTCAAATCTGGATTTTTCTGATTTAAAATTCAGACTTCTTTCTATTACAAATGACTATTTCCTATAATTCACTTTATTTCTTGACTTCTGACTATTTTTTTGACTCTTAAAATGAATAAAATTATTTCATCAACCATTTCAATATTTTAGAAAATCTTATTTATTTTTAAAAAATATTCATAAAATATATTTCCAGATTATACATGTTACAATAGAAAACAGACAAAAAAGAGAAAAATAAAGTTTAAAAAGTATGCTTCAATCTTCATTCATCAGATCTGTCTCTGAGATGACTTGCATTTTTACAGCACAGGTCTTTTGGAATTATTTTGGATCATTTTATTGCTCAGAATAGCTAAGTCATTCACAGTTGATCATATTACAAAATTGCTGTTGCTGTGTACAATATTCTCTGGTTTTTGCATACTTCATTTTGCATTACTCCATATAAGTCTTCTCAGGTTTTTTTGAAATCACCTTTCTTCAATATTTCTTATAGTATAATTGTATTCCATCATAATCATACACCATAACTTGCTCAGCCATTTCCCCTTCATTTCCAATTCTTTGCACCACAAAAAGTTATTAATATTTTCATATCAATAGATCCTTTCACCTTTTCTTTGACCTCTTTGGGATAGAGATCTAGAAGTGGTATTGCTGGGTCAGTGGGGATGTACAGTTTTATGTTCTTCCAAATGTTCTTCAGAATAGTTGGATCAGTTCACAATTCTACCAATAGCATATTAGTTTTCACTTTTTGCACATCTTCTTCAGAATTTGTCCTCTTCATTTTTCTTTTTTGTGATTTTAATTAGTCTGATAGGTATGATGTGGTACCTCAGAGTTTTTTAATTGTATTTTTCTAATCAGTAGTGATAGGTATGATGTGGTACCTCAGAGTTTTTTAATTGTATTTCTCTAATCAGTAGTGATTTAGAGTATTTCTTTCTTTTCTTTTTTTTAAACCAAAGACTGGAAATCTTTATTCAGATCAGCAAACTCACATTCCTTAAGCCTCAGACTCTGGATGTGCCTTTTGAGGAAGAGGAGAGGGAGAGAGGAGAGAAGAGAAGGCAAGGCCAACTCACCTCCCCAGACATCCCCTTTACCCCCATAAACTTGTCTCAGGCTACTGGGTTATGAGGGGAATGTCAAGAAGGGAGGGACCAGGGTGACTAGGTGGCTAGGTGGCACAGTGGATAAAGCACTGGCCCTGGAGTCAGGAGTGCTTGAGTTCAAATCTGGCCTCAGACACTTAATAATTAGCTAGCTGTTTGGCCTTGGGCAAACCACTTAACCCCATTGCCTTGCAAAAACCTAAAAAAAAAAAAAGAAGGGAGGGACCAAGGGAAAAAGAAGCCCCTGCCAAGGGGAGGCCTACACAGATGTGTGGCATTCAAAGACCAGCTGTGGTCAAGACAGCAGGCACCACAGACCCCTCCCTATAAATTAAATGCCTATAGTAGCAAGGGAAGATGGGAGGGAAGGAGGGAATGAAGGAGGGAGGGAAGGAGAAAAGGAAGGTGGGAAGAAAGGAGGGAAGGAAGGTGCCTATAAGGGTGCAATTCCAAAATGAGAGGATAAGTCAGGGAGAGAGAATAAATAGGAATATTGAAGGAGTCAGGTACCTCTGAGTTTTGGTCCAGGAGAGAGGAAGATGGAGTGGTTGGTCCAGTTTTGCTGATTTGGGGGGTCAAGAAGTGTGTATACATCAAGTTCATCTAGTGTATACATCTAGGTGAAAAGGCACTTGCTTATCACCTGTAGGCACAGCAGGAAAAGCAGTGCCACCCATAGCTGAGGAATATTGAAGAAGAGGGAACAGAAGGGATTTGAGAGTTCCATGGGTTTCCTAGGAACATCACTGCTAGAAATATATTAACCATTCAAGGGAGGATGAGGAAGAGGATCAGAGGATCTGGCATGGCATCCCATAACCAGTCATGCCTACCTGAGATGCTCCACGGTTGGTGCCCATTTGCAGCCTGATGACATTCTTGCCCTCCTACAGTTGGTTATCTGTGGAGTTTCGGGGATTCTCCTTGGACTTCTTAGGGAACCAGTTAGGATTTCCAGAGAAGAGCCCATAACCCTGAGCTACTGCCAGTCCAGCAAGGTTCATCAGTGTTCATGGCACACAAGCCATATTCTTTCCTTTCTAGAGGTCCACAGTTTGGAAGATATCAGTGGCACTGATGTCATAGCGCTCTGCTGCCTGTGGGAACTGAGAAATCTGCTCCATCTGCTTGAAGGTCATCCCTGAAGCCTGGATCTTCTTTACTGGACCCTGGCCTTCTGGGTATAGCCCATTGATGAGCTCACATAGCACCATGCCATCCTTGAGCCAGTTTTGGAAATTCTTTTGCCCAGGCTGGGGCTGCTGACATCCCTGCAGCACTGTGTGGTGATCTACTGAATGAGGATCTGCTCTCAGTCAGAATCATACTCTTCTCAGTTTTCTGCTGTACCTCCCAGCTCAGTCTGTAAACAGGTTCCCTGGTGGCCATTCTGAGATGGTGATGCAGGTATCTTTACTGAGGAGAGGATGGAGAGCAGAGTGGGTTGGGATGTGGTGAGCAGAGTGTGGCCAGAGCATTTCTTCTTCTTCTTTTTGTTTTTTTGCAAGGCAATGGGGTTAAGTGGCTTGCCCAAGGCCACACAGCTAGGTAATTATTAAGTGTCTGAGGTCGGATTTGAATTCATATACTCCAGACTCCAGGGCTGGCGCTCTATCCACTGTGCCACCTAGCCACCCCTCCCAGCTCATTTCTTAATGTAAGTATTGATAACTTTGATTTCTTCTTCTGAAAACTGCCAATCAGGCCTTATTTATCTAGCATTTTAGTAGTACAAAGTATGATGTACCTAATTTTGAAACCAGACTTATGAGAGATTAGTGATTCAAAAAGATACTAGATATATAAACTTGGGAAAGAAGATGTACCTTCTCTCCTTCTGTAAGACTAAGGACTTAACATCAGTATGTGCAAAGAAAAGGGATTAGTCATTTAAAGCAGGGATCTCATACATTCATATCCCATGGATTATTTGAAAAAGCTCAGAGGATATTATGTTGCCTTTCTGCCCTTTTTAAAGACAAATATCTTGTTCAGATGAAAAAGGGTGAGGAAAGAAAAATTGTAGTAACTAATCAATGAGTTAGAGTCCCTGGGCCACAAGAACCCTTTTAATCAGGACAAGATCACAGATTCCCAGTAGGCTTGATTATGGGGAAGGAGTACTTAGCAAACCATTTGTA
The DNA here is from genome assembly GCF_037893015.1 of Macrotis lagotis. NCBI lineage: Eukaryota > Metazoa > Chordata > Mammalia > Peramelemorphia > Peramelidae > Macrotis > Macrotis lagotis. The sequence continues at coordinate 540,361,616 of NC_133658.1, forward strand.
AGATTATAGGATTTTTGAATTTAAAGTTGGAATGAACCTTTGAAATAATTTAATCCAATCTTCTCATTTGAGTAAACCAATGCCATTTTAACTGTCTTTAAACACCTGAAGGTTTGTGATATGGAAAGATTAGAATTCTGTGTGACTTTAGGATGCAGAATGAGGACCAATGAGTAAACATTCTCAAGGGATACTGTAAAATACTAAATTTAGATTCAGAGGACTGAAGTTCAAACCTATATGACCTTGGGAAAGTGAGTAGATCTCTACAGAACACACTCTTGGGACATCCCTTTGCTCCTACTCCCTTCTTTCCACTGGTGAGTGAGTTCCTTCTGAGGTCTTTGTTTTGGGGAGTAGCTCAGAACTACTATCTTTTGTTTTCTTTCCAGTTTTGCTTCAGACTCTCACACATTCCTCACCAAGTTAACTTATCTCCCTTCTGCTTTTCAGCTTTACAAATTGTTTTCTCTCATAAGAATGTAAGATCCCTGAGGGCAGGGACTGTCTTTCATTTTGTTAATTTAGTAAGCACTAAATAAATGCTTGCTACCTACATTCATCAGCTTTTTTAAATGTGTGAAATCAAAGGATTGGACTAGATGGCCTCTTAGGCCTCTTCTAATTTGAAATTCATTAATTAGAGGAAGTCAGAGTTAATTTTCATATAAGAAAAAGCTTCTTATGAAGAACAGCCATTTTGTTTAGTTGTGGTACCTGTTGAGGTCTCATTCTTACACTTCATATTACAACAGGATTGTCCAACTTTAGGTTATCTTAGGGCCACCTTAAAATAAAATAATTATTTGAGGGCCACATCCAGAATAAAAAATACAATATACTAATATAATAGTTAATTTGTAGTTTTACTTTAAGTCTAGCATGCACTATGAAAAGTCATGGTACCTTTAGCTTTTCAGAACATGGAGGAGGGAACAGATCTTCAATCGGACAGGTGATTACATGAAGCAAGCACAAAAAGCAAACACAAAACAACAAAGCAACAACACAACAATATAAAGATAGATGCTTACTGACTAGTCTGCATTGAACAGATGGATCACATCCCACAGATTAATTGAAAATTCTGTGTGATGTAATACTGCTTAAAACCCCCAAAGAAAATTAAGATCAATGAAATTATTTACAAATTATTATTTTATTTATTTATTATTTATTATTGTATTTTTTTCTCTCATGAAAATTAATACCTACAGGTAGGCCACATAAAATTGCACTATGGGCCGGCTGTATTTTGGACAAACCTGTTTTACAACATGTTCTGTTGATCACAACATGGTAGAGAATACTGATAGAGCAGTGCAAGTCCATGTCTACAACTGGAGAAAGTATTAGGAGCACTTGCCTTATTGGTATATGATGAGTCAGTAACATTATCACATATATGAAGGGTAAGACATTATTCATCAATTTTTGTAATGATGGCTTTCTTTTCATTCATTTTGGAGATATTAACATTTTTTTTTCTGGAATCAGAAACATTAAAAACAGTATACCTTCCTTCCTTCCTTCCTTCCTTCCTTCCTTCCTTCCTTCCTTCCTTCCTTCCTTCCTTCCTTCCTTCCTTCCTTCCTTCCTTCCTTCCTTCCTTCCTTCCTTTCTTCCTTCCTTCCTTCCTTCTTTCCTTCCATCCTTCCTTCCTACCTTCTTTCCCTCCTTCCTTCCCTCCTTCCCTCCCTCCTTCCCGCCTTCCCACCTTCCTTTCCTCCATCCTTCCCTCCCTCCTTCTCACCTTCCCTCCCTCCTTCCTTTTCTCCTCCCTTCTTCCTTCCTTCCTTCCTTCCCTCCTGCCTTCCCTCCTTCCCTCCTTTCTTCCCACCTTCCTTTTCTCCTTCCCTCCCTCCTTCATTCCCTCCTTCCCTCCCATCTTCCCTCCCACCTTCCCTCTTTCCTTCCTTCCTTCCTCCCTTTCCTCCCTCCTTCTCTCCTCTCCTTCCTTCCTTCCCACCTTCCTTCCTTCCTTTCTTCTTTCCTTCCCTCCCACCTTTCCTCCTCTTTTTTCTTCCCTCCTGTCTTCCTCCATCCTTCCTTCCCTCCCACCTTCCATCCCTCCTTCCATCCTTTCCTCCTTCCCTCCCTCCTTCATTCCCTCCTGCCTTCCTTCCTGCTTTCCTCCTTCCCTCCCTCCTTTCCCCCCACCTTCCTTCTTTCCTTCCTTCCTTCCTTCCTTCCTTCCTTCCTTCCTTCCTTCCTTCCTTCCTTCCTTCCTGCTGGCCTGCCTGTCTGCCTTCTTCCTGTCTTCTTCCTGCCTTCTTTTCTGGGAGGAGAATGATTAAGTCATTGTTTGAATGTCAGAGTCAATCAAAATATTTTTGCTATCTTTGGAACATTTAAAAACCTCATGCTCCTGTTCTTCCCAGATTTTATGGAGTAAAATTGTAATTTTACAATAGATCCTACTCTTTTTCTTTTGTGAAAGACATAGGCAGTCAGCTTTGTCATCATGTTACCCATCTCCCTTTCAATTGGGTCAAGCCTCCAAAGAACAACTAAAACACACTTTGAATCATTTCGCAAATATACTTCTAGAACAGTTGCATAATCTTTTTCTTTTCTTTCTCTTGCTCATATTTAAGAAAAACAAAGGTATTATATATCAGATAATGATTTCCTATTCAAGGTATTTCTTTAAATAAAGTCATTGATGTGAACTCAAACATCTTGTCTTGATCAAACAGGGAGCTTTATTTGCCTGAGGATACTTTTTATTAAACAATGAAACTAATTTAAAATTGGTTTTTCATGTAGGTCTGAATTAAACCAGCAGAATCAAACAAGAACCAATCTCCAATCCATTTCAAAAGTGCACATAAAGTAAACTTTAAGTGAAATCTCATTATGAAGGAAGATTCCATTTTTGTAGCCCACAAAGAATAAAATGTCATACAAACAAAAAAAATTGATCATAAATTTGTCAATCATTTCAAAGTCTAAGAAAAAATGCTTTCTAGCTATTGGCATTGAATACCTTCTTTCAGTACATAGAAGATCAAGCTCTGGTTCCCTAGAGAGCCCATTCCCTCTGGAAAGAGGTCTTTGCTTTTGGTATATTTCAGGCTATTGATTTTTTTTGCAAGCTTTGTACTGTTTTGGGAGTTTCACCTTATCCTTTCTTTTGTGTTCATCCAGAGCTGTGGTCAGAAGTTCTGACAGCCCAGGCAAATACCACAAATTGTCTGAGACAAGAATGCCCTCAACTATGGGTAGGTAATGGGGAATAGATCAAAACTGAACAAGAGCTCAATCAAGCCCTTCTTCAAGTAGCTTCCTACTTTAACTAATTATCCTTGTTAACCAGGGACTAAATTAATCAATCAACAAATCTACTGGACAAAGTATTCCAAATGCATGCCTAGTGGCTAAGTTTTGTGGTTTCTCTGTTAGAGAATTCTTTCTCTAAATTTGGTGTTCTCATTTCTCCTCTATTTTTTTTAACCACATATCAACTCAGTATTGAACATTTGATCCCCTTGCTGTGATTTGTCAAAAACCTATTATTGGGTCCCCACTGGATGATTCGTGGTCATAAACTGATTGATGTATTTATGTTGTTTATGGAAAGAAACTAGAAAGAATGCTTGTGCTGGAGTCAAGGGGCCTGAATTCAAATCCTTACTGCTGATTATTATCTTTGCTACTTAAGGAGAGTTCCTTAACTCCTCTATCCTCTGTTTCTTCATCCGTAATATATAGGGGTTGAACTAAATGGCATCTAATGCCCCTTTCTTCTTTTTAAAGCTATGGTGTTAGAAGTCACATTTATGTTCTTTAAATAGCCTGCATTCACAATTCATTCATCTATAATTGTTCCAACATGGACAATCTGCCTGAATAGAGAACCTGTGTATTTTCTGGTTGGTGAATGTTTCAGTAATAACTTTATTATTATAATATGTCTTGGTGGGTGAGACTTTTGCATTCTGGGAACAATTGCATGGAGAGCAGTGACACATGTTCTTGCCAATATTATTTGTTCAATGTAGTTAATTTGTCATGTGAATGCTGTAGTAAGATTCCCAGAGACTTGACCAACACAGTCCAAATGCATCAACTGGCATGAGTCAACACAAGTTGAAAACAGGAATTTCATAGGTATTGTGTGATATAGAGGGAAAAACAGAACTGAAAGTAAGGTAGGAATGAGGAGCTGCCAATCTCCATTCGAGATTGGGTGACTTCTGGTGGACACAGATGACAAAAAGTCTGAATGAATGACAAAAAATGGTAGTGAGTGATGTTGATGTTCACTTTCTCAATCAAAGAAAACTAGTATAGACTGATTGATTGCTTGATTGGTTTCTTTATTGAAGAATGACATCACTATATGTGAAACAAATCACACAGAATATGAGCTCAAAATGCTGTACCACAGCTCAGGCATAAATAGTCCATGTGAATGCTTGTATGTCTTGTTTCCTTTCAGCTTCTTCAGTTCTGCCTTCCTCATAGAGTACAGAACCATCACTGATGAGGTCATGCTATGCTGGGCAGTCCTGTACCAGTGTCTCCCATACAATACAATCAATTCTAAAATTCTTCAGGGTATACCAGTATAACTTCTTCTGACCCCCTTGTGAGCTCCTGCCCTGTGTGAGTGCTCCATAAAACAGGTTTTTGGGCAAGCGTACATCTGGCATTCTAACAATGTGTCCAGCCCATCATAGTTGAGCTCTCTGTAGTAATGTTGGGATGTTAGGTAGTTTAGTTCAACAAAGGACATCAGTGTCTGGTACCTTCTTCTGCCAGCTGATCTTCAGAATCTTCTTAAGACAATTTAATGGAAGATTCAGTTTCTTTACATGGTACTGGTATACTGTCCAGGTTTCACAGGCATATAACAATTAGGTCAACAACACAATGGCTCTGTAGACCTTCAGTTAGGTAATCAAATACCTTTTCTCTCCCATTTTTTCTTTCAGAGCCTCCCAAATAATGAGACAGCTCTGAGAATGTGTATTGTCAAAATATTTCTATAAAAGACACCACCAAGGTAAGTGAACTTGTCCACAATACTCAAAACTTCTTCCTTTGCTGTAATTGATGGTTTCACATGAATCGTGTGGTGCTGGCTGATGGAGCACTTTGTGTTTTCTTGGTGTTAATTGTTAGATCAAAATTAGTACAAATTGATCCATACTTTGTTGCATCTCAGCTTCAGAGGCTGCATTGAGCCCACTACCATCTGCAAATGGAAGACCATGCACCAACACTCTCTCCACTTTGATCTTGGCTTGTAGCCTTTTCAAGTTGAAGAATTTGCCATCAGTGCCATAGCTGACCTTGAGGCCATGTTCATCCTCAATGAAGGCATTTTATAACAAAACTGAAAACATCATGCTAAAAAGTATGGGAGCAAGGATATCTCCTTATTTCATTCCATTGGTGACTGAGAATTCTTGAGTATCGTCCACTATCCAGAATCCGAGTTTGCATGCCATCATGCCATTGTTCTATAATACTGTTGAACTTCTCTGGGCAACCAAATTTTGGCATAATTTTCCATAAGCAACTGATGGTATCAAAGGCCTTGGTCAGATCTACAAATGTTGTATAAAAACCTCTGTTCTGTTCCTGGAACTTTTCCTATAGATATTAGGCAGCAAACATCATATCGAATGTTCCTTTACTCTTTCTGAAGTGACACTGGTTTTCAGGGAGATGATCATCTTCCAAGTGAAGGATCAGCCTATTGAGAAGGACTCAGCAATGACTGAAAGAGAAATACCCCTGTGATTGTCACAGGGCAATCTATTCCTTTTACCTTTATAGAGCTAGACAATGGAGGCATCCTTAAATTCCTAGGGGATAATCTCTTCTTGCCATATAACCTGAAAAATTTCAGTCAGTTTTTGGATGAGCAATGGACCCCCATCTTGTAGATTTCAGCTGGAATAGAATCAGTACCATTTGCTTTGCCACTTGAAAGGAGTCTAAGGAATTCAAACCTCTTCTTCAGTTGGAACTTCAGCTAAAGACTGCTTGATTTCAACTTGATGTAAATGGTCAATAGCTTCTGCATTGATTGTTGATGGTCTGTTAAGATCACTATGGAAGTGTTCAGTCCATCTCTCTAGGATCATGTCTCTCTCATTAATCAATGTGAATTTATCAGCATTGAGTAGTTGAGATTCACCATTTGTCTTTGTTTCATTAAAAAGCCTTCAGGGCATCATAAAAGCATTTTGACTTGCAGTGGATGACCTTGGCATCTTTGATGTCTAACCAAACTCTAAGTGCTCCACAATATCTGCTTCATCAGGCTTCATGATCATTCCACCAGTGAAGACTTCACTTGCTTTGTGTAAACACCCCCCATTACTCATTGACGAATTTGAGATTCCCTCAGTTACCCTCAACCTGGTTTAGCCCACTGGGCTATTACTGGGATATAGCCAATGTGCATACTATAGCTTCTTGGAGACATAGGTGAGAGTTAGATGGCTTGGGTGGACATCAAAGATGGAAAGTCTTCTTTGAACACACCCTACACCCCAGTGTAGAATAATGCTTCTTAATATTGGTGTATGGGATAAATTACATAGTATCTCTTGGTTTAGTTCTTGTTTTCATTACCCTCTTAAGATCATATATGCCATTTGGTCTGATATTCAGTGAACAGAGCATAGTATCTGGAATTAGGAAGACTTTTTGAATCTTGCCTCAGATACTCCTAGTTATGTGAGCCTAGGAAAATACTTTTTTAAAACCAAGCCTCAGTTTTTTCATCTATAAAATGGTGATAATAATACCCAACAGGGTTCTTCTGAGGATCAAATGAATCAACATGCAGCATGTTTTGTAAACCTTGGATCTCTATGTAAATGCAAACTGTGGAGTAAATGCTAGCTATCATTCTATAAATTTTGTTCAGTTGCTGTTTACTGCTAATGAAAGCAATTTGTTTTTACTTGGCAGGTACAATAGTTTACCTTCCCTTTAATATCCCAGGATTCTCTTCATTCTGTAGCACTCTGCCCATAACTTTGGGTGTCTATAACCTAGACTTCATCTCTGCCTATTAGATTCACTTGATTCCTATTGTCTTGAGCCAATTCTCAACTCCTTCAAAAGACCTTTCCTGGTTGTCTCAATTTGTGTTCTCCTGTCCTTCATCATAATCACTTTTTATTAAACTTATATCCTGAGAGTGGGGGTTGTCTAATGTCAAACATTTGAGCAACTGCTTTGTTTTAAGCACTGGAGATACAAAGAAAGTAAAAAATACTGTCACTGTTCTCGAGGGCCTCTAAGTGGACCAGGATATAGACCATCTGATATGGATTCAAAGAAGATATGAGTACAAGTTTGACCCTAGCCACTCTAGCATCTTTGCATGTCATGAAGACTCAGGTGACAACTCTCGAGGAACTCACAGTCTAATAGGAAGAAGCGAGATAACTGGCCTTGATGGAAAGAAGACTAGAGTTTAAAACTTCCCTCTGATAATTTTATGTGTTTCTGGGTAAGTCATTTCATTTCTCAATGCCCTAGGCAGTTCTCTATAAGACTATTTGTTGCATAGTGGCTGAATTGTTGCATTGGAAGTGGGGATAAACTGAGCTAGAATTCCCTGAATTCAGATTTTGGAATTCTCTGATCCTGCAAAATCAGATAATGTCTTGAAGCTGCTATGAGATGGAGAGCATTTTCAAGAATTTTAAGTGTAGTGACATGGTATGACATGATTCCACTTATCAGACTCTGAAGTGGCTCTATCATCTCAGTCTGCTGGCAGTACTACAAATTCTCTCAGGGTCCTTGGAGTTGCTGGAGAAATGCAAATATAAATCCTGCTATTCACTACTGTAACTCCAGAGTTCTTCAAAGTGTTTCCCATTTTCATAAAATTCATCATGACACCATTGACTTAATGTAATTGGAATTATATTTTAATAATATTATTAATAAAATATTATATTAACAGATATTAAATATATAATTTTATTATTAAATATATAAATGTAAAGTACAGAAATAAATATAATTTTAAAATAAAATTATAAAATATAAAAGTTAAATACAAAAGCAAAGCTAATTTTAACCTCTCAGTTAATCAGTAATAAGTACAGTCTTGTCTATGAGTCTTGGAACATGTTCACCAATGCATAGGGAAGACTGGGTATACATTTTTTTGGAGGGGGCAACAGGGTTAAGTGACTTGCCCAAGTTCACACAGCTAGTAAGTATCAAGTGTCTGAGATCAAATTTGAACTCAGCTCCTCCTGACTCCAGGGCCACTGATCTATCCAGTGCATTATCTAACTGCCTCCAGATACATTTTCAAAAATCTAGCAGGGAGGCACATGAGTAGGAAAATACAAGTGTTAAAGAGCAACTCTCACTGAGTACTATACATACATACATATAAGGGACCATGAATATACATACATACATACATACATGTATGTATATTCATGGTCCCTTCAGGAAAAAATTGCTTTTAATTTACAATATTCCTTAGAAAGGAACTGAGAAAATGTTAGACTATTGAGTAGGTATGCAATTCCCTGAAGCAAGAGAACTGTAGAACACCTCAGGTTGACTTTGTTGAGAATGTAAATTAACCCTTGTTGTTCTTTACTACATATTACGCTTTGTTTAATCACCTCTTTGCTTTTTGCAGAAAAGTATAATCTGAAAACAAAACTACTTAGGTTGCCTTTCTAGTCAATTTCTCCTCTTTCTCTTAAAACAGAGAGGTAGATGACAATCAAGAAGGTCTGAGAAACCGAGCAAGCACCTCCCTCAAGCTATAAATGGCAGTGAAACATAACAACTCTAAATATAGAGGAGTTCAATTTTCTTCCAATGAATTTCCCAGAATCTCCTGCTTTTTATTCAATCATCCTACAAAATAAATTCTTCCCTTCCAATCAGCAGGCTTCCAGAAAAGTATCAGAAGCTTCTTGTTAATTGAACTCTTTTGAGCTTCTTAATACTGCTTTTCTTGGCAATTCTCCTCCTAAAGCATCAAATTAGATCTTCATGGTGGTCAGTAGTGATTTATCTTTCTCTTAGAAGATAAAACTCATGACATTTACCTTTCTGATTTGTAAATATAGTTCAGAAATTTATTTTCCCATAATCTCTAACCAATATCAGTTTCAACTTTTCAGATTCTTAAAAGAATCATGTTCAGTTTTCATTTATCTGCCCTCATCCATTTTCTCTCTGAAAGAGTAGTTCTCTATTTGATTCTCCTTACAGTCTGTGTTGATTCTTTATGTTTTATCTGAAAACTGTGTTTCTTAACAAGTAGATTTTATCAAGGTGTTTTATTCCCCACACAAACATTATTTTTCTTCCCCTTTTAGAAATCAAAGTTTTTAAATACAAAAGGATCAGTACTCTATATTGTTCACAAGTTGATTCTATTCTTTTTCCTTATAATAAAATTACTTTCTACCCATTTCAGCAATCAGATTACTGACATGGAAAAGAGGGATGATTCTTACAGAAAAAGTTATTATAATGGAGAAATGTAAAGAGATGACAGAATACTCAGAAAATCATAGAATTTTAATATCATAAAGGATTTTAATAGTTACCTCATACAAACTCCTAATTTTATGAGCATGCCGAAAAAAACCCCAACAATATGAGTTTTAGTGTTGAAACAGGACATTGTTATAGATAAAGAACTGATTATTTGCCCAGATTACTTGGATTTATGTCTCACCTTTGTGTGACCCTGGACAAGTTACTCATACTCTCAGCACCCTAGAAAACTAAGACTCTTCAGTTGCAGAGCAAATGCTAACATGTATGGTGAAGGTAGTTTTCTTACCCAGGAGTTCTGTGTACTAATGAATTCACAGGTCTGGTCTCCATTTCCTCTATTTCCTAGTCTCACAGAAAAATTATGTACAAAGAATTCTCATAAAGATAGGTCTTTACTCACATTTATACTTAATATTTACTTTGGGAAAGAATACTAAATTGGAATTTAAGTCTGTGTTTTAATGTCAGTGACTTTGCCCTTAAATAATTGAACATAGAGGTTTTTTCAACATATAATATATCCATATTCCAAAATAATGAAAGATAAGATCCTGAATTCTAAATATGTGAGAAATTCAGTCATTAGGGATAGATAATAGGAATTTATTGTATCATATTCTATTATAAGATATTTTGATTCAATGAAAATTCAAGGATAGTTGTTGATTTTTTCTAAACTATCTGTTTGACAGTGGGCATTTTCTTGAAATCTTTTAGAAAAAAATCTATCTTCAAAAATCCAACTAGTCATTAAAAATTTAGATAGTTAACTTTAAAAAGTTAAACAGGGGCAGCTAGCTGGCACAGTGAATAGAGCACTAGCCCTGGAGTCATAAGGACCTGAGTTCAAATCAGATCTCAGACACTTCAAAATTACCTAGTTGTGTGGCCTTGGGCATGTCACTTAACCCCACTGCCTTGCAAAAACCAAAGAAAAAAGTTAAACAACCTAGATTTCCATGTGTCATTGAATTATGGTGTAAGCTTCTTGTGAATAGGGATTTAATTCATTCATTTTATTTGCATCACCAGTGTCTAGCACAGTGACTAATATGTAGTAGATACTTTTAATAAAAGCTTGTTGATTGACATCTTTGTGCTCATAAAGTTGGATAGTCTAACTTATTTAATTTTTTAAAAAAATAGTTTGAATTTTAAAATGTTCTTTCTTTCTATTAATGTATAGTGTCTGCTGTCAGAAGATAGGTTTGAGAATATAGAACCAATTCCTTTTCCCCTCCATCATGGGATCTCACTTGATACATTTTTATTCTTTAATAGTTCATTTTCTCTCCATTATTGTTTATCCAAGTTTGAACACTATTCCCCTTTCAAGATTCAAGAGGTTGTTCTATCTAGCTCTTACTGATAGATCTAAGTGACCATTAAACTTAGGAAATTATTTGTCAATCCAATGGTGAAGGTTGAGCATCCCTGAGACTTTATGGTCTATCCTATATCTTGTCTTTCATCCCTTTGAACCATTTTTAAGGTATTTTGGAATGTCTATATGCAAATACACATCTCCTACTCCATGTTAGGATGCAAAGAGTGAATATATATTTTGCTTACTTCCTTTTTTGTTTTTTAAGATTATTGAGTGGTTCAAGGTTTGTTTCTTTTCCTTTTTGGTGTTATATTTAAATATATCACCCCTAAATGCTAGCCTCCATAATATAAAACTTCTAAGGCAATGCACCTAGTGCTTTCTTGAGCCCTTTTAAAAGGATTTCTTTTTTCATTTTGGAAACTTGATTTCAGACCATAGTATATGAAATGTGCAATTATGCCCTTTCTGTAAAACAGAAAGGTCACATCTAAGAATAGTTTAGCACATAGAAGGAAGCAACATTCTGGAGAACATAGAAATTGTGGTTCCCAGAAAAATTCATTTTTCAAATTCCCAGTCTGATTCTGGAGGAATTTAGAAGTTTAAGTATAAATATATCTAGATGTGCATAAAATTAGTGTTTTGATATTTTTGTCACCCAAGATCCTAAGCTTTTTAATGAAAACGAAACTGAAAAGTGGAGAATTCTACAACACAAATTTTATAACACATTCTGCACAAATTGTTTCATAGCTCTTCAAGATCAATATGTTAAAATTAATACCAAAAGTAGTTATGGAAAATAGCATTCTCTTCTTGCTTTGCTGGTAAAAAACAAAGGAAAACAATTATTTACTTTTGAAAGGAAATCTGTAGTGATCTGCAAGGCTTAGAAAATTGGTTCTAATTTTAATGCCAAAATAGAAACTCAGAATATATTTGCAATTACTAACCTTTGAGAAATGTATTTTGTTCTACTACCTCTTTATTTTAGTTTTTGTTTACTGGATTTTAATAAAATGCTTTATAGAAATTATTTTGCCCACACATTTTTTTTAGTTTTTTTTTTTTACAAGGCAATGGGGTTAAGTGGCATGCCCAAGGCTAGGTGACAGTTAAGTGTCTGAGGTCACATTTGAACTCAGGTACTCCTGACTTCAGGGCTGGTGCTCTATTCACTGCGCCACCTAGCCGCCCCTATTGCTCACACATTTATATAACCATTTATTGATCTTTTCTTTTTTTATACATAACCACAGTATACTAAGTATGACTTGCCCCTTCTCCAAGAGCCATCTTATATGACACATACTATTTTTAAGAGGAAAAAGACAAAAAAAAAGGTCACAACTGATCTATATATTGAAAAAGTTCAAAAACGTGTGCAATGTTTAACAACAGTGAACCTTCCACCTCCCTGAAGGGGAAAGTTGGGACAGTCTTTTCATATAACTTCATCTAAGTCCCACTATTTTATCAATTTTTGTTATTATTTTAATATTTTCCCTTTTATAAGTTGATTGGTATAGCATTAAAAAGTATAAAAATTTTGATGATATTACAATTTTTATTATTATTAATCCTTGATCATTTGGCATGACTTAGAAATGAATACTGTATAGTCTTCCAGTTAATTAGGCTGTTTTTTAAAATTATTTTAAGGAGATATATTTTTTATTTTTAAGATTTAAACCCCACCCCACTACACGCAAAGTCAAATTTCATTATTTTCTTCCACATCCCTGAATTCCAAATTCTCTCTCTTCTTCCTACCCCATTTCACCTCATTGAGAAAAAAAGTTACTTGGTGTAGGTTAAAAACATGTAGTCCAAAAAACATTACTATAATGGTCTTGCTGTAAAAGGAAATATACCTCCCTCCCCCCCCCCCAAAAAAAAGGAAAGAGAAACCTCAAGAAAAATAAAGTGAAAAAACTGCTTCAGTCTGGATTCAGACACCATCAACTCTGTCTTTGGTATGAATAGTATTCTTGATCATAAATCTATCCAAGAAATTACTTCAATATTTTTTCTCCCATAGTTGATATTGTTAGCTATATTTCCCTCCATTCTATTCCCTCTCATCCCCATTTATTCCATTCTCTTTATCCTTTTACTCTGTGCCTCCTCAAAAGTGCATTGCATCTGACTACCGTCTCCCATGATATTTTCTCTCTTCTGCCACCTATCTCCCCCCCCAACTCCTCCCACCCAATACTGCCTTCCCCCTGCCCCCCTTCTCCCATCCCTTTCTCTTAAGGAGAGTTTTGTAATTGAATGTATATGTCTTTTGTGTGCTTTGGGAGATTGATTTCAAGATATTTTATAAATAGTTGGAATGAGATTTATCTTTTGAATATTACTATTGTATCTTCTAGTATGTTTACTGATTCCTTGGAGTTTTCCAAATAAGACATATCATCAATAAATAGGTATAGTTAAATTTCTTGTTGCCTAACTTTCTTTCTCTTGTCTATTGTTATTGCTATCATTTCTAGAATTATAAAGATTATAAGGGAGAGTATCAACCTTGCTTTACTCTCATATTTATTATAAAAGTGTCTAGTATATTCCAATTGTATATGATGTTTAATTTTGGTTATACATAAATATTTTTTGTGATATTAAAATGGTTTTCTTCTATGCTCATACTTTGTAGGGGTTTTTTTGACATAAAAGTATGCGTTTTTTTCCTGCATATTGAGAAGATAGTTTTTTTAGGTTTTTGGTTTTTAAAATGTCAAATTATCTTTATTGTTTTCCTTATGTTGAATTATTATTGTATTCCTGGTATAAGTCTCACTTGACCATAATAAATGTTTTCTTATGCAAATCCCTATAGTTTCTTTGATAGGAATTTGTTTAAAAGTTTTGAGTAAATATTTAACAATGGAATTAATCTGTCATTTTCTTTTCATGCTTTTTTAATCTGTCCCTGATATTGGGTTTAGATTTGTCTCATAAAAAGATTCTGGTAGTGATAGTTCTTTCCAGTTTCTAAGAATAATATGTGAAGCATGGCCATATTTCTATAAATTTGATAAAATTCCCCAGGAATCCATCAGTATTTGGATTCTCTCTCTTTGGTAGTTGCTTTACAACTAGATCTATTTTCTTTTCTGATACTGGGTTTTTTTTTGTCTTTCTAGTCTTCGGATATTTTGGGTGTTATATATTTTTGAAGATATTCCTCTGTTTCTTTAGTGTTCACTGTTTTGTTGAAAATATGAATAATTTGTTTAGATTATTTTTTCTTATGGTTTTATTTTATTTATTTGTTATTTATTAGTTTGATATTCTTGTACTTCTTTTAAACAGATTAATAGTTTATCAATTTTATTAGTCTTTTCAAAGAATCAGCTTTTAGTTTTTTGTCAATTCGGTGATTTTTTTCCAATTTGTTAATTTTCTACAAACTTTTAATAATTTCTTTTCTGCTTATTTTAGGTTTTTATTTGTTGATTTTTGAATTTTTAAAATACATATCCAGTTTATTATTTATTTTTCTATGTTTTAATGTATGATTGCAAGAATATGAGTTTCCTTCTGATGACCATTTTAGCTATGTCCTGAAAATTTTTGTACATTGTTTTATTATTTTCTTTTAAAAAGTTTTAATAGTTTCAAAGATTTGTCCTTTGATTCAATCATTATGTAACATTTCATTGCTAAGTTTCCATTTTTGGTCCCCCCCAAAGCAATTTCTATTCTTATTATATTATAGTCTTTAAAGACTATATTAATTGTTTCTGCCTTTAAGCTTTTGTTTGCAATATCTCTATGCCCTGATTCATGATCACTTTTTTTAAAAAAAATTTCTATGAGTGTGGAGAAATATGTAAATTATTTTGTTGTCTCATTTAGAAGGTACCAGAATTCTTTTCATACTAAGTTTTTTTCCAGAAAATTTTATGTTCATATTTTTTCTTTTGTTAATCATTCTATTACTTTTCTAAAACTAATTGAGAAAAATAGAAGTGTTTGTTAGTATTATGCAATTTTAAAATATTTTTGAAGATCATTTAATGTTTCCCTTAAGAATTTAGGTATTTTAAGTTTTTAAAGCATATAAAGCTTATATTATTGATATCAGTTTGTTGTGTAAAGATCCTTTCAGCATAATATAGTTTCATTGTTTTTGCTTTGTTCAAAAGCATAATAGCAATTTCTCCTTTTAGGGAAGATTCACTAGATTCATAGTAAATTATTTTCTATCCCCTAAATTTTATTTTGTGTATGTCATTGTTTTTTAATTTTTATAGGCAATATTGTGCAGAGTATTGAAGATACAAATTAAAAAGTGAGATAGATAGTCCTTGCTCTCAATGAACTCATAAGGGAAGTTGATTGGTCCAACTGACTTTAAAACAAGGAGACAGAGCATATTAAGGCATAATGATCTTCTTTCTTATCAGAAGGATTATAGCTTGTAACTCCTTGTTTATCTAAATATTACCATCCATTATACTATTGAAAAATGCTGAGGAGAGAAAGCAAGGCTGTTGGACCTTATCCACTATTGCTAGAATCAAGTAAGGATCCTGGAGTCTCCTAAAGAGGTAGAGTTGGATTGCTCAGCTTCTATATTCCTTGATGCCTATTTCTGTTAAATATTATGAATGAGATGGCCAGTGAGTTGAGTTTATGCCCAGACAAAAATTAGAGATTATTGCAGCAAATAAAATAATAACTTTGATTACATGTTACATGAAGCTTTTTTCCTATAATTTTTTAAATTGAATTTTTTTTCTATTCCACTTCCAAAGCCTTGAGTTCAAAATTCTCTCCCTTCTTCCCACCATATTCTCCCTCATTGAGAAAGCAGGTTCCCTGGTATAGTTTAAAAATGTGTAGTCATGAGAAACATCATTGTAATAGTCATATTGCAAAAGTAATCATAATCTCCCCCCAAAATATAAACCTCAAGAAAAATAAAATGAAAAACAAAAGCATGATTCAGACTGTATTCAGATACCATTAGCTCTGTCTTTTGGATGGATAGGATCCCTTATCATAAGTCCTTCAGAATTTTCTTGGGTTACTACATTGCTGAGAAAAGGTAGGTCATTCACTGTTTATCATTCTACAATATACTTTATACATTTTTCAGTGTATCTGCTCATGTAAGTTTTTTTACTGAGAGCATTCTGTTCATTATTTCCCATAACAGAACAGCATTTTATCTCAATCACATACCACAACTTGTTAGTCAGTCTCCAACTTCTGGGGATCTCCTCAATCTCCAGTTCCACACCACCAGAAAAGAGGTGCTATAAATATCTCTATACACATAGATTCTTTTCTTCTCATATTTTATCTGTCCTGGAATATAGACCTAGCAGTGTCACAGCTAGACCAAAGGGTAGGCATGGTTTCATAGCCCTTTGGGCACAGTTCCAAATTGCTCTATATAATTGTTGAATCATTTCACAGTTCTACCAACAGTGCATCAATATCTCAATTTTCCTATTTCCCTTCCAACATTTGTTATTTTCTCCTTCTGTATTATTAGCCAATTATTATTATTAGCCAAAAGGGATAAGGTATTACCTCAGAATTGTTTCAACTCTCATTTCTCTATCAATGCTGAGTTATGACATTTAAAAATAATTTAAATAAATTGCATTGATAACAGCATATGAAAATTGTTAATATTTCTTGATCATTTATCAATTATGGAATAGATCTTATTTTTGATAAATTTGACTCAATTCACTATGTTTGAAAAATGAGGTCTTTATCAGAGAAACTTGTTTCAGTATTTATTTTCCCATAGTTGCAATTGCTAGCTGTATTTCCCTCCATCCTATTTCTCCCACCCCTATTTATTCTATTGTCTTGGACTTTCACTCTGTCCCTTTTCAAAAATGTTTTGCATCTAATTACCAGTTCCCATAATCTTCCCTCCCTTGTAACACTTTCACTCTATCTCCCATGCCTTTCCTCTCCTACTTTAGGGTAAGATAGATTTCTATACCCAAATGAGCACGTATGAGCCTCTCTGAGCCAATTCCAGTAAGAGTAAGACTCACTCATTCCCCTTCCCCTTCCCCTTCTTCCACTCTGCTGCAAAAGTTGTTCTTGTCTCTTTTATGTGAAATAACTTACCCCAGTCTATCTCTCCTTTCCCTTTCTCCCAGTACATTCCTTTCTCTCCCATTAACTCTAGCTGCTTAATATAGCATACCTTCATATTCAACTCCCATGTGTACCTTATCTATAAATATCTCTATCTCTATCTATATCTATCTCTATCTCTCTCTGTCTCTCTCTCTCTATCTCTCTCTATTTCAATCTCTATCTCTATTTCAATCTCTCTCTCTCTCTATCTTTATCTCTCTATCTCTATCTCTCTATCTCTATCTATCTCTATCTCTATCTCTATCTCTATCTATCTATCTATCTCTATCTATATATGCTCCTTCTAATTGCTCTAATAAATGAGAAAGTTCATATGACTTATCAGTGTCCTATTCCCATGTAGGAATATAAACATTTCAACATCCCTTATCATTTGCTGTTCCTCTATCTTTTTTATGCTTCACTTGAATCTTGTATTTGAAGATCAAATTTTCTATTTACTCTGGTCATTTCATCAGGAAATTTCGAAAGTTCCCTACTTCATTGATTGACCATCTTTACCCCTGAAAGAGTATGTTCAGTTTTGCTGGGTGGTTGATTCTTGGTTGAAATGCAAAATCTTTTGCCTTTTGGAATATCATATTCCAAGCTCAACAATCACTCAGTGTAGAAGCTGTGTTATCCTGACTATGGTTCCATGATATTTGAATTATTTCTTTCTGGTTGCTTGCAGTATTTTCTCCTTGACTTGAGAGTTCTGAAATTTGACCATAATATTCCTGGAAGTTTTCATTTTGGAATATCTTTCAGGAAGTGATTGGTGGATTCTTTCAATTTTTGCTTTATCTTTCTATAATAACAGGGTAATTTTCCTGGATAATTTCTTGAAAAATGATATCTAGGAGTTTTTTTTTTTGGGGGGGGTCATGGCTTTCAGGTAGTCCAATAAATTTAAAATTCTCTCTTATGGATCTGTTTGCCAAGTCAGTTCTTTTTTTCCAATGAGATATTTCACATTTTCTCCTAGTTTTTCAGTCTTTTGATTACATTTTATTGTTTCCTTGATTTCTCACAAAGCCATCAGCTTCCCTTTGCTCCACTCTATATTTTAAGGAATTATTTTATTCAGAGAGCTTTTGTAGCTCTTTTTTTCCCCCATCTGGCCAATTCTGCTTTTTTTAAGACTTCCTTTTCAATTATCTTTTGGATGACTTTTTTCCATTTGACTCAAACTGTTTTTTAAAAATTAATTTAGTTATTTTCATCCATATTCACATGTATATTTTTAAGTTGCAAAACTTTCTTCCACCCTACCTTCCCACTCCCTTCCCCATAGCAGCAAACATTCATTCAGGTTAGCATCATGCATATGTAGTTTTGATAAACATGTTTCTAGAATAGTCATTTTTTTGGTATTAGGAATTAGGATTAAGGAAGACAGATACATAAGAGATAATTTTTTTATAAAGTGTTCATCAGATTCTGAAGGGTTCGGTTTTTTTTTTTCTTCCTCTGTGTGGGGATAGCATTATCCATAGTTGGTCTAATATACTCTAGAACTGCTGGGAGGAGCTGCTTCCATTAAAGTTGTTCATCTCACAATATTGTTATTAATATGTACATTGTTTTCTTGGTTCTACTCCCTTCATTCAGCATCAGATCCTCTAAGTCATTACATATTTTTCTAGAGTGACCATTTATGGTTTCTTACAGAACAATAATATTCCATAGTATTCATGTAACATAACTTGTTTAGCCATTTCTCAATTGATGCACTCAATTTCTAATTCTTTGCCACTACAAAAAGAGCTGCTGTGAATATTTTGGAATATATAGGACTTCCTCCCCCCTTTTTAATAATTTCTTCTGGATATACACTTAGAATTGGAATTGCTGGGTCAAAGAGTATGAACAGTTTTATTGCTCTCTGGGCATAGTTCCAAATTGCTTTCCAGAATATTTGTATCTGTTCACAACTCCACAGGCAAAAGATCAATGTCCCAATCCTCCCATAACCTGTCCAACATTGATCAGTTCTCCTTTTCCTCATCTTGGCCAATCTGATAGGTGTGAAGTGATACCTCATTGTTCTTTTGATTTGCATTTCTCTAATCAATGATGACTTAGAGCATTTTTTATATGATTATATAAGCTTTAATTTCTTCATTTGAAAATTTTCTATTCATATCCTTTGACCATTTATCAATTGGGGAAATGACTTGTAAGATTATAAATTTAATTCAATTCTCTATATATTTTAGAAATGAGACTTTATCAGAACTCCTATTTATGAAGATTGTTTCCGAGCATTCTGCTTCCCTTCTAATTTTGGCAGCATTGATTTTATTAGTGCAAAAACTTTTTAACTAAATATAGTCAAAGTCATTCATTTTAAATTTATAAGGTACTCTAATTCTTGTTTAGTCACAAACTGGTTTTTAAGAGGTTATTTTCTTTAGTATTTTTGTGAATCTCCTTCACCAAGCAGCTGACTCAGTTTTCATGATTTTACTACATCACTCTCATTTCTCTTCCCAATTTTTCTTCTGCCTCCCTTTCTTCATTTTCAAAATCTTTTTGAATTCTTTCATGACCTGAGACCAATTTATATTCTTTTTGGAGGCTTTGGATGGAGATGCTTTGACTTTGATATTTTCTTCTGAGTTGTATTTTGATTCTCCACATGATCAAAGTAATTATCTATGGTCTGATTTTTTTTCTTCTGTTGTTTACTCATTTCCCCAGTCTCTAACTTGATTTTAACTCTTTTTTAAGGTGGGACTCTACTTCTGGGGTAGAGGACACACTGTTCCATGCTTTTGAAGGTTTTTACAACTGTTTTCAGAGATACCCCCAGGGACCTACAAATTCTCAATTCCTTCAGTGTCTTATGAAAGGCTGTGACTAACCTCCTGACCTGTTATCTGGTCTGTGGATGACTATAAGCACCCCCTTCTGTTCTAGACATGTGAGGACAGTCCATGATCTGCTGTAGGTAAGTAAGCTTTATTGTGCTTCTGCTCCTTTTCCTGAGACTAGGTTCCCAGATTTCGACCCAGATCTCAGTACTGACAAAACAACAGAATCCTGCCTCAAGGATAGCAAAGAAACCTCTGCAATCTCCCTCTATCCCTTTACTATCAGTGGACTGAGTTCTCTGGAAGCAGCTGCCAGGTGGCTCATGGTTCCCTGGGGCTGTGTCCATGTTGAGGCCTGTGCTAGACTGTGTCTCACTTTCACTCTGATATGGCAGAGTTTTCCTGCTGATCTTCCAGGTTGTCCTTGACAATCCTGGACTGAGAGGTCTGGAAACTTCCATTGTTGCCATTGATGCAGGAGCCTTATAGTCTGTTCCTGGATGACTGGAGTCAGCTCACTCAGGTGCAGCCTCAGTAGGTGGCTTCATTTAACCCCATTGTAATAGATCCTTCTTGTAGCTCTTCCCATTTGTCTTGGGTTGGAAATTTGTATCACTTAATCTTTTTTGTATGTTCTATACTCTAGAAGTTGGTTAAAATCATTATTTAAAGGTATTTGGAGTGGTTTGCCAGAAAGCTAGAGGGAGCTCCTGCCTTTACTCCACCATCTTGGTTCTGCCTTCTCTACCATTACAAGAAACTTTTGCACAATCAAAACTAATTCAGTGAAAACTAAAATGAAAATAGGAAACTGGGGTAAAAAAACATTTTTCCTTTATCCTTTGATAAAGTTCTTATTTTTCAAATATACAAGAAACAAGCCAAATTTCTGAAAATATGAGACATTCCACAATTGATAAATTCTCAAAGGATATGAACAACTGTTTTCAGATGAAGAAATCAAAACAATTGTCACATTGATTGCTTTTAAATAACTATTGATTAGAGAATGCAAATTAAAACAATTCCAATATACACACCTTTCAGATTGACTAACATGACAAAAAAGAAAGAGGAACAATACTAGAGAAGATATGGAAAAATTGGTACACCAATCCATTATTGGAGTTGTGAACTGGTTTAATCATCATGGAGAACCATTTAGAATTATGCCCAAAGGGCTATAATACTGTGCCTATGCTTTGACTCAGCAATACCACTACTAGATCTATATCCTAAAGAGATAAAAGAAAAAAGACCTAATTGTACAAAAATGTTTATATTAACTCTTTTAATGGTGACAAAGAATTGGAAATGGAGGGAAATCATTGGGAAATATTTGAACAAGTTGTGATATGTGATTGTGATGGAATACTATCACATTATAAGAAATGATGAGTTCACAGAAAAATCTGGGATGACTTATATGAAATGATGCAGAGTGAAGTGAGTAGAATGAGGAGATCATTGAGGACAAAAATTGTGATAATCAACTGTGAAAGACTTAACTAGTTTAATCAATATAATAATGCAAGGGAATTTCAAAAGACCCATGATGAAAAATGCTATCTACCTCCAGAAAGAGAGCTGTGGACCTCTGATTGTGGATTGAAGCATACTAAATTTTTTTTCAACTTTTTTTGGGTGCATTTTATTTTATAACATGGTTTATACGGAAGTATGCTTTGCATGACTTCCCAGATAAATTGATATTATATTGCCTGCATTCTCAATGAGTGGAGAAGGGATGAGAAGGAAAAGAATTTGGAACTCAAAATTTAAAAAAAATGAATATTAAACTGTTTAAATATATTTGTGAAATATTTAACAAGATAAAATATTTAAAAAATTAATAACCCTGTCAATAAAAGAATTAAGTGGAACCTGGCATTACTTTTTCATGATAAACATATGCTATCATGTGGTGAGTGCTTTTTATGTGCTCATAAATTTTCTCTTTAATCATAATTTCTTTAGTATTTTTCCAGAGAAACAACATAGCATAGTATATAGAGAGTCAGACCAAGATTTAGCAAGACTTAGGAGCAATACCTCTCCTTAGAAAACTATATAGGAACCATTCACTATCATAGCCTACAATCCAGAAGAAAGCATTCTAATACTGAGAGACTTTTATGCTGACAAAATCATAGGTCCTTCATAGTCTCATATATAATCTTGCCAATTAATATCATTCTTCCTGGCTTATGATCCCCTTTATGTAAATTAAGGCATTTGTATTGCCCTGTCTTACAGTTCATCTCATGTTCACCACTATTTTTCCAAAATCACTGATATTAGTGCTTCAATCATATCTTTTTTCAGTACCTTAGGATGCTGTTTGTTGTGTGCTGGTAACAAACTCATTGAGCACAGCTAGGTGTTCTCTTACCTTCTCTTCATTTATTTTGGGTTGATTCCTTTAGAACCACTTAAGTTTTATTCTTTGCATTTTGAAGATCATTTTCTTTAATAGGGAAAACAAATGAATTATGTCTTTAATAATCTGTCCTACTCCCTGTCATTTTTACTATCATCCTACCCATTCCAAGCTGTTCTCCTAGTTTTATCTTGATCATCTTGCTTTCAACATAAATCAGGGAATAAGTTTTGGATTTCTTATTATGCACTAAAAACTTTAGTTTGGTCTGAGTTTTATAGGATTATAAATTTAAAGATACAAAGGAATGTAGATATTATCTAGTCTTACACAATAGTTTTACTGATGAGGAAACCAAGAACAAAATAACTTGCCACAAATTACACAGGCAGTAAGTGATAGAGCTAGGATTGGAACATATAGCCCCTGATTTCAAAGCCAGTAGTTTTTCTACTGTGATAGTTTTCTATGACAATACCCTTTTGTATCCATTACCATTTCCTTGATCTTGTTTTTAACTTCTAGAAATAACTTTCAAAAATTTAAGTTGAAGAATGACTTTCCTGTGCAACTACATTGGTATTCTTTCTGTTTCTTACTGGAAACACAGATAAGTAGTGCATTGGGCTGCCTATGTGACCTTGGGTAAGTCACTTAACCTTTGGTTGCCTTGATTTACTCATAGGTAAAATGGGGATTATAACAGTAGTTGTCTCTCAGGATGATTATGAAGATCAAATGACATATTATTGTATAGTGTCTAACTTTCTTTCTAAAAAGCATGCATTTGTATACAAAGTCAATACCATTTTGTTGATGAGGTAATGTAGCATATAATGCAATGAATTTTAATACTTCTAAGTGTGTATTTTGGCTGTTCTCCAATCCTCATTACTACTAAGTGTTCTTCTCAAAGTGATTGAGAAAGAATACTTAACCTAGCATGGAAATAGAATGGGAACCACTCCAATCCATCCAAAATCCAGAGATAAATTCTACAATATATAGCTCTTACAATGTTGTTATCATTGTGATCCTGATTTTTCTTTAACTACTCATTTGTTTATAAAATAGCATGCACTTCATATTTATTCACTTTGCTTTTCAAAGTAGATTTGAAGTGGTTAAATAATGATCCTTTGAAATACAGGATTATAATATATTAGACCTAGATGGCACAGTGAATAAAGGTTGGGATTTGGAGTTGGGAAGATCTGAACTCAAATTCAGCTTCTTATTTTTTCCACACTTACTTGTTTGGTCATCCTGGGCAAATCACTTAACCTCTGTCAGTCTCAGTTTTCTTATCTATAAAATGGAAATAATAGTAGCATTTGCCTCAAGATTCGTTGTAAGCATTATAGATAATATAATGCAAAATGATTTGCTAGAGTACCAGATAAATTCTAGTCATTATTATTGTTGTTGTTGGTAGAAGTGGCAATGGGAGCAGCAGTAGTAGCAGTTTCAGAACTTAAAGGAACCTTGGAAATTATCTGATTCAACATCCTTATTTACAGATGAAGAAATTGAGGTCCAAAGATTTTAAGATTTTAATACATCACCTAATTCCCAGATTTCTATTTCTTCCTAATACAAGCCTTCTTATTCAGTTGTCTTCTCTACAGTACTGCTAAAAAATATTGAGTTTTATGGGATTTTTCTTTATGCAAATTATGTTTATATTTAAGGTTTATCAAACATTACTTATATGTAATAACTCACTTTCCTTATTAATTATTTGTGACTTGATTTCAGAAAGTGCTGTAAAGACAAAAGTGACTAAAGTAAAGTATTTCAAGGCAATCTGCATTACATGATCAAGCAAATTTCATTTACTCTGCTGCCAAATGTTTTTTATTATATAGATATTTTATTATACAGGGATATATCTATGAGGTATAAATGGAAGTAATGATTCAGAAACAGATTGATGAAGTTACTACCACTTTAAATCAGATTACCCTAGTTAACAGTAGAAAGAGGAGGTATATTTGAAGTTTATGATCATGTCTGTGATGACTAATATCATGTAATGACAGAACAAATTTGGAAGGAATCTTGAGTCCATCTAGTTCAGTCCATACATATTTCTAAATAGTCTCAGCAAATGGCCATCAAGCCTCAATTTGAAGACCTCTTGTAGTAGAGGCACCCTCCCCTTTCTTCTTTTGAATAACTTAAATTCTAAGGAAGTTAATCATGATGGTGATGGGCATCACTTCTTCTAAACTCACTCTTAGGAGTCTCTAAATGGTCTTTCAAGGTCCTGGAATATCAAAGAGCAAATAACGTAAAGGATAATCCAAACTCAGGAATTTAGAGTGCCAGTTTCAGGTTTGCCAATAACTTCCTTGCATTTCCCTAAAATGTGAATACAATTATACTTATCACGATAATTTTGAAACATAACTTTAATATGATTTTTTTTGAATTTTATTTATTGAAAATAATGGGTTAAGTGGCTTGCCCAAGATCACACAACTAGGCAATAGTTAAGTGTCTGAGTTCAGATTTGAACTCAGATCACCCTGATTCCAGGACTGGTGCTCTATCCACTGTGCAACCCAGCTGCCCCCTCTTTAATATAATTTTTAAAATTCTCTGCAAAGTAAAAAGAAGCACAAATTCTAAGGTGAATTTGAGATCCTCTAAACTAAGTTAACATATATTTTGATAATTGTCAATTTCAATTGTAAAGGTGATACAGAGAAAGGAATATCTGAGCCCATTTTCAACTGTAGCAGTTCTGAGATACTTGTCAAATCATTGAAATGTCTTTCTGCTTCAGTTTCCTGAATTGTAAAATGGGAATAATAACAGAGTCTACCTCACAGATTGTTGTGAGTATTAAATGAGATGATTTGAAAGTGCTTTGTTAAGGGCATGGTTTATATAAATGCTTGTTCTTTTCTCTTTCGTTTCTCTACTCCAAAGCATCATGGCAGCATATTATGAAAAAAAAAACTTTCAAAAAGAGATAGACCAAGGGATGATATGCTGAATTCTAGAAGTCATTGTAAAGAAATAAAATAGATTATATTCTGAGATAATATATAGAGCAGCGAGCCTCAGAATACTCTAGTCTCTGATGAATTAAAAATTGTCACAAAGAGGGAAATGGAGAAGTGCATGATAGATCTGAGTAGACTGTAATATACAAACCAAAGAGAAACTTTTAAGAATGACAGGTATAAATAAAGTCATCAGGAAAACATACTGGAGAGAAGACAGGTCAGAGTGAGAAATGACATTTGTGAGGCTTCACTGGTATCTTTGTGATATCAAGGAAAAACAAGGAAAGTTTTAAGAATTTTGGCAGGATCCCTTGGGGGCAATCTTATGAAACAATGTAAGAGGAGCACAGAATGAACAGTAGTGGATGGGTTGCAATCACGTATTTGAGAGAAACATCCAAATTGATTAGAATGCAGATATATTTTTTTGGAGCCTGTTATTTAACATGGTATTTAATATTTAACATATTAAACAATATTATGTATTTGTTGCTTTATCAATATGGAATAACACTACACTTCAAGACCTATTTTC
This sequence comes from Macrotis lagotis, assembly GCF_037893015.1. Lineage (NCBI taxonomy): Eukaryota > Metazoa > Chordata > Mammalia > Peramelemorphia > Peramelidae > Macrotis > Macrotis lagotis. The sequence goes on from NC_133658.1 coordinate 540,387,339, forward strand.
ACATTGATATTTTCCCATTTTAAACATCCAATCAATTCAAAATCAAGCTGTTAAGATATTGCCTACATTTTCCCCCATTGTCCATAAAGATAAAATGAGGAAAGTTGTCAAATGCTTTGATAAAATCTGTACAAAACTTTGTTTGCAGCATGCTCTAGTCCATTAAAGTCATATACCATGTCCCTCCCCTCCCCTCCCCTCCCCTCCCCTTCCCTTCCCTTCCCTTCCCTTCATCAGTTCCTTCTTTGCTTATCTTTCCCCTTCTCGGTCTCCCCCTTTCCTGTAGATTAAGTGAGATTTTTAAACCAAGTGGAAATGTATCTTATTCCCTCCCTGGGCTAACTGTATTGAATTGAATTTACTCAGCATTCACATTCTCCCTTCTTTCCCTCTAAAATTATAAATCTTTGTGGCTCTTCCCTTGGTGCTCTAATATTATTTATCAGGTATCATCAATCACAGTTGGATTATTTGATTGCTTGATAAATTCCTATTGTTATCAAGATCATCACAGATTGTTTACTTGATTGATAAGCAGCATTGACTCAAATTGCATCAAATTATAATTATAATCAATTTTTACTTTACCCCCTTTTGAAGTATCTTTCAAGTACACACAATCTTCCTCACAAGCCAAAGTATTATTGAAAACCATATCATTTCTTGAACTATTTTTGCCCCTCCCCCAGGTCTATATTCTTTCACACTTTACTGCCCCCTCCCCACCCAGGGTACTTAACACCTTGTTAAGTGAAGCACCAGACATTGATTTAATTAACTGTAAGAATCTTGAAGATCTCTAAGAACTGGGAGGCTCTGGACTTCTCACCTGAGAACATTACAAATGACTAAGTAACAGAGACACTGTCTCAGGTCCTCAAAGCTCATGATACCCTTTTTAGACAAAGTACTAAGCACCTTGTGATTAAAGTGAGTCAAAGTTAAGTTAAAGTTAACACTCCTGCTTTAAGCTTACTTTTTTTCTTAATATTCTTGAGTTTTATCCTTTAGGTTCATTCTCTTCAATTATATTCTACCCTTTTTCCTTAGAGAAGTAAAGTTCTAAAAAATTAGAATTGTTATATCTTCCCTTTTAGGACAAACATTTGTTGAAAACAATTCTGTTTTTCAGTCCCCTTTTTCATTTACCCTTTTTTTAATGTAACTCTTCAGTCCTATATTTGGTGATTAAATTTTCTGTTCAGTTCTGATCTTTGTGTCAGGAAATTCTGGAAGTCCTGTATTTCATTGAACATCCATTTTTTCTCCTGACAGTAGATGCTGACTTTTTCAGGGTAGTACATTCTGGGTTTTAATCCCAAGCCCTTAGCTCTCCATAATATGTTATCCTAGTTCTTCCAATCCTTCACTGTTGAGTCTGATAGGTCCTGTGTTAGTCTTGATCTTATTCTCTTTGTATTTGAATTGTTTTCTTTTTGCTGCTTGCAACATTCTCTTTTATTTGAGGGTTCTGGAATTTGGCTATTACAGCCCTTGAAGTCTTTATCCTGTGGTCTCTTTCTGGAGGGGTTCTGTGGATTCTTTCAATTATTATATTTTTATCTTATTCCAGTAGATTGAGGCAATTTTCCCCTTTATAATTTCCTGTATGATGTTTTCCAGATTCTTTTCTTGGTCCAGACTTTCTAGTAGTCCAATGATTTGTAGATTGTCTCTCCTGAATGTTTTCCAGGTCATTTGTTTCCCCTAGAAAGTACTTTACATTGTCTTCAATATTTTTCAGCCTTTTTATTTTGTTTGATGAAATGTTGTAGTCTTATAGATACATTAGTTTCTAACTGTTCAATTCTAATTTTTAGGATTTTATTTTCTTCAATTATCTTCTGTGTTTCCTTTTCTGGCTGATTATTTTTACTTTCAATGTAGTTGATTTCTTTGGTCAACTTGCCACAATTTTCCTGCATGACTTTCATTTCTTTTTTTCCATTTTTTTTATTCCTCTCCTCTTTGGTTTTTAAATACTTTTTTAAACCTCTTTGATGAATTTTTATTTGAGTCCAATTTATAGACCATTTTGATACTTCTCCTGTGAGTGATTTTTCACATCTTTCTTCTTCAGACATGGAATTGCTGTCTTCTTTATCTGTGAAGTACTTTTCTATAGTGAGTACTCTTTTAGCTTTTTTGCTCATTTTTGTTATTGTAGTTCTGCTCCTGGGGTATGTGGAAAATAGATACAAGCTTTTATTTTGTTGGGGCTGGGTCTGATCCCTGGCTTGTTGTTGACCAAGATGTTGCCTATGCAGTCCAGACCTTACCTTTGCAACAGTTTGTGTCCTTCATGTCCAGTTTCTGACTTAACAGAGGATTGTTCCTGACCCAGTCCTTTGTTTTAACCTTGTGCTTTCAGGGTTCAGACTTTCTTTGGGATTGGTATCTTCCTTGCTGGCTTGCTATCTAGCTGCAGGTGACCTCTGTTATCATTCAGCTGTTGGGACTGGATTGCACTGTGCTTAAAAACCTCTTGCTGGCCTTCTGGCTCTTTTGCCTCCTGTACTTTACTTCTCCCTTCCCTCACAAAGAAACAGACCTTTACTGAAGATCCTCCACAATGTCCACAGTTGAAAACTTCTTTGAATCTTCTCTTTTTTTGGTGGGTTCTGTAGTGTGAAAGTTAGAGGTTTCATTTATCTTTGGTAGGGAAAGACTCTGGGATCATGTTAGCTTAGTGCTGCCATCTTGGCTCTGCCCTACCCCTTCCTTTCAGAATGCTCACAAACCATCCTTTTAATGATGTTTTTGAATTTTGTCTCAAATGGGAGTCAAATTCACTGTCCAACAATTCTCGGATTTTAGTTTCATCCATTTAATTGAATATTTTGGAATTTGCCCTTTTCAATATTATGCTACCTTTTCCAATTCTCCAAGTGTTCCAGAAATGAAAGCATTCAGATATCTTGAAAAAGGGACAGCAGATGACATATACCAAATGGTTCAAACTATGGTAACCAACTTCTACTCCTATCTCCCTTCCAAATCACATGAATAAAACTAAGAAGCTTGAGGCCAAGAACCCTGTTATTAACAATGTCCACATACTATCATCCTTGCTTATGGCAACTTAGTTTATGGTTATCATAGAAAGGAGCAAACTTTTTTTTTTAGATTTTTTTTTTGGCAAGGCAATGGGGTTAAGTAGTTTGCCCAAGGCCACACAATTAGGTAATTATTGTCTGAGGCCAGATTTAAACTGAAGTACTCCTGACTCCAGAGCTGGTGCTTTATCCACTGTGCCACCTAGCCACCCCTTTTACAGATGGAACTTGTAAATTGCCTCTGCAATACCCATCACATCCTCATCAACCACAATAAATATATATCTTGAAAAGCAATTTGTTACTACCAAATCCTCAACATTGACAAATGGTTGAACATTAGAAATAGATATGATTTTGGCCAGGGAAATATTTTTCCAATTGATTATTTTATTTTATTTTTCCAAATGCATGATATGAAAGTTTTTCAACATTCATCCACATGCATATGCATATTTTTAAGTTACACAATTTCCTATCCCCCTCCTTTCCAACCCCCTTCCCCTCAATGAGAGTCAGGTGAATATTTTATATACACATTTTTGTTTAAAATGTTTACAGATTAGTCATTTTTGGTATGAAGAATTAGGATTGAGGAAAAGAAAGAAAATCAGAAGATAGGAAAGAAGTACATAAGGGAAATTTTTTAAAAAGTGAATATATTGTTCATTCAGATTCTGTAGGGTTTTTTGGTTTTGTTTTGCTTTGTTTTTCTTCCTCTGAATGGGGATAGCACTGTCCATAGCCAATCTATTAGGGTTGTCTTAGCCCTCTCAACTGCTGAGAAGAGCTGCTTCCATCAAGGTCAATCAACTCATGATATTATTGTTAATATGACAATGTTCCCTTGATTCTGCATCAGTCCCTATAATTCATTCCATGCTTCTCTAGAGTTTGACCATTCATGGTTTCTTATAGAACATAGTATTCCATAACATTCGTATAACATAACTTGTTCAGCCATTTCCAGATTGCTTATCTTCTTGCTTTTTAAAATCAGTTTAACCAAAGATTTATTTTATGTTTTGAAATTATCTCAATCTTATTTACTGGGTCAATGTTTTCTTGTTTTAATTTTATTGAGTCTCCCTTGATTTTCAGAATTTCTAATTTGATATTTAATTGATGATCTTTAATTTGTTCTTTTTCTAGTTTTTTAAGTTGCATACCCAATTCATGGACCTCCTCTTTCTCTATTTTATTTATATAAGTATCTATAGCTATAAAATTTCTCCTAAAAACTGCCTCTACTGTATTCCATAAATTTTGGTATGATGTCTCATGTTATCATTTTCTTGGATGTAATTACTATTTCTATGATTTGTTGTTTGATCCACTCATTCTTTAAAATTAAGTTAATTTTGGTTTATCTTTCCATGACCCTTTACTACATGTAATTCTTAATGTATCATGATCTGAAAAGTATGCACTTATTATTTCTACCTTTCTGCATATCAGGTTTTTATGCCCTAGTACATGGTCAGTTTTGGTATAGGTGCCATGTATGGCAAAGATAAAGGTATATTCTTTTCTATCCACAATAAGTTTTCTCCAGAGGCCAATAATATCTAAGTTTTCTAAGATTTTATTGACCTTTTTAACCCCCTTTTTGTTTATTCTATAGTTAGATTTATCTAGTTCTGAGAGAGGGAGGTTGAGGTCTCCCATTATTAAAGTTTTGCTTTCTCTGTCTCCTTGTAATTCACTCAGATTTTCCTCTAGGAATTTAGATGCTATACCACTAGGTGCATATGTGTTTAATGCATACATAAGCTTTATTGCCTATGGTGCCTTTTAAGATGTTCCTTATGCTTTTTAATGAGATTGACTTTTGCTTTTGCCTTATTTGTCATCAGGTTTTTTTTTATTTCAGTTGAAGCATAAAATATTTTGCTCTAGCCTTTTACCAGCACCCTGTGTGCTCTGCTTCAAATCTATTTCTTGTAAACAACATGGTGTAGGATTCTGGTTTTTAATTCATTCTTCTATCTGCTTCCATTTTATGTGAGAGTTCATTCCATTCATATTTATAGTAAAGATTACTAATTCTTCATTTCCCTTCACGCTATCTTTCCCCTATTGTTTTATATTTTTCTCATTCCTTTCCTCTTATTCTTCCTCTTCAAAAATTTACTCCCTTTCCCTTTAACTTTTCTTTTAAATTTTAACTATCAGTTTATTTTTCTTATTCCTTTGCCTTCCCTTTTATCAATCCCTTCTTTTCTTTTCTTTCCCTTCCTTCCCTGCTCCCCCCTTCCTTGTAGAGTATGATAGTTTTTTAAACTCAAATAGAATATATCCATTGCCTCTCTGGGTCAAATCTATTGAATAGAATTTACTCAGTGTTCAAACCTTCCCTTCTTTCCCTCTACTATATAGATCTTTATGCCTCTTCACCTGGTGTTATTTATCATAGAAGTACCATCAGTCATGTACTATCAATCAAATACCATTAAGTAAAGTACTATCAATCAAAAGTTGACTAATTGCATGCTTAATTGCTCAAAGTACAAGCAAAGGTTGACTGAGTGATTGTTTGTTTGATAAGCAGTATTACCTCATAGTCACTAAGTACCCTGCTTTCTTCAGTCTCATTAGAAATATACTTCTCAAGAGTCATGAATCACATCAAATTATCATTTTATATCTTTCCCATTTTCAAGTACCCTCCAAGGACATACAATCCCCATGAACTAAAGCATCATACAAAGTCCAATCATTTCATGAATCATTTGTACCCTCCAAGCATACTCTCTCCCACACTTCCCTGTTTTAGATCCCTAACCATGGTACTTAAACCCTTGTTAACTGAAGTATAAATTAAGTCCAACCCTTCTAAATAGGTTCCCACCCTCTGCCCCTAAAGTCACTTTTGATTTACTTAACTATAGATTCTCTAAGTGCTCTAAGTACTGGGACACTTTGAACATCTCTCTTAAAACTTAACAATTGATTGTAAGGTATGGGAACCACTGGTTCAAGATCTAACCCTCATAGAATGCCCTCAGCAGAGAAAGTGTTAAGCAGAATTAAACTTGGTTAAAGGAAACTAATACACATAAGTTTAGAGTTAAGCCCCAGTTTGTCATCTGGACTTTTTGTCACAAATATAATGATGCTCTCTTGGTCCTCTTCAATGGAGAGACTAGAAGCAACTATACCCATATCCTCTAAATCCAATCTCTTCCATTACATTTAACCCTTTAATTATCCTATGAAAAAAACAATTCTCAAGAGTTACAAATGCTATTATCTTCCCTTATAGGGTTGCATACAATTTGATGTTCTTAACATTTGTTTTGTTAGTTTACCTTTCTATGAATCTCTTGAGTCTTGTAGTTGGAGTTTGAATTCTCTGTTCAGTTCAGTTCTGTTTTTTTTTTTTTTTTTAATCAGGAAATTTTGGAAGTTCTCTTTTGGTGAGCATCCATCTTTTCCCCCTGACAAAATATGCTGAATTTTGTCAGGTAGTAAATTTTTGGTTGTAATCCAATGTCCTTTGCCCTCCAATATGTGCTATTCTAGGTCTTCTCTGCCTTCATTGTTGAAGCTGATAAGTCCTGTGTAAGTCTGATTGTATTTCCTTTGTATTTAACTTGCTGCTTCTTTTTTTTTGCTGCTTGCAGTATTTTCTCTTGTTTTGAGAATTCTGAAATTTCATTATGATAGCCTTTGGCTTTGGGGTTTTTATCCTGGGGTCTCTTTCTGGAGAAGTTCTGTGCATGCTTTTAAGGGCTATTTTGTCTTGTTCTAGCAGATTTGGACACTTTTCTCTGATAATGTCCTGAAAGATGTTTTCTACTTTCTTTTTTTGATCCAGGCTTTCTAGTAGTCCAATAATTCACAAATTTTATCTCTTCTGGTTCTATTTTACAGGACTTTTGTTTTTCCTAAAAGGTACTTTACATTTTCTTCAAATTTTTTACCTTTTTACTATGTTTTTACTACATTTATTTATTCAATTCTAATTTTTAGTACTTTATTTTCTTCAGTTAACTTTTTTGTTTCTTTTTCCAGTTATTTAATTTTACTCTTTGCTGTGTTGCATTCCTTTTCCAGTTGGTCAATTTTATTTTTTTAAGAGTTACATTCTTTTTTCAGTTGGTTATTTTTACTTTGAAAGGTATTTATTTCTTTGCTCAATTTTTCATAATTTTCCTGCATGACTATCATTTCTTTTTTCCATTTTTCTTCTTCCACTCTTCTTTGGTTTTTAAATTCTTTTTAAAGTTCTTCTATGAGCTTTTGGATTTGAGTGCAATTCATAGACTCTTTTGAGACTTCCCCTGAAAGTAATTTTGCAATGTTTTCTGCTGAGGTGGCATTGTTATCATTTTTATCTGCATAGTAGCTTTCTATAATGAGTGCTCTTTTAGCTTTGTTGCTTGTCTTGATTGTCTGAGCTCTAATGCTGGGAGTATAGACCCAAGCTTTTCATGTTGGGGCTGAGATCTGATCCCTGGCTTAAAGTTGGCCAAGATTTTGCCTATGCAGTCAAGGTCTTGCCTTTGCAGAGATTTGTTTCTTCCTTTATGTCCAGGTTCTACCAAGGCAGTGGTTTGTTCCTAACCCAGTTCTCTCTTTTGTCCTGGTGTTCCCAGGGTTCAGACTATTTTTTTGGGTTGGAACCCTCCTTGCTGGCTTGCTATCTAGCTGCTGGAACCTATGCTGTTGAGCTGTCAGGACCTGGACTGCACTGTAGCTAAAAGTCTCCCATTGGCTTTCCTGCTCTCCTGCCTAGCTCAACTTTACTTCTTTTTTCCCAAAGAGACAGACCTTCACTGAAGATCCTCCATGATGTCTATCATTGACAACTTCTTTGGATCTTATCTTTTTTTTGATGTGATCTTTAATCTGAGCGAGGCTTCATTTAGCATTATGTAGGGAAAAGCTCTAGGAGCATGCTAGCTTCATGCTGCTTTCTTGGCTCTGCCCCAGAAGAACCCTGGGAAATTATATTAAAGACTGTGCAATACAGTCTGCTTTACTGATGCACCCAAAGGACTATGGAACTTTTCAATTTGATTTACTGCTAAAGTTTCCTCTATATACTATTTTCTTTTTTTGGAGTGTAAGCTCCTGGATTAGACATACCACCCTAATTTCCAGACATCTAGATGGTACAGTTGATAGATTTCTAGATCTGGAGTGAAGTAGCTTCACCTTCCTAAGCTTTAAATCTGGTCTCATACACTTATTAGGTGACTCCGGACATATCACCTAACTCTGTTTGCCTCAGTTTCCTTATCTATAAAATGAGTTTGAGAAGGAAATGACAAATCACTTTGCATCTTTGCCAAGAAAACCCCAAATGGAGTCATGAAGAGTTGTTGATTCAACAATCTAATTTTCTATTTGTATACTCAGTCCTTATCATAGTGCTTTGTACTTAGTAAGTACTTAATGAATGTTCTTCATTAAATAATAAGCTAATTATTCATCACTGGCAATGGTTCAGTAATTTCATATTCCAAGGCTTTCTGTACCTTAGGATATTTAAACTTGCCTGGTAACAGTCTCATTAAGGTTAGCAAAATGCTTTCTGCCTATCTCTTTATTCATTGCCAACTTTAATTATTGTGTTAAAATTGTATTTTGTCATGGTTACCCTGTCCAACCACCAGTTGGTGTGGCAAGTAAGTATATCAATAACCAGGGCAGAGTAACTGAATTGGAATTCAGAGTGCAAAGAGGAGCATTTGCAAAAACAAACAAACAAACAAAAAACTAATCCCTAAATGAATTGACTACACCAAGAGAATACTATACTAAATTAAAGGAAGTCAGCTATGTCCCAATATGATGCCAACCCCCTATCCCAATAATAGTCATTTGAACAATAAGCTGCAGAGAAACTTCAAACATGTTCAATAAAACCATAGAAAAATTATGCTAATAAAGGATCTCTAAATTGGTCCTGATAAACTTTAGATGATTAGTTAGATAACCCCAAGATGTCCTGAAAAGAGTGAAGTCCTTCCCCCATCAGACTCTATAAAATGGGATTTCTAAACCCTGATCCTGGGATATTTTTTGACCTGCTTTGGGTCCATGCTGCAAGAGTGCTCCCAACTCTGATCTGCAGCTTTGTAAGTGACTTTATGTGTTCCTCCCTCTACTACACTATTCCCTGAACCATTCCTCTCTGAATGCCTCCATAACCTTTCTGTTTTATTAAAGTGTGATTGATGCATTGCTTCCTGCTTGCTGGCAGCACGATCTTTCCCAGCAGGTATCCAAAGCAGTAGACTTGTTTGCCTTGATCCCACTAAGAAAGCCTTTGCACCCCACCCTTCTCATAAACTGAGAGCCTCCAGACGGGGAATATTTGTTCACAATCTCACCTAATGTGGATGAACTTGGCACTGTGAATTCATTGGTAGCCAGCAAGGTAGGACAAGGAACCCTTTCTTTCCCAATCTGCTCTTATGTTTGGGTCATGAAAGAACAGCTATTTTTGGTCACCAAGAGACAAATGTATGCTGGTTCATCCTGATGGTTCTCTACTTACACAGGGTCACCATTTCAATGGTAAACACCACGGATGTCTGATCAGTGTAGCTTATTGCAGATCAGAAATCCTGAGATCTGCTGGCCTCAGCCTCCCCTGCAGCAAGAGCATAATTCTGTATCAAATGCCCAGCTTTGATCTGAGTTCTTCAGTCATTTAGAGTTGTTCATTTTTTTGGGGGAAATAGTTTTAACCTCTTTAAACAGACACTGGAATACATAGAGATTAGGGGAGCTATAGTGTGAATATTTGCCAGTCTTAGAATAGAGAAAGCCTTTTATTGTGCTGGGTGAAACATTTATTAAGATTTATGGAAAAACTTGCATAAAGAAAACTAAATAAGCTAAACTAAATTAAACTAAGTTATGAATGTAATTGTTTCTTGAACTAAATTGTTATTTTTTTCAATGAATAAGTATTTATTTATTCTCCTTCCCACCTCTCTACTGAAAAGAAAAAAAAGAGTAGCTAAACCCTGTTTCTGCTCTGAGCTGGCTCATCCTTCCTTAGGCATCCTGGTGACTTTCACCTGCATTGTTCTTGGGGATTTGTCATTTAAATACCAAACTCAGCATGGAGACTGTATAGTCTATCGCAACTTAGAACATCTTGAATTTAAGAATTTCATCAGTCTCTGCCTCTCCTTTAGAAGGAAATACAGGAATGCCCTATAATGCTTGTATTATACAATTATACAATCATATATTGCAATACAATACTGGATGGCAATCAATTCTGCATGCAGAGGGGTTTGCCTTGCAAGGAAAAGGGTCATCTCTTCATTCGAGATGGGTAAAAAAAAAAAAAAAAGGAGATAGTAAAGTATCTGAGCAATGTGAGATAAGGAAGAGAAAAGAGAATTCTCAGCAAATGTTTTCAATTATTTAGTGAAATAGTAATCTCAATCCTTATAGTTATCTTCAAATAAATACCTATTTAGTATTTAATTTCCTACTTGCTGCCATGCTTTGTCAATCTCAACTTTGTGGTTATTTATGGAATATATCTTCTTATCTTCATTCATGATCACCACCCTTGCTCGAAGTTTTATCTCTTTTTGCTTGGACATTTGTAGGAGTGCCCTGATGATATCTTTCCTCAAGCCTTTCCACACATCAATCAGTTCTCTAAGTAGTTTCCAAAATGATATTCTTAAAGTGCAGTATTGATGATATCACCTTTCCCCAATTTTTCTTTCCCCATTTCCTATGTTCAAGACACTCTAGGGGAAATCTGTAGCTTCTTTAATCAAATACAAAATTCTTCTATTTTTCATTTAAAACCTTCATACTCGTACTCCAAACGACTTTTTCAGTATTATTACTCATTATTCTTCTTCACAACTCTTCACTCCACTCAAAGTGGGATTTTGTATATGTCTTCTATAGAACACAGTTCATTTCCTATCTCTGAGTCTTGCTATATATTGTTCCCTTTGCTTGGTATGTTCTTTTTTCCCCCCTCTCATTTCTAAGAATTTCTGCTTTCTTTTCAAAACCGTGGTACAATATTCCACTCCCCGTCCCCTATGACATGACTACATAGTATTTTTGCACATATATATAGCTGATGATTCCCCATGGAAGAATATAAACTTCATGAAAACAATGTCTATTTCATTTTTATTTTTCTATTACTAACTCTTAGCATAGGTGGTTGGTATATAGTGGTTGCTCCAAAGTGAATGCTTAAGACTAAATCTCCCCATCTAGCCCAGTTGGAAGTGCTGGGGCTTCTCATGTGCTCAATCCCACTAGGAATTGTTCTGGGAATTTTGACCTGCAGCATTTCTAACCTAGACTGGGTTAGTCTAGTGGCCTCTTGGTTAAGAGGCCCACTATATTAACACTTAACTTAGCATGGACATTCAATTAACATAGCCCACTATAGAATCCTGAGTTCAAAAGCCTGCCAGCCTCAGCTTCCACAACAGAATTGTCCAATGAGGATTCTATGCTTTAATGTAATACTATATCAAAGAGTTTTTGAACATCTATAAAGATTACATTCCCTTCACTTTTATTGATGCAAGCATTTATTTCTCTGAGGATCTTTTGTTAGGTATGATATCTTTCAATGGACACTATGCTACCTTTCTACAAATAGGATATGTTTCTTTTATAGATTAAAAAAATACAAATTATTTTATCCAGTAAAGGTACATGAGTATTTTATTATGTTTGAGTCAGAAAATAATCTAAATCTTAAGTGACCAAAAATAGCTGTTCTTTCATGACCCAATCAAAAGAGCAGATTGGGGAAGAAAGGGTTTCTTGTTCTACCTTGCTGGCTACCAATGAATTCACAGTGCCAAGTTTGTCCACATTAGGTGAGATTGTGAACAAATATTCCCCATCTGGAGGCTCTCAATTTATGAGAAGGGTGGGGTGCAAATCTTAAAAGAAGCTTGGTAAATAATTATCAGTTCTTGTTGTAGAGGAAATTTCTGCATTCAATCAATTAAAAAGGATTAATTCAGCACCTGCTATGTGAGAGGCTCTATGTTAGGAGCTGAGGGTTGATGCAAAGAGAAAAATAAAATTTAGTTTGCTTTCAAACAACTGACATTCAATCAAAGATATGTCTAATAAAAGATTCAATCAAATTACCGTTTATTAATCACCTACTACATGCCAGCTATGAACAGCTAAGTGGTATAGTGTATAGAGCACAGACCTGGAATCAGGAAGATCTGAGTTCAAATCAAGCCTCAGACATTAGCTGTGTGATTCTGAGTAAATCACTTAACCCCTGTTTATCTCACTTTTCTCATCTGTAAAATGTTGAAGAAGGAAATTACAAAACACTTCAGCAACTTTGCCAGCAAAACTCCAAATGAGATTCCAAAGAGTCTAAAATACTAAATATTAGCTAAAATACTAAATAGCAGCAATGGGTCAGGCACTGTACTAAGTGCTGGGGATACACTTGATAAAAAAGAAAGACAACTCCATCCTCAAGGGGTTTACAATTTAACAGGAAAAAACAATACACAGAAGGAGGCAAGAAAGTAGGGAAGATGAGCATAAAGGGTTGAACTCAGGCAGAGCAGTAGATCTAAAGTGAAATGAACTAAGGCCAGTTTCTGTCTTATGTAAAGGTAGGTGTTGGAAGGAGTTTTGTGCTTCACTCACAAAGATTTGAGATTAATAGAAGTCATTGAAATCATGGAACATGTTGACTTGATTTGGAGAAGCCTGTTAAGTTCTTCATAGAATATTTTCTATTTCTTCATCCTCAGCAACTGTGTTGTAACTATTTTTCATGGTCATGATTCATGGAGCAATATAAGATAAAATGACCAAATAACCCATAGAAGATGCTGCCCTTAATAAAAATATAAAATTTAAGAGCACTTAGTGAGGAAGGGTAGATAATGAGTCATTTTGCTATACTGAGCTACTGGACATCCAGTATGAAATGTCTAATAGGTAGGTGGTGATACTGATGTTGAAATTTAGGAAAACCTGGAACATCCCTCTGCCATAATGGTACCTTTTTTTCCTAAGTTCAGTCATTTTTTAAAATATATTCTTAGACGAACAAAACAGGTATTTCCGTAATAGTACAAAAAAGAGACAATTATGCATGAAACTACAAATCTACTATGTACAACTTGGTATTCCTTTAAAATATACAACAAAATCATAATGTAATTTAAACCATTTTTTTCTTCCCTTCCCCTTCCTTACCACAGATATGGCTTCCTTGAGATGTAAATATATAGACACATAACACACATAAATGTAATGCACCTATATATATATATATATATTACACATATACACACACATATGCATATACACATACACACATAATACACATGTATATATATATACTATATACATATATGTGGGTATAATTATTCTATATACGCTTTTATTTATCAATACGTTTTCTGGATGCAGATATTGTCATTTTGCATAAATACTTTATAATTAATTTGTATATTTATGATAGACAAAAATAACATTCAATCAGTCATTCTTTTCTTTTTTTTCACTCAGTCATTCTTAAAGCAATATTGCTGTTATTGATTACAACATTTTCTTATTATGCCCAAAAAGTCTAGGTGGTTTAATTGTTCTTTGGGGACAATTCCAGATTGCTCTTAAAAATGGTTGAATCATTTCACAATTTCACCAACAATGAATTAGTGTCCCAGTTATTCCTCATTGGTTCTAACATATGTCAGTCTCCCTTTCCATCATATCACCCCCCCCCCCCCCCGCTTTCTGACTTTTCTGTGGGTATCCTTTTCCTTCTTCCTCTTCCTCTTCTTTAGCTCCCTTCTTGAAATCTAGGGAGTGTAGTGGATAGTTGAATTCCAATCTCATCTCATATACTTCTTAATTGTTTGATACTGGGCAAGATTCTCTCTGCCTGTTTCCTCTATTGTTAAGTGGGAATAATAATAAGCTCCAACCTCACAGGATTATTGTTAAGGTCAAATGAGATAATTGTGAAGTTCTTAATTCAGTATCTGGCACATAGTATAAGCTTAATAACTGTTGATTTCCTTCCTCCCTTCTGGATGTTGTCTTTCTTCATTAAGCTGGAAGCTCCTTGAGGGCAGGGACTATCTTTCTTTTTTGCCTGTATTTGAATTCCCAGCTCTTATTCTAGAGCCTGTACTTAGGAATTGCTTAATATATAATTTTTGCCTTGCCTCAGATGTTAATTTTATATGATAAATGCTATTGCATATAATGGTTTATCATCAGAGGAGCACTTTTGGAAAGTAGAGGCAGCTAGATTGCTTAATAGATAGAGCACTAGGTCTGGAGTCAGAAAGACCTGGGTTCAAATGTGACCCAGTATCACATAGAAGAAGGTGAGTATAAACTTAAATTTGCCTTAATCCACTGGAAAACAAAGTAGCAAATCATTGCAGGATCTTTGCCAAGAAAACTCATGTGGTGACACAAGAGTTGAATATAAACAACTTCTCTGACAGTTGTCTTTTAGATTGTGAGTTCCCTGAGAGTAGAGATTTGTCTTCTTACTTATTACTGACACATAATAGGCACTTGATAAAGGATTATAGATTGAATGAGTCTGTTCTCCACATAATTCAGCCCATTATTTTGAGAGTAATTGTGAATTCAGGTCAATGTCAAGACTAAATACAAGCCTGTAAATCCATCTAAATTTGTATTTATATATATAAATGAATGGGATAATTTTTATGGTAGAAAGTAGTGGCAAGAATAAAGTTGATCTAGAAACAATATTCAGAAGAGATCCAATAGAGAACCATGAAAAAAAATCAAAAATCAGAATCACAAATGAAAGATTTAAAAATGGTCATTGGGTCTAATCCAGCCATTTTGCAAATGAGGAAATTGAAATTCAGCGAAATTCAATGATTTTATGAGATTGAACAATTGGTAATTGTGTCTTACAAGATTTGAACTCAGATCTTTCTGATTACAAGTCCAAGATTCTATCCAGTATCTGCCTCCTATAAAATTCTACCACATATTCATAATTTCTACAGAGTCAAATAGTTCACCTAGCTTGCTGAATAGGATCAGTGTTCTTGAGGTAGAAGGGATCATAAAGGTTTTTTCACTGAACCTTTCTTTTTATCGACAAGGAAACAGATGCCTGCAGAGTTTAAGTGGCTTTCCCAAGGCACACAGGTGAGAAGAATTAGAGGGCATGATGTGAACCTGATTCTGGATGAGTGGATAGAGCAGTAGATAGAGCACTGGATTTGGAATTGGGAAGATTCGTCTTCCTGAGTTCAAATTTGGCTTCAGGCATGTAGTAGCAGTGTGACCCTAGAAAAGTCACTTAACCCTGTTTGCCTCAGTTTTCTCACCTATAAAATACCTTGGATGAGGATATAACAAACCACTTCAGTTTCTGCCAAGAAAATTTCAAATGGAGTCATGAAGAGTCTAGTATAGCTGAAATGAGTCAACAAACAATACACTTTCATTGTGCCATACTATCTAATATCCATGATAACATTTATGAGAGAGACTAGAAAATTTGTTGTTTTTTGTTGAAAATTTGTTGAAGTGCATATAGAAATTTTTTGAGCATTTAGAAATCTTCATAGTTTTCTGGCCCACCTTTCCTCTCCTTTTCATTTTCTGTTGTTTTCATTGGGTTGCAAAGACAACAATTATTAGGAAATTTAAACTGAAAATTGAAACTTGAGTAGTATTAGGTAAGTAAAAAAGTAATAATGGTGAAACATATGGGATGTCAATCACAGTAGTAATAAATTGAGAGTTTTATTATAATATTTAGTGTGTAAGAAAAAAAAATCTAGGCATTTATCTACATGTTCACATTATTGATAGTGAAGAATGATATAAATCTCTTTGAAAAGAAATAAATCCCTCTTAATTAAAAAATACTCTGGGGGGCATCTAGGTGGCACAATGGATAGAGCACTGGCCCTGGAGTCAGGAAGACCTTAGTTCAATTCCAGCTTTAGACACTTAATAATTACCTAGCTGTGTGACCTTGGGCAAGTCACTTAACCACATTGCTTTGCAAAAACAAAAAAAAAAACAGAAAATACTCTGGACTGGAAATCAGCAAACTTAAGTTATATGCTCAGTCTTACTTTTTTTCTTTTTTTTTTAAAGCAATAGAATGTTTATTAAAGATATTATTTGAATTTTACAGTTTTCCCCCAATCTTACTTCCCTCCCCCCACCCCCACCCCACAGATAGCACTCCGTCAGACTTTACTTTGTTTCCATGTTGTACCTCGATCCAAATTGGGTGTGATGAGAGAGAAATCATATCCTTAAAGAGAAGAAAAGTCTAAGAGGCAACAAGATCAGACAATAAGCTATCTGTTTTTTTTCTAAATTAAAGGGAATAGTCCTTGCACTTTGTTCAAACTCCACAGCTCCTTATCTGGATACAGATGGTACTCTCCTTTGCAGACAGCCCAAAATTGTTCCTGATTGTTGCACTGATGGAATGAGCAAGTCCTTCAAGGCTGAACATCACTCCCATGTTGCTGTTAGGGTGTACAGTGTTTTTCTGGTTCTGCTCATCTCACTCAGCATCAGTTCATGCAAATCCCTCCAGGTTTCCCTGAAGTCCTGTCCCTCCTGGTTTCTAATAGAACAATAGTGTTCCATGACATACATATACCATAGTTTGCTAAGCCATTCCCCATTTGAAGGACATTTACTGGATTTCCAATTCTTTGCCACCACAAACAGGGCTGCTATAAATATTTTTGTACAAGTAATGTTTTTACCCTTTTTCCTCATCTCTTCAGGGTATAGACACAGTAGTGGTATTGCTGGGTCAAAGGGTATGCACATTTTTGTTGCCCTTTGGGCATAGTTCCAAATAGCTCTCCAGAAGGGTTGGATGAGTTCACAGCTCCACCAACAGTGTAATAGTGTCCCAGATTTCCCACATCCCTTCCAACAATGATCATTATCCTTCCTGGTCATACTGGCCAATCTGAGAGGTGTGAGGTGGTACCTCAACGAAGCTTTAATTTGCATTTCTCTATTAATTAATGATTTAGAGCATTTTTTCATATGGCTATGGATTGCTTTGATCTCCTCATCTGTAAATTGCCTTTGCATATCCTTTGATCATTTGTCAATTGGGGAATGGCTTTTTGTTTTAAAAATATGACTCAGTTCTCTGTATATTTTAGAAATGAGTCCTTTGTCAGAATCATTAGTTGTAAAGATTGTTTCCCAATTTACTAATTTTCTTTTGATTTTGATTACATTGGTTTTATCTGTGCAAAAACTTTTTAATTTAATGTAATCGAAATCATCTAATTGGTTTTTAGTGATGTTCTCCAACTCTTCCTTAGTCATAAACTGTTCCCCTTTCCATAGATCTGACAGGTAGATTAGTCCTTGATCTTCTAATTTGCTTATAGTATTGTTTTTTATGTCTATGTCCTATAACCATTTGGATCTCATCTTGGTAAAGGGTGTGAGGTGTTGGTCTAATCTAAGTTTCTTCCATACTAACTTCCAATTATCCCAGCAGTTTTTATCAAAGAGGGAGTTTTTATCCTGGTGGCCTGACTCTTTGGGTTTATCAAAGAGCAGATTACTATAATCCTCTCCTGCTTTTACACCTAGTCTATTCCACTGGTCCACCACTCTATTTCTTAGCCAATACCAAACAGTTTTGATGACTGATGCTTTATAATATAATTTTAGATCTGGTAGTGCTAAGCCACCTTTGTTTGCATTTTTTTTTCATTAAGCTCCTGGAAATTCTTGACTTTTTATTTCTCCATATGAATTTACTTACAATTTTTTCTAGCTCATTAAAGTAATTTTTTGGAATTTTGATTGGTAGGGCACTAAACAGGTAGTTTAGTTTTGGTAGAACTGCCATTTTTATTATATTAGCTCTACCTATCCATGAGCAGTTGATATTTGCTCAGTTATTTAAATCTGATTTAATTTGTGTGAGAAGTGTTTTATAATTGTTTTCAAAAAGATTCTGAGTCTGTCTTGGCAAATGGACTCCCAAGTATTTTACAGTGTCTGAGGTTACTTTGAATGGAATTTCTTTGTCTAGCTCTTCCTGCTGTTTCTTGCTAGTCATATATAGGAAAGTTGAGGATTTATGGGGGTTTATTTTATAACCTGCAACTTTGCTAAAATTGCTAATTGTTTCCAGTAGTTTTTTAGATGATTTCTTGGGATTCTCTAGGTAGACCATCATGTTATCTGCGAATAGTGAGAGTTTTGTCTCTTCCTTCCCAATTCTAATTCCTTTAATTTCTTTTTCTTCTCTAATTGCTGATGCTAACATTTCTAATACAATATTGAATAGTAGTGGTGATAATGGGCACCCTTGTTTCACCCCTGATCTTACTGGGAATGCCTCTAGCCTCTCCCCATTGAGTATAATGCTTGTTGATGGTTTCAGATAGATACTGCTAATTATTTTAAGGAACAGTCCATTTATTCCTACACTCTCTAGTGTTTTTAATAGGAATGGATGCTGTATTTTGTCAAAAGCTTTTTCAGCATCTATTGATATGATCATATGGTTTATGATAGTTTTGTTATTGATATAATTGAGTATACTAACAGTTTTCCTAATATTGAACCAACCCTGCATTCCTGGAATAAATCCTACTTGATCATAATGTATTATCCTAGTGATGACTTGTTGTAGTCGTTTTGCTAAGATTTTATTTAGGATTTTTGCATCTATATTCATGAGGGAAATAGGTCTATAATTTTCTTTCTCTGTTTTAACTCTTGCTGGTTTAGGTAGCAGTACCATATTGGTTTCATAGAAAGAGTTAGGCAGAGTTCCATCTTTCCCTATTTTTCCAAAGAGTTTACATAGGATTGGAAGCAATTGTTCCTTAAATGTTTGGTAGAATTCACTTGTGAATCCATCAGGCCCTGGAGATTTTTTTTAGGGAGTTCACTAATGGCTTGTTGAATTTCTTTTTCTGAGATAGGGTTGTTCAGGTATTTAATCTCTTCTTCATTTAACCTGGGCAACTTATATTTTTGTAAATATTCATCCATTTCACTTAGATTATCAAATTTATTGGCATAAAGTTGGGCAAAATAATTTCGAATTATTACTTTAATTTCCTCCTCATTGGTGGTGAGTTCACCTTTTTCATTTATAATACTAGCAATTTGGTTTTCTTCTTTCTTTTTTTTTAATCAACTTGACCAGAGGTTTATCAATTTTATTGGTTTTTTCATAATACCAACTTTTGGTTTTATTTATTAATTCAATAGTTTTTTTGCTTTCAATTTCATTAATTTCTCCTTTGATTTTTAAAATTTCTAATTTGGTATTTGATTAGGGATTTTTGATTTGTTCTTTCTCTAATTTTTTTAATTACATGTTTAGTTCATTGATTTCCTCTTTCTCCAATTTATTCATATAAGCATTTAGAGCTATAATATATCCCCTGAGAGTTGCTTTGAATGAATCCCATAGTTTTTGGTATGTTGTTTCATTATTATCATTATCTAGGATAAAATGGTTAATTCTTTCTATAATTTGTTTTTTGGTCCACTCATTTTTTAAGATGAGGTTATTCAGTTTCCAATTTGCTCTGGGTCTATATCTCCTTGGCCCAGTATTGCATATGACTTTTATTGCATTGTGATCTGAGAAAGATATATTCACAATTTCTGCCTTTCTGCAGTTGATTATTAGGTTTTTATGTCCTAGTACATGGTCAATTTTTGTATAAGTTCCATGTACTGAAGAGAAAAAGGTATATTCCTTCCTATCCCCATTCAGTTTCCTCCATAAGTCTACCATATCTATTTTTTTCTAACAATCTATTTACCTCCCTAATTTCTTTCTTGTTTGTTTTATGATTTGATTTATCTAGATCTGATAGCGGGAGGTTGAGGTCTCCTACTAGTTGAGTTTTGCTGTCTATGTCTTCCTGTAATTCTTTCAGCTTCTCCTCTAAGAATTTGGGTGCTGTCCCACTGGGTGCATATATATTCAATATTGAAATGACTTTATTGTCTATGGTACCTTTTAGGAGGATAAAGTTTACTTCCTTATCCCTTTTAACACTATCTATTTTTGCTGCTGCTTTGTCTGAGATAAGGATTGCTACCCCTACTTTTTTTTACTTCAGCTGAAGCAAAATATATTTTGCTCCAACCTTTTACCTTTACTCTATATGTATCTCTCTGCTTCAAATGAGTTTCTTGTAAGCAGCATATTGTAGGATTCTGGTTTTTAATCCACTCTGCTATTTGCTTACGTTTTAAGGGAGAGTTCATCCCATTCACATTTAAGGTTATGATTACTAATTCTTTATTGCCCTCTGTGCTATCTTCCCTCTTTTTGTATTTTTCCCCCTTTACCCCCCTTTTATCCATATTCCCCAGTATTTTGTTTTTGAATACCACCCCCTTCAGTGTGTTTGCCCTCCTATATCACTCCCTCCCCTTTCTTTCCCCTTTCCCTCTTCCCTTCCTTTTGTTATTTCCCCTTATTTCCTGCACTCCCCTTCCCTTTCTCTGTCCCCCCTCCCCTTTTCCCCTTTTACTTCTTGAAAGGTTAGATGTTTTATAAGTTAACTGAGTATGTGTAGGTTGACTTAAGCCAAGTCTGATGAGAAGAAGATTCAGGTGTTTCTCCTCTACTCCCTTCTTCCCCTCTATTACCATAGGTTTTTTGTACCTCTTAGTGTAATGAGATTTGTCCCATTCAATCCCCTCCCTTCTCCCGTCTCTTTCCTGTCCCCCTTTTTAGGGAGCTAGTGTATTTTTTTTAGGTCATTCTATCTAAGTCATAGAAAATTCTGAGTGTCTGACCCTTCTACTTCAGTATATTCTGTTGAATAGAGTCCAGATTCCTGAGAATTATTAGAGTCTTTCTCCCCGGTAGAGTTAAAGCCAGTTACATCCCATTAGATATCAGTCTCCTGGATAGGTCATGGATGTCCAGCATTTCTGGCTAGGTATATTCTCTCTGTTAGAGTTACATTTCTCAGGATTCTCAGGATTTATGAGAGTCTCTACCCCTCCCCCCACATTGCTGGGATATAGCCAGTTTCAACTTGGTGGATTGCATTTTTTTCCTTTTACCGCCCCCCCCCCCTTTTTTACCTTTTCATGTGTCTCTTGAACCTCCTGTTTGATATCCAAATTTTCTGTTTAGCTCTGGTCTTTTCATCAGAAATTTTTGGAATTCTTCCATTTCGTTAAATGTCCATCTTTTTCCCTGGAAGAGAAGGATCAGCTTTGCAGGAAAGTAGATTTTTGGATGCATTCCAAGCTCCCATGCTCATCGAAATATCTCGTTCCAGGCCCTTCGATCCCTTAAAGTTGATGCAGCCAGGTCCTGCGTGATCCTTACTGTGGCTCCTTGATATTTAAATTGTTTCTTTCTGGCTGCTTGCAGGATTTTCTATTTTATCTGATAGTTCTGGAGTTTGGCCACAACATTCCTTGGTGTTTTCCTTTTAGGATCTTTTTCTGGTGGGGATCGATGAACTCTTTCACTAACTACTTCCCCCCTCTGATTCCATGATGTCAGGGCAGTTTTCCATCACTAGATCCTGTAATATTAAGTCCAGGCTTTTTTTCTCTTCAATGTTTTCAGGAAGTCCTATAATTTTCAGGTTCCCCCTTCTCGATCTATTCTCGAGGTCAGTGGTTTTGTTGATGAGGTAATTTACATTTGCTTCTACGTTTTCAATTTTTTTGATTTTGTTTAACTGACTCTTGCTGTCTCGTGGAGTCATTAGTTTCTGTAGACTCCATTATTTTTTTGGGGGGAGAAGTTTTCTTCATTAACCTTTTCCAATTGATTGATTCTACTTTTGAAAGAGCTTTCCATTTGACCAATGGAGGTTTTGAGAGAATTAATTTCTTTTTGCATTTGCTCATTTGAGGATCTGAGAGAATTATTCTCATTTTGCCAGGTATTAATTGTCTTCCCCAAATTTTCCAGTTGATTTTTAAACTCCTTCCTTATTTCTTCAAGGAAGTCTTTCTTTGCTGGAGACCAGATTGTATTCTCCTCAGAGGTTCCAGGTCTTTCTGGGTTGGGTCTTTCCCTTACAGGAATTTTTCTATGGATCCACCTTTCTGCTGACCCTTCTTCATTATGCTATGACCTTTAGTTGGGTGGGGCTGGTTCACCTGGGCTTGGGATCTCTAAAGGCTTTACTGAGTGCAGTTTCTCTGTCTGGCCAGTAGGAGGAGCTGGTTGCCCTCTCTGGGGTGTCTGTGACCTTGGTTGGGAGGCCTTCTCCCTTTGCTTGAGGGAGGGAATTGGAGCTATTGAATTCTTTTGCCTTCAATCAATGGTGGGCTTTACCCTGGCCTGAGGTGATTCCTCAGCTGGGCTGGTTCTTTTGCTCACACACCTGGGCCTGAGGCAGAAATAATTTGCATTTGTTTGAGAAGAGGCCTCAGTGCAATGGAGGCATGGGCTCAGAGTTTCTCAGACCTGAGGAGCCCAGGGATGGTGTCTGAAGCTGTCCTGCACCAGATCTCTCCCCGTGGCCCCTTCCCCAAGCTCCAGGGGGACAGCCCCAACACTAGCGCCTCTGCTTCCCAGCGGACCCAAGCCCCCTTTGTCCAGCCCCACCTCTGATCCAGCAGGTCCGGCTCTCAGGCCCTCAGACTCCCGGTTCCGATTCAGCTGTTGGTCTGGCTGATCTTCCCTGGGAGCTTAGACTCACCTACGGGTACTCAGCCAAGGCTGCTGCGGGAGAGGAATCCTGAGGTAGATTTTCCTCTCCTGGCTTTTCTTTCTGGGTTTCCTGGTTCGGATTTCTTTTAAGAGGTTTGTTTCATGTGATAGATGGGGAAGAGATCAGTAGACTTTAGAACTGTGCCTGTCTTCTCTCTGCCATCTTGGCCCCCTGTCTGCTCAGTCTTACTGATAGCAAACTATTTCACCGAGCTTCAGTTTCATGAAATCTCAGAATATGAATTGGCAGGTATGCTACAGGTGATCTATTTCAAACTGAACCTTCCGCAACAACCACAGTAAATGCATGCTCTCATTTATAAAGTGAGAGTTAAAATAGATTATTCCCAAGGTCTTTTGTAGTTTTAAATTATATGATAATTATATATAAACATGTAATACAATGAATATGATAAAAAGCAGACTTTTAAATGTTGCAGCTTTTCATTTTGTAGCTGGCTTTATAATTGGCCAATTATTTTAAATGGACACTAGGTAATGAGAAGTCAAAAACTCAGAACACAGATTGAATATGATATTGGGAGAAAGCAGACATAGAACATGTGGTGTGTATAGGCCTTACAAAGCACAATGAATTATAGGCACCTATTTTATTGAGGTCACCACTGGATCAGATCTTCCAAGTTATAACTAACAACCATATCACATTTATTACAGCAGAATATCTCTAGATAATTATAGATTTATCTTCTGCCGAAGGCATAAGCATCACATTTACAATTTGTAACTGTGGCAAGGACATATAATTTCATTTTTTAGGATGATAAAGCAATGATCACCTGGGATGACTGGTTTTATCCTCAAGGAAGAAGTTTTTTATATTCCCTTTTGCTCAGAAATGCAAGGAAAAATTTATCATTTCAGCAGCTGACTTTTACTACAATCATTATACATCCATCACTAAAATGTGATTGACTTTTGAAAATCACATCAGCTATTTTTCTTGCATTGAACAAAGTGACCTTACCAATGCACATTTGTGTATGTGCTTGGTTGGAAGTCTCATGTGATGAATGAATGAATCATCTATCTAAAGCAAACAAACTTCTATAACTTCTCATGAAAGTTATTTTCTTCCTTAACTGATTTTATTGATAAAGTAATTAGGATATATAGGTTACATGCTCCTTCATGTAAATATCTTGTCATAATTCATACCTCTAATAGTCTTGTAAATCAAGAAACTACAAAATGAGAATTGTATTACAATAGGCTTGAGATAAATTATTATCAACTGATGGTAAACCAGAAAATATATCAGTGGGAGTCTTTCATACTTTAATAAATAAATCAACTATCCTAGTAGTTTGAAAATTCTTTCTACTAGGGAACATCAGAACATAGCCATATCTTCTTTCCTGTGTAATTCTTGTTTTAAAAAACATCATTCCTTTCGTGAACCATGACCAAAACAACTTTGTCATTTGTCTCGTGCAAAGTCTTTTTTGGTCTCATCATTTCTATAGCTTTCAGGACCAAAGTGCTCCTTGCTGGTCACCACACATTTGGGCATGTCATTTCCTTTCTTGAAATTTAAGGTTTTTGAAGCTAAGTTGTCTGTTATTTGTGTAGCAGAGAATAGAAAATATAAGAACCCATACCTGGGAACAGGGATAAGGGGATAAGTCAATGATGATATAGAATGGTGGGATGACTTTTTACATGGTACACAGATATTCTGTGATCATTTCTTGTATCCTTATTGTGTGGTCCAGTTAAACCTTTTGATTGGTTCTTTAGGCAGAACATTAATGTGTATATAAATAAGGCACTAACTGGACACATTCCTTCCCTCTTTCTCCTGTCTATTTTTCTCTTTTTCTGGCCTATTTCTCTGTTTCTTTCTCCATCTCTATCTCCCTAATTCTCTCTGTCTTTTATCTGTTGATATCTCTCTGTCTCTGTCTCTCTGTCTCTAATACTCTGTGTCCTTGTCTCTCTGTTTCTGTCTGTATCTCTCTGTCAATATCTCTCTGACTCTGTCTTTGTCTCTGACTCTATCCCTCTGTCTCCTCTATCTCTCTTTGATTGTCTCCTTTTGTCTGTGTCTGTCTCTGTCTCTCTGTCTCTGTCCATCTCTTTGTCTCTGTCTCTGTCTCTGTTTTTGTCCGTCTACCCCTCTTCTCTCTCTCCTGTCTCCCCCCCCCCACCCCGGTAATGAGTAAGTTAAGCACTGTTATGGGTTCCCTGTGGGAAAATGAACTTAGGATCTTTTTACAAGGTCTGTCATCATGTGACTTATGAATGTCCTACTGTGTCTTCTGTCTCTGTTGTTCTTAGATAAAGAAGGCTTGGGGATGAAACAAGGTTTTGTTAACTTTGAAAACTGGAAGATCCATTAAAGCTCGTCAACAGTTGTATAAAGTACAATTCAGGAAAGTATCCTGAGGAATTCAGACAAGCAGTGAACACCCCAATAGCAGAGAACTTGAGTCTTGCAAGCAAGAGAACAATTCTGTCAATTGGTGAGGCTGCATTTGCAAGTGAACTTGATAGGATGAATGCTTCTAGCAATCAATTGCTTTGCTATTTCTAAAATTTTATTTCTAGAATTTGTTTTTAAATACCATGCATATACACATAGTTCCCATTTTGTGAGATATCTCAAAATAAAAATGTTAAGTAAAACTAATAAAGTGATAATACAATGAATTTTCTGAAAGTTCATGCAACATTTTACATCTGTATGATCTTTTCTAACTTTCTTTTTCAAAAAAAGTAACAGAAATCTATTTGCTTTCTTTCCCACTACCATTCAACTGAAAAATAGAAGAAAAATACATTTATGTATGCAAGTATGTATGAATACATACATGTACAATACATACACACAGCTATATATGTTTATATGCACATACATCTGTATGTATGAATGTATGTAAATATATGTGTATGTTCATCTTCTGCATGCCCCAGATTTAACCTGAGAGTGTATGTGAGTTATGACACAGATGATAATCACCTACAATCACTGCATTTGAATCCCTAGTGCTTAGCAAAATGCTTGGCATATCATCAGTGAATGCTGTTTTCATCCATCCATCCATCCATCCATCCATCCATCCATCCATCCATTCATTCATTCTTTGGATCTTGGTTTTTGGTGAATGCTAATTAATGGAATAATAAGAAAATTTATGATCTCTTATTCTTGCTAAAATTCAGATTTCTTTTTTCTTTTCAAATCCATTTTAGTGATTTTTAAAAACACTTTATTTTTTTTTTATCATTTTTTAAAAGTTTCTTTTGAAAGGCAATGGAGTTAAGTAGCTTGCCCAAGGCCACACAGCTAAGTAATTAGTAAGTGTCTGAGGCCGGATTTGAACTCAGGTACTCCTGACTCCAGGGCGGTGCTCTAGCCGCCCCTATTTTTATCATTCTTATTGAAAATTTTTGAATTCCAATTTTTTCTGTCCTTCTCCCTCTCTAAACAACAGAGAAGTCAAACAATATATCACTTGTATATGTGAATCATGTAGAACATATTTCCATATTAGCCATGTCGCAAAAACTTAAGAAAAATAAGGGGCAAAAATTATACTTCTAGTTGCACTTAGTTCTCTCTTTAGTGGTGGATAACATTTTTCATCATGAGTCCTTTGACATTGTTTTGGATCATTGTATTGATCAGAGTAGCTAAGTCTTTCACAGTTGATCATGTTACAATATTACTGTTATCATATACAGTGTTTTGTCGGTTCTGCTCACTTTACTTTGTTTCAATTCATATAGATTTTTCCATGTTTTTCTAAAACCACTCTCCCAGCTCCCCTTCCTCTTCTCCTCTTATTTCCCTATTAGGCAAGGTAGATTTCTATATCCAACTGGGCAATATATATGTGTGTATATATATGCACACATATATATATATATATATATATATATATATATATATACACATATATATGTATATATATATACACACACACATATATATACATATGCATCAATATATATATATATATATATATATATATATATATATATATAATATTATTACATCTTTGAACCAATTCCAATGAAAATAAAGTTTAAACAATACTCATCACTCCTGTCTCATTTTCCTTTCCACTGTAAAAGCTCTACATTAATGATATTTTAATGCTCAGTGCACATGTGGAATACCATAGTCTATTTCTAGTCATTATATACCTTTCTTTAGCTTTTCAATTCAAATGAAACTTTCTTTATTCTTATGACCATGGTTTTTCCATTATTTGAAAATTGTATTGATGTACAGATTTTTGGTGTTAAAAATAATAAGCTTTGGGAGAAGGAAGTGTTTAGGATTACTAAAAGTGCCACAGAATTCTTCCATTTAGTTTTGAGCCCAGTTCATCATTTATCAATATTCTCTGTCCAAGATATGAGTAACGATGGAAGGACTTAAGGATATATTCATCTGGTTGGATGTTATAATCTGGAATATATGAATTTTCATCATTAAATCATAGCACCAAAGTTGGAAGACACACAGAGGCCATCTTGTCCAGCATCTTCATTATATTGATGAGGAACTTGAGGTGCAGGGAGGCTAAGATATTTGATTAATGTAATAGTGTCAGAGGTGAGAACCCAGGGACTTTGATTTCATGGATGATTCCTTTCCTACTGCATCTCCCCTTTATGAATTTGATTTTTCCTATGTACTGCTAAGGTAATATCTTTAATGACTTCAAATCAAGCTGTGTGACCCTGAACCTATCATTAACCCTGTTTGCTTTAGTTTTCTTATCTGTAAAATGAGCTGAAGAAAAAAAATGGCAAACTACTCCATTTATCTTTACCTGCAAAACCCCAGATCACATACATGAAGAGATAGACATAACTAATTTTAGCTATATATATATATATATATATATACACAGATATGTATATATAATATATACATTTGTTTAAATTTATATTTTTATATATTATATATATTTATATAAATTTATATTTATTTAAAACATTTAAAATTTTAAATTATTTTAATTTATTTAAATTATTTAACATTTAAATAAATATATTTATTTGTACAATTATTATACAATATAGTATATGTATTTAAAACATATTTAAAATGTATCTCTGGAGATTGTTGATTGAAATAGAAAGGAATACAATTTTTTTTCTCAGCTATGTATGGTACTTCCGTAAAAATTGGCCATGTATTAGACAAAATTTCACATACAAATGCAGAAAATCAGAATTATGAATGTATCTTTTGCTTATCATGGCTCAACAAACTAGGTCCTTTGAAACACCTATTAACAATTGGAATTTAATTTAACCCTCTTTTAATTTAATTAACCCTAAAAATGTGTAGGTCAAAAAATGAATCACAGTAACAATCAATAATTTCATTAAAGATAATGACAATATCCCAAAAGTTGGGGGATGCAGCTAAAGTAGTTCTTTTTGTTTGTTTGTTTGTTTGTTTGCAAGGCAATGGGGTTAAGTGACTTGCCCAAGGTGACACAGCTAGGTAATTATTGTGTCTGAGGTTGGATTTGAACTCAGGTACTGCTCCTGACTCCAGGGTGCCACCTAGCCGCCCCTGAAACTAAAGTAGTTCTAAGAGAGTGCATCAATTTGGGAATAGCTGAAGAAATTGTACTATATGTATGTGATGAAATACAAATTTGCTTTAAGAATGAGCTGATTTTAGAGAAACTTGGGAAGATTTGTTTCAACCTACACAAAATGAAGTGAACAAAATCAGAAAAATTTATACAATAATGAGAATTTTGAAAAGATAAACAGCTTTGAAAGACTTACTTATTCTGATAAGCATAATGACCCACCACAATTCCAGAGGAAATATGTCATCCCTCTACTTAGAGAAGTGATGGACTCAGACTGAAAATTAAAGTGTATGTTTATTTACACAGCATATATTTATTTACACATGCATATATGTGTATGTACTTGTTTATGTGGGTGTGTATTTTTAAACATTACTAATACAAGAATTTGATTTGCTTGATTACATATTTTTAATCACTTTTGTTTTGCTTCCTGAATGGGTTGGAAAAAGGAGATGTTTGGATGGAGAAATTTCAAAACTATAAATTAAATTAAAATTTTAAAATTCAACAAATAGGGACATTCTTTTGTTTGCTTATTTATTATAATGTTATTCAATGAAATGGTTGCTGTTGATAATATATCAGAACTTTCAGAGATTAGAAGTTTGGTTTAAGGAATGAAAGCTTTAGCCTTAGATTTGGTTCCATATTTAGCTTATTTCAATATTTGTTTTTCATCTACATTTCAAAGCAATAAAGACTTAAAACCCCTTTTCATTTTGCCTACTTTATTAGTGCTAATGATCAACTCAATATCAAGCAAAGCCTGCAGGTATGTATTTTAAGTTTTGCAAAACATTTTTAAAATATTTTGTTTTATACTTAATAATTTTGGGAGGTAAGTACCATTATTAACTTTATTTTACAGTTGAGGACTATGAGTCAGACATAAGTTGAGTCTTATCCAGGTCACTTATCTAGTAAGGTGTCTGAGACTTCATGTAAACTGATCTTCCTTTCTACAGGTCCCATGCTCTATTTACTTTGTCAACTAATTGCCTAAGTGTTTGATGTATAGATAGATTTTTTTAATTGATGCCTTTTTTTGTCATTTTCACTAAAATAATTTCCCTGTATGCCTCCCCCTTCCTTACTACAGAATCGTTCTTTATAACAAAGGAAAACTGTTAAACAGAAATATATTGACTCAAGGAATATATTTGACAGTATATTCTACATTCTATACCAGTAATCTACTGTTTTTATTTAAGAAGGGAATATCATTATTTGACTTTTGGGAACACAACTTATTACATTTTTGAGTTGTTTTCATTTATAATTCTTGTGTGTTCTCCCCTTTTTGGCTAACTTTGGTCTACTTCTATATCTCTATCTCTATGTACATAATATATATATATATATATATATATATATATATATATATATATATATATATATATATATTCCTTTGTATATTTCTGAATTTTCTGTATTTGCTTATAGGACATTATTGCATAATATGATAATACATTTGGATCTAGAAAGGATAGATTATCTAGGTCAACCCACTCATTTTATAGATATATGTCCCTTATGTGTTGAGTGAAGTTTTCAACTTCACATGGGTTGCAATCAGCAGAGCTGGAAAAGCCAGTGATCATTTTGCTGACTTCTATTCCCATTCTCTATTTTTCCAACCATTCTCTATCTCCTGGACACTCATTTTGCATCTGAGTATTCATTTTCTTGTTTTTTTTGTAAATTTATTTCTATTAAAGATATTATTTGAGTTTTACAATTTTCCCCCATCTTAATTCCCCCCCCCACTCCCACCACCCATGGAAAGCAATCTGTCAGTTCTTTACTTTGTTTCCATGTTGTACCTTGATCCAAATTGGTTGTGATGAGAGAGAAATCATATCCTTAAAGAAGAGACAAGAGGTCTAAGAGGTAACAAGATCAGACAATAAGATATCTGTTTCTTTCTAAATTAAAGGGAATAGTCCTTGAACTTTGTTCAAACACCACAGCTCTTTATCTGGATACAGATGGCACTGTCCTTTGCAGATAGCCCAAAATTGTTCCCGATTGTTGCACTGATGGGATGATCAAGTCCTTCAAGGTTGATCATCACTCCCTTGTTACTGTTAGGGTATACAGTGTTTTTCTGGTTCTGCTCATCTCACTCAGCATCAGTTCATGCAAATTCCTCCAGGCTTCCCTGAAATCCCATCCCTCCTGGTTTCTAATAGAACAATAGTGTTCCATGACATACATATGCCACAGTTTGCTAAGCCATTCACCAACTGAAGCACATTTATTTGATTTCCAATTCTTTGCCACCACAAACAGGGCTGCTATAAATATTTTTGTACAAGTAATGTTTTTACCCTTCTTCATCATCTCTTCAGGATATAGACCCAGTAGTGGTATTGCTGGATCAAAGGGTATGCACATTTTTGTTGCCCTTTGGGCATAGTTCCAAAGAGCTCTCCAGAAGGGTTGGTTGAGTTCACACCTCCACCAACAGTGTAATAGTGTCCCAGATTTCCCACAACCCTTCCAAAAATGATTATTATCCTTTCTGGTCATATTAGCCAATCTGAGAGGTGTGAGATGGTACCTCAGAGAAGGCTTAATTTGCATTTCTCGAATAATTAATGATTTAGAGCATTTTTTCATGTGGCTATGCATTGCTTTGATCTCCTCATCTGTAAATTGCCTTTGCATATCCTTTGACCACTTGTCAATTGGGGAATGGCTTTTTGTTTTAAAAATATGACTCAGTTCTCTGTATATTTTAGAAATGAGTCCTTTGTCAGAAGCATTAGTTGTAAAGATTGTTTCCCAATTTACTACATTTCTTTTGATCTTGGTTACATTGGTTTTATCTGTGCAAAAGCTTTTTAATTTAATGTAACCAAAATCATCTAATAGGTTTTTGGTGATGTTCTCCAACTTTTCCTTAGCCTTAAACTGCTCCCCTTTCCATAGATCTGACAGGTAAACTAGTCCTTGATCTTCTAATTTGCTTATAGTATTGTTTTTTTATGTCTAAGTCCTGTAACCATTTGGATCTTATCTTGGTAAAGGGTGTGAGGTGTTGGTCTAATCTAAGTTTCTTCCATACTAACTTCTAATTATCCCAGCAATTTTTATCAAAGAAGGAGTTTTTATCCCAATGGCTGGACTCTTTGGGTTTATCAAACAGCAGATTACTATAATCATCTCCTGCTTTTATACCTAGTCTACTCCACTGGTCCACCATTCTATTTCTTAGCCAATACCAAACAGTTTTGATGACTGATGCTTTATAATATAATTTTAGATCAGGCAGGGCTAAGCCACCTTCTTTTGCACTTTTTTTCATTAAACTCCTGGCAAGTCTTGACTTTTTATTTACCCATATGAATTTACTTACAAATTTTTGTAACTCTTTAAAGTAATTTTTTGGAATTTTGATCAGTAGGGCACTAAACAGATAGTTTAGTTTTGGTAGAATTGTCATTGTTATTATATTAGCTCTATCTATCCATGAGCAGTTGATATTTGCCTAGTTATTTAAATCTGATTTAATTTGTGTGAGAAGTGTTTTACAATTGTTTTCAAAAAGATTCTGAGTCTGTCTTGGCAAATAGACTCCCAAGTATTTTATATTGTCTGAGGTTACTTTGAATGGGATTTCTCTTTCTAGCACTTCCTGTTGTATCTTGCTAGACATATATCGAAAAGTTGAGGATTTATGAGAGTTTATTTTATAACCTGCAACTTTGCTAAAATTGCTAATTGTTTCCAGTAGTTTTTTGGATGATTTCTTGGGATTCTCTAGGTAGACCATCATGTCATCTGCAAAGAGTGAGAGTTTTGTCTCTTCTTTGCCAATTCTAATTCCTTCAATTTCTTTTTCTTCTCTAATTGCTGATGCTAACATTTCTAATACAATATTGAATAGTAGTGGTGTTAATGGGCACCCTTGTTTCACCCCTGATCTTATTGGGAATGCCTCTAGCCTCTCCCCATTGAATATAATGCTTGTTGTTGGGTTCAGATAGATACTGCTAATTATTTTAAGGAACAGTCCATTTATTCCTACACTCTCTAGTGTTTTTAATAGGAATGGATGCTGTATTTTGTCAAAAGCTTTTTCAGCATTTATTGATATGATCGTATGATTTCTGATAGGTTTGTTGTTGATATAATTGAGCATACTAACAGTTTTCCTAATATTGAACCAACCCTGCATTCCTGGAATAAATCCTACTAGATCATAATGTATTATCCTAGTGATAACTTGTTGTAATTGTTTTGCTAAGATCTTATTTACAATTTTTGCATCTACATTCGTCAGGGAAATAGGTCTATAATTTTCTTTCTCTTTTTTAACTCTTCCTGGTTTAGGTAACAGCACCATATTGGTTTCATAGAAAGAGTTAGGATGAGTTCCATCTTTCTCTATTTTTCCAAAGAGTTTATATAGAATTGGAACCAATTGTTCCTTATGTGTTTGGTAGAATTCAGTTGTGAATCCATCAAGCCCTGGAGTTTTTTTTTTTTTTAGGGAGTTCAATGATGGCTTGTTGATTTTCTTTTTCTGAGATAGCGTTGTTTAGGTATTTAATCTCTTCTTCATTTAACCTGGGAAACTTATATTTTTGTAAATATTCTTCCATTTCACTTAGATTATCAATTTTTTTTCGTACAGTGTTGGGCAAAATAATTCCAAATTTTTACTTTAATTTCCTCCTCATTGGTGGGGAGTTCACCTTTTTCATTTATGATGCTAGCAATTTGTTTTTCTTATTTCTTTATTTTAATCAAATTGACCAGAGGTTTGTCATTTTTATTGGTGTTTTCATAATACCAACTTTTGGTTTTATTTATTAATTCAATAGTTTTTTTTTGCTTTCAATTTTATTAATTTCTCCTTTAATTTTTAGCATTTCTAATTTGGTATTTAATGGGGGATTTTTTTTTAGTTTTTTTTTGCAAGGCAAACTGCTGCTTTGTCTGAGATAAGGATTGCTACCCCTGCTTTTTTTACTTCAGCTGAAGCAAAATATATTTTGCTCTAACCTTTTACCTTTACTCTATATGTATTTCTCTGCTTCAAATGAGTTTCTTGTAAGCAGCATATTGTAAGAGTCTGGTTTTTAATCCACTCTGCTATTTGCTTATGTTTTAAGGGAGAATTCATCCGATTCACATTCAAAGTTATGAATACTAATTCTTTATTGCCCTCCATGATATCTTCCCTCTGTTTGTGTTTTCCCCCCCTTTCCCCCTTATCCATATTCCCCAGTATTTTGTTTCTGAATATCACCCCCTTCAGTGTGTTTGCCCTCTTATATCACCCCCTCCCCTTTCTTTCCCCTTTCTCTTTTTCCCTTTTCCCTTCCCTTCCTTTTGTTATCCCCCCCCACTCCCCTTCCCTTTCTCCATCCCCCCCTCCCCTTTTCCCCTTTTAATACTTGAAAGGTTAGATGTTTTATAAGTTAACTGAGTATGTATAGGATGACTTTAAGCCAAGTCTGATGAGAAGAAGATTCAGGTGTTTCTCATCTGCTCCCTTCTTCCCCTCTATTACCATAGGTTTTTTGTGCCTCTTAGTGTAATGAGATTTACCCCATTCACTCCCCTTCCTCCTCCTGTCTTTTTCCTGTCCCCCTTTTTAAGGAGGTAGTGATTTTTAGATCATTCTATCTGAGTCATAGAAAATTCTGAGTGTCTGTCACTTCTAGTTCAGTATATTCTATCGAATAGAGTTAAAATTCTTGAGAGTTATTAGAGTCTTTCTTTCAAGTGAGGTTAAAGCCAGTTACATCTCTTTAGATAGCAATCTCATGGATAGATCATGAATGTCCATCATTTCTGGCTAGGTATATTCTTTCTGTTAGAGTTACAATTCTCAAGCTTTATGAGAATCTCTTTCCCCATGCTGGGATATATAGCCAGTTTCAACTTACTGGATAGAAGTTTTTTTTCCTTTACCGTTCCCCCCCCCCCTTTATTTTTCCCTTTTCATGTGTCTCTTGAACCTCCTGTTTGATGTCCAAATTTTCTATTTAGCTCTGGTATTTTCATCAGGAATTTTTGGAATTCTTCCATTTTGTTAAATGTCCATCTTTTTTCCTGGAAGAGAAGTCTCAGCTTTGCAGGAAAGTAGATTCTTGGCTGCATTCCAAGTTCCCTTGTTCTTTGAAATATCTTGTTCCAGGCCCTTTGTTCCATTAATGTTAATTCAGCCAGGTCCTGCATGATCCTTACTGTGGCTCCATGATATTTAAATTGTCTCTTTCTGGCTGCTTGCAGGAGTTTCTCTTTTATCTGATAGTTCTGGAATCTGGCCACAACATTCCTTGGTGTTTTCATTTTAGGATCTTTTTCTGGAGGGGATCTATGTAATTTTTTTTTAGGTTTTTGCAGCGAGGCAAACAGGGTTAAGTGGCTTGCCCAAGGCCACACAGCTTGGTAATTATTAAGTGTCTGAGACCAGATTTCAACCCAGGTACTCCTGATTCCAGGGCCGGTGCTTTATTTACTATACCACCTAGCTGCCCACAGATCTATGTATTCTTTCAATAACTACTTTGCCCTCTGATTCCATGATATCAGGGCAGTTTTCCATCACTAGATCCTGTAATATTAAGTCCAGGCTTTTTTTTTCTCTTCAATGTTTTCAGGAAGTCCTATAATTTTCAGGTTGCCCCTCTTCCATCTATTCTCAAGGTCAGTGGTTTTGTTGATGAGGTATTTTACATTTTCTTCTATTATTTCTGTTTTTGATTTCGTTTAACTGACTCTTGCTATCTCATGGAGTCATTAGTTTCTGTAGACTCCATTCTTTTTTGGGGCAGAGGAACTTTCTTCATTAACCTTTTGCAACTCTTTTTCCAATTGGTCAATTCTACTTTTGAAAGAGCTTTCCATTTGGCCAATTGAGGTTTTGAGAAAGTTATTTTCTTTTTGCATTTGCCTAATTGAGGATCTGAGAGAATTATTCTCATTTTGTATTTGTCCAATTGATGATGTAAGAGATTTATTCTCATTTTGTAATTGTTCAGTTGAGGATCTGAGAAATTTATTCTCCTTTTGTATTTGTCCAATTGTACTTTCTAAGGTTTTGTTTTCTTGTTGCAAGGTATTAATTGTCTCTCCCAAATTTTTAAGCTCCTTCTTTACTTCTTCAAGGAAGTGTTTCTGTGCTGAAGACCAGATTGTATTTTCCTCAGAAGTTCTAGGTCTTTCTGAGTTAGGGTCTTTTCCTTCCAAGAATTTTTCTATGGATCCACCTTTCTGCTGACCCTTCTTCATTTTGCTAAGACCTTGAGTTGAGGAAGGGCTGGTTCACAGGGGCTTGGGATCACTAAAGGCTTTACCCACTGAATGCAGTTTCTCTAGCTGGCCAGTAGGAGGTGTTGGTTGCTTTCTCTGGAGTGTCTGTGACCTTGATTGAGGCCTTCTCCCTTTGCTTGAAGGGAGGAGTTGGAACTATTGAATTCTTTTGCCTTCAATCAGTGGTGCTCTTTACCCTGGCCTGAGGTCATTAGTCAGCTGGGCTGGTTCTTCTGCTCACACACATGGGCCTGAGGCAGAATTAGCTTGCAATTGTTTGTTCTGGGAAGAGGTTTGAGCTGTAATGGGACTCTGAGTTCCTCAGACCAGAGGAGCCTAGAGATAGTGTCCGCAGCACTCCTGCACTGGAACTCTCCCCCCAGCCCTGTCCGCAAGCTCCCAGGGGACAGCACCAACACCAGTGCCTCTGCTACCTAGTTGACTCAAGCCCCTGTCGTCTAGCCCCACTGCTGATCCAGCAGATCCGGTTCTCCAGCCCTCAGACTTTCAGTTCCAATTCAGCTGTTAATCTGGTTGATCTGGGGCTGATCCTTCCTCTGAGCCCAGAATCACAGGCCCAAATTCATCCAGTGTTGCTGCCCGAGTCAAATCCTGAGATAGATGTTCTTTCTCCTGGCTTTTCTTTCTGGGTTTTGTGGGTCGGATTTCTTTTAAGAGGTTTGTTTCATATGATAGATGGGGAAAGATCAGGAGGCTTTAGAACTGTGCCTGTCTTCTCTCTGCCATCTTGGCCGGAAGTCTGAGTATTCATTTTCATAACAAATATTGCTACAAAAATATTTCAGTTTCTATTTGACCATTCTTTTTTGTCTTTTTAGTAATCTCTTAAAACAGTATTTTCCATTTCAAATGTGCATAGTATTAGCAGCAAAACAAAATCTCCCTATATTAAGGTACAGTTCCTAATTGAATGGTATTATACCTTTTCTTGTTTTAATGAACTTAAAGTCAATCATGAAAAAGGAAAACACATATTCAAAAGCAAATGCCCTTGGATTTGACAGATAATCTTGTGCCATGGATGATCTTAAATAAATGTTAATAATTTTTATGTTATTAGAGTTCCTGAAACAGTAAAAAGCAACACTGGGCTTAGAGAACAGCTGATGTGCACAGATGGATCTGCTATTCTCTTAGACATTTTCCTCTGATGCTAGAAAATCTTCTTCTATATTGAAATAACGTTCCAGAGCATCAAATTTCTAGTTATACTTTATCGCAAAACACTGAGTGTCTTTGTAATTAAATCAGTTATTATCAATCTAGGCATAGAAATTCAAAATCCAACGATACATTTGTGGAGAGAAGATGTGAGCTTTTTTAAAACCTTCTCTTCCAACATCAGTTGCTTATTCATATCAACAAATACTCTTGTGCAGGTCTACTCTACTCCTCCTGTCTCACCTACAATACTGCAGTGACATTCAGTTACACCCTCTCTCCCTTCTATCCCCTTCAAAGATGCCAAATACATATATGTGAAGCATAACTTTGGTCAGGTCATTCAACTGCACATATTATTGAAATGGCTACCCTTTGACCTAAGGATAAAATGTATATATTTTTCTATTTGTCATTTAAAGTCCATTGTTGAAGCCCATACTTCCATGCTGATTTCACATGAATTCTATTCACATTAATTCAATTTAGATGATACATTCTATACCTCTTTCAAATGATATTTCATTTCCCACTTTCTTGCTTTTGAATAGATGGTCTCAGATGACTGGGATTTTGTCTGTCCTCAACTCTGTCTCTTGTAACTGTCAACTTCCTTTGAGGAGAAAAATTCTCCTCCTTCTGATGGAAATCCCAAATCCCAAATTTCTGAGCAGTTATTTTTCATGTATTCTGTACATGTTGTAACCTAATTCAAATAGAATGTAAGTTCTTTGAGAGGTACTGTTTATGTTTTGTATTTTAATTCCTAGTGTCTAACAGAGGATCTAGCACATAGTCCATACTTAATTTTAGTTTATTGATTGGTTCCCTGATGTACATCAACTTTGAGAAGATGGAACTTTTTTCCTCATATGGTCATGGAAACATGTTTTGCTATTGCAGTAGGTTTGTTCAAGTCTGGCCTGAAAGAATCTCTGTTCTTTATGTTGTCTTTTGAAAAAATTAAATTATTCCCATCTTGGAAGGAGAAGGAAGAAGATTGATCATTTTGTTAGAAAGTTCAGGGTTCTTCTGGACTGTGAAGACATTCTTTCAGTGAACCAAGTCTGCTATGTAAATCCCTTCTTTTTTCTCTAGTAAATAAAGTCTACTTTCTACATGTATTTTACCTTCACCATTATTAGTAGCCATATTTTCAGTCTCTCTTTATACATCTTTTAAAGACTAAATGCAAGGTTCCCATTATATGTTCATAACCTCTGTTATGGAAAGAAACCAAATAGCTATAGAATTTTTGCATCAGAAGGGATCTCAGTAGCAATCTTTTCCAAGCCTTGACCCTAAGTTATTTCAACTATAATACAAGAACAAGTGGTCATCCAGTTTTCACTTGAACATCTCTAATGAGGGACAACCCCCTCTTTTCCCTTGACTTTTTGCTTGACTTTTTCTTTTTTTTTTGTAACCATTATTGCTAATTATGGTCTTGGACAATAAACAGAATGAGGGTAATTCATCCTCTATATGTCAGTCTTTCAAATACTTGAAGAAATATCATGTCCGTCTAGACTTTTATTCTGCCACTGGACCACTTAAAGGAGAGAATGAGATTGATGACTTTGCACAGCTCTACCTCACTTAAATTCAATTCGCTAGCTAGACAAGATGTCATTTGTTCTTTTTGAGAGTGAAGGATGAACAACATAACCATATCCTTCCCGAATTTTCTCTTTCCCAGACTAAATATCTCCAATTTTTATAATCAATTTTCACATGTTATAGATGTGACATGCTTCACTATCTTGGCTATACCTTTTTCTGGACACTCTCTAGCTTAACAATGTATTTCCTAAACTGTGGTGCCCAGAATTGAATAATAATAATAATAATAATAATAATAATAATAATAATAATATATTAGATCTAGACTGATTAAAGCAGAATATTGAGGTAATATCAATATAGTCAAAGTCATTGGCTTTTTAACTCTATAACTTGAATTCCATTTATGTTCCCAGATCTCTTTCAGGTGAATTACTAATTACACATATTTTAGCTCATCCTAATAGTCATTTTTAATCCAATTATAAGACTATATTCTTGTTAAAATATTCTTATTCTATATAATACAAAGTTTTAAATCATTTCCCCCTTTTTGGTGTCTTGGTAAACTGATGAAGATTATCAACTTGTTCTCAGAATACCAATAATACACGCAAATATGCATCTATATGTGTATATATATATTATATATATATATATATATATATATGACAGAGAGAGAGAGAGAGAGAGAGAGAGAGAGAATATTAATAAACCAAAAAATGCACCAAGAAGAAAAGTTGTTGTTTAGGATACCAAAACAATCAGAAAAGATCATGAATAAACACATCAATTTTGTTGCTACCATCAAAAATTGAATATAAATTTAAAGTTTTACCTAACAGATGTTCATGGTTTTAATGTACAATTTTTGGTTTGTACATGTCAATTGTTAGATTCATAATAAAAATAAAAAAGTTAAAAAGAAATAAGATGACATGACCTGTTCTCAGTGGTTTTCTAATTTTTTATTTCCTACAAATTTCTTTTCCTAGTTGTTGACTAAATTAAACTGCATTATATTTTCCTGCTTATTTTAAAAAGTTTATTGATGCCTTTAATTTTAAAATTTAAGTACATTCCAAAATATACCCCCCCCATTACTCAGCAAGCCTTCTCCTATAAAAGAAAGATGATGAAGGAAAGAGAAAAGAAAGAATGAAAAATTAAAAGAAAGAAGGAAGGAAGGAAGGCAAAGTGGAAAGGAGGAAGGAAAAAAGAGAAAGTAAAGAAAGAAAGAAAGCAGTTCAGCAAAACTATATATCATTTGTATATTTAGCATTATCACATCATTATAGCCATTTTCACCTCTTCAAATATAAAGAAAAGAAACATTTTTTTCATATTTTCTCTGAAGACATCTTTAA
This sequence comes from Macrotis lagotis, assembly GCF_037893015.1. Taxonomy (NCBI): domain Eukaryota; kingdom Metazoa; phylum Chordata; class Mammalia; order Peramelemorphia; family Peramelidae; genus Macrotis; species Macrotis lagotis. Next base: position 540,427,057 of record NC_133658.1, read on the forward strand.
ATATCATAATTATATGGGTATAATTTTGTTTTATTTTAATTTTTAATAACTTTTTATTTTTATGGTATATGTTGCTTTCCTAATTCTGCTTAATTCTATATTCATTCATATAAATAGTCTCATGCTCTTCTTTTTATTAATTTCATGCAAAGATAGTTTTCATCATTCATCCTTTTGCAAACTTTTGAGTTCCACATTTTCCTACCATTCCCACTTCCATTCTCCCTCCTCAAGTCAGTAAACAATTTGGTATAAGTTGTACACAATCAGGTTTAACATATTTCCATATTAGACATGTGAAAGAATTTGCACTAAAGGGAAAATAGATAATGTATTCTCATGCTTTTAAATTTTTCTATTGATTATTTCTTATAAATGAAGTAATATTTCATTACATTTATGTGTTGCAATTTGTTTAGTCTTTCCCAATGCTGCTACCAATATTTTGGTGTGTAAAGAACCTTTCTGTCAGTTTTCAACATTCTTGAAGTATATGGTGAAATTTCTGATTCAAAGGATCTGAATGGTTTAATAACATCTCATATGACTCAAAATTGTTTTTCAAAACATCTGGATCAATCTATAGCTCTACCAACAATGGGTTAATGTGTATAGATTCATTTACAAACCCCTCATAAAAAAATCTGCAACCACCCTCACCCTTAATTTCTTCAGATCTATGACCTAAAGCTTGGGAAATATTGAACTAAGTTTTACAAATAGTTTTGCAAACTTAAATCATATAAAATAGCTATTAGAGGTTATTGCCATTTCACAGATGAAAATATGGAGGCACAGAGAATGAAGAGTCCAAATAAGTTCACAGAGTAAGTGTTGAAGTGGACACAGCAGGGATTTTTTGTTTTCATTTTGTTTTTAATTCAAAGAATGCTATTCCTTTCAATTTATTGTCTTTGAACTGGGCTGTTATTCAAACAAGACATTCCATCTCCAGATTCTGGGCATTCTCACTGGTTATTCTTATTCATCATAATTATTTTCATATTGTTTCTCCCATAAGATTGTGAGTTCCATGAGAACAGGGATTATGTTTATCCTTCCTTTGTATCTCCAGCAGCCAGCATAGTGCCCAACACATAATAGGTGTTAATAGTAGGTAATTGAACAATTACTCCTCTAGCATTGAGGCAAAGGAGTGAAATTAGGAAAAATTTTCATGGTTTTAGGACATTAATAGTTATTAATTTTGTTTTGGAACAATAAAACTTTCTTTTTTTTTAATACAAATACCATTGATAATGTAAGCAGGGATTTGATTTTCATGTGCTTAGAGAATATTAAGTATATGTTTTTCCAGCCGTCAAAAAGTTAGAATCATAAAAGCCAAGAGAAATCAAAATAGCCTTGTTTAGCTTGATCTCCTTTACCATGGAAGTCTCTCCCAAAAGTCACACAAAAAATGCTAATTTTGATTTTGATCACTATTTATTCTCAAAAGAAAGCTATTATGGGTTTTCAAGTTAGTAGTAGATTTTTTTTTTAGTATGAATTCTCTCACAAAAGCAGCAATTCATCTCTTTCTGACTCTGAGTCTAATAAGAATTTATATTTGTAGAGTATTTAGAAATTTACAAAATGCTTCCCTTATAACTACACTATCTTAGGTATTATCTCTATTTTTTTTTAGGCTCCAAGAGGTCAGGTGTCTTGTCCATATTTTCATATCTAGTAGGTATCAAGCCAAGATCCAAATACAAATATCTAGTCTGCGTCAACGCCAAGATCCAAATACAAATCTTCTAACTCCAAGCTCAGATCTTATCTCACTTCCTCAGACTGTATTGGAAATATACAAAATTCATTTCTGTTACTTGTTAGGTTTCATTCAACATAATTCAACATCATTTTAATGTTTATTTTATTGTATATATTTTAATTTTTATTGAATCCTTGCCCTTTTAAATTTAAAAGGACTGAATGTATGGCATGCAAGATGTTTAACTTATAAGAATCTTAATCTCAGAGGAATGAGATTTGAACAGAGAAATGGATGTGTGTCTCTTAAGTCTCTGGCAGCTGATGAATTCAGCAGCAGACTAATTCCATCTTTTTTATTTCCTCCTGGCTGCTTCCTTCTTCCTTCTTCCTGCCCTACTCTAATATCACTATTAATTTTCTTCTTTCTTAACCAAAAGTAACTAGATGCTTTAAGAGGTGGTTGATGTGATCACCCATAAGTAAAAGGCTGGGGATGGCATAATGATGTGCAATGAAGTGTTCCTTGACTGGCTCCAGTCTGATAAGCCTTTGAGGGACTATTGATTGATTACCTAGCAAGAACTGGGTTGTATTACAAAGGTACTAATCATTCAGGCAATACTATTGGATTCAGTCTTTTTTTCCAGATGGCCTCACACTGGACAAAGAGGATGTGCTTTTTGTGTTCTATGTGAGGAAAGGGGAAAGGTCTCTCAATCACTCAGAGTAGGAAGGAAGGCAAGAAAGAGTCCATAGTTTTGCTATTAGAAGTAATAGCATTATTATTATATCCATTTTTTCTGGGAGATTAGAGATTGCTATGACTTTATGAATTTTGAGAGAAATAGAAACACAGAGAGAGAGAGAGTCAAAGAAACAGACTGACAATGACAGAGATGGAATCAGAGAGACAGAGAGAATGAGATAGAGAGACAGAGAGACAGAGACAGAGAGATACAGGCAGAGACAGTGACAGAGATAGAGAGACAGAGAGTGAGATAGAGAGACAAAGAGACAGAAAGAGTAAGACAGATAGAGAGGCATAGAGAAAGAGATAGAGAGCTATGGGGGGGGGGAGGGAGAGAGGGAGAGAGAGGGAGAGAGGGGCAGAGAAGGGCAGAGAGAGGAGAGTTCATTATGGACTACAGTTAGAAGAAAAACATTGAGGAGTATAGTCTCCAGTTATCTGCTTAGCCTGCCCCAGCAGCAGCAGCAGCAATTCAGGCTTGTCTGTTTGGAAATGGAATTGAGATGTTAATCACTAGTAGTTAACAGTATTTATGTATGTATGTATGTATGTATACATGTGTACATGCATGCCTATGTGTATGTGGTGTATGATATACCAGAATGGGGGCTCTACTTAAAGGTATTAGAGAACAACTTTCTTGAACCTCAGGGGGCTAGTTCTGGAAACTGAGGGAAAGATGTAATTGGCCTTACTCTGAAAGTGTTAGTACAGTGTTTGGCTTGATTAATATTCCTTTCCAGAATGAAAAGCATGAACTCGGTGAGTCATTCCTTCATTAAATGCTATCACTCAATTCTCTTAGGATAGTTTTGTTCACTTGTGGTAGTTTCTTTACATTATTGATGTACAATTTGACTAAAAATAATACAAAATTATTTCTTTGTTTATTTAAAACAGAAACTATCAAACCTAAAATTTATATTTTAAATTTTTTATTGAAAACCACCTTACTTTTTTAATTGATTGCTCCTAACTCTCCTACCCAGAACCATCCCAGGGATAAAGAAAATCAACACATGATTCAAATCTGACAGAATATAAGGTAGGTGATAATTTTCTTCTTTTCTTTGGGAATAACTTTTTCATTTTATTTATACAGAGGCCAGTTTCTTTTCTGCTCTTATTTCTATTTGCATTGTAGTTACTATGTATATTGTTTTCCTGATTTCACTCCACTCTGAATCAGTTGATATAAACCTTCTCATGACTACTTATGAAAATATAATACTCCATTACTTTAATGTACTATAGTTTGTTTAGTCATTCTGATTCCTACTTCCTTGCTACTATAAATAGCCATGACAAAAATATTTTACATATTTATTGCATATCCTTTTTTGATCATACTTCATGAAGTTAGAAATAATATCAATAAGTTTTATATCTCTTCCAGTTCCTAGCACACTGCATTGTCCATATTAGATAAGTGATTGTCTGTGGATCTAAAGTTTTCCCTTTATTGCTATATCTTACCTCTAGGCTATTTTTATGATTTCTATTAGAAAACATCATCCATTAGAAAACATCCATTAAGGGAATGATCTGTTACTCATTCCCATTACTTTTCTTTTCTTCTTTTATTTTTTTTATTTAAATTGTTCTCTCTCACTTATGTGCCCTATATATTTGCACACAGTTATATATCTTGAAATTTCCTGTTAAATTTCTTAAGCAAACGACTTACTTATGATTGCAAGGTAGTAAATATCATGTGACTTAAAATCGTTCATCCTTTTCACTTTATATCTTCTCTATGGAATGGTAGAGTATCTGGGTGAGGATTTCATGGAAATTTTGAAATAAAATTAAAAAAATAACTTTATTCACTTCAGTTTTGTAACAACAAGACAACTCATGAAGCTTTTATGATATAATTCACCAACCTCCATATATGCATCATAGAAATAAACTGAGGAACAATTGGGTTGGTTTGGTTTTTTGGGGGAAAGAGATTCAATTCTAAAACATGTTAGAAGATCATCATGGCTAGGATGAGGTTCCAGTTTCTTTGATTGAGTATATAATCAGTAATATTGGGATCATCTTTTCTAATACCAATCCATGAAATTTAGGAATAAGGAGAACTCTGAAGGAGATGATATATTTTCTATATGAAGGTGCTAAGAACTTAGTCATAAAAAATGAATTTGCAAAATACTTGAAGATGACAACATATAATGAGATGATGAAATAGCTTCAATATATCAGATGATTGTAATTGAAATATTGCTTATTGAAAGAGTAAAATGTTATCAGACAGAGCTATATTAATAGCTGATCTGAAGGGGAAAATCTCAGTGTCCTATCTATTGATACCTCGAGTGCCTAAAAAGAATTGTGGACATCTGACAACTTATTAGGTACACAAGACTAGTAGTCCACATCAGAGTGCTCTATTAGCAGAAGGGAGTTAGTTGACGACATGAAAATGATTAAGGGATTGGAGAAATTGCTTTGCTAGACAAGTATAGCATACAGTAGGAGAATCCCTAGGATTTTTCCTATTAAATTCTTCCTAATATTGGTTGGTTGCTTGGTTGTTGGTTGTCCTTGGTTGTCCTTCATTATTGAAGAAGAACAAAATGACATCACTATGTTTGAGACAAATTATAATGTGTCTGCCTGCGGCAGATCAGACAGCCACGAGCATGTGATCACCTAGGGTAGGTATTCTAAACTTATGTCATGTTTCCTTTGAGTTTCTTCACTTCTGCCTTCCTTTTAGAGTGTAGCACCTTCACTGATGAGGGCATTCCATGCTGTGCCAGTGTCTCCCATGCTGTACAATCAATTCTAAAGTTCTTCGATGAGACTTTCAGGGTGTCTTGGCATTGCCTCTTCTGAACCCCTTTTGAGCGATTGCCTTATGTGAGTTCTCCATAAAATAGCTTTTTTGGCAAGATTTTTCCCAAGAGCAACTTTGGGAAACATGAGAGGGCAGACAGAGATTAGAGGAGGGAATAGAACTATGTAAAGATCAGACAGTTTTGACTCTTCTGAAAAATTCCTATCCCTGGGTACATTGTAGCTAGCAAACTTGTAAGTGGGAAAGTGTTTGCTTGATTTGCCAGATTAGTTTGTCAGTCAACAAGAATATATTAGGCCCTTGTTCTTTGCTAGGCATTATTCTAAGTGTTGGGAATATATATAAAAGCAACAAGAAAGAGGCCCTGCCTTGAAGTAGCTTATATTCTAGTCTTTTTTTTTTTTTTTTGGCAAGGCAATGGGGTTAAGTGACTTGCCCAAGATCACACAGCTAAGTAACTATTATGTGTCTGATAACAGATTTGAACTCAGGTCTTCCTGACTCCAGGGCCAGTGCTCTATCCACTGCACCACCTAGCTGCCCCCCAAGTAGCTTACATTCTAATGGGGGAAGATAACAACTAAAGAAAGCAGAAAAATTGATGGGGGGGAAGGAGGCATGGAAGAGAAATTCAGGAGTTCAACCTGAAGAGGAGTGGTATGGGTTTGGGGGCTAAAACTGAAATAAATGTGATTCAGTTACAGTATGATACACATACTTGTGTATCAGAGGCATATTTGAACCTTATGTAGTATAAAACCAAAAATAAAAATTTGAGAATAAGTATTATTATTTCATAGGCATAATGATGGGGTAAAATTAAGAATTAGAAGCATCTTTAAGATCTTCTAGTTCAATTCAAACAGTAGGAAATCAGTAGTTTTCAGTGTAGAACCATTTTAAAAGAAATGGGTGGGAGTATGTGATAATGCCCAGTTCATTCATTTGGAAATACTTTGTTTTGTCTTTGAATTAATACAGATGTAAGCAACTAAACCCTATAAGAAAAGACTTTTGCTTTTATAGAATAAACTAAAAAGCAAGTTCTCAAAATACATATCATCTAGACTATAATTTTTTTTGAAAGGCTATAGGGTTAAGTGACTTGCCCAAGGCCACCCAGCTATGTAATTATGAAGTGCTCTGGATTTGAACTCAGGTACTCCTGACTCCAGGGCCAGTGCTCTATCCACTGCACCACCTAGCCACCCCCTTAGACTATAATAAATTTAAAAGAACAATAAACACTACTTGATATAGAATAAGAAAATCATTTTCCTTCCAGTATTTTGATATATTTTGGCATCCTGCAAAGAAGACCAGGCACTTTGAGTTGTGTTGAGTTTCAAAGAATTACTGAGTTGAAAGTAATCTCAGGAGTCATCTAGTCCAACTTCCATTTACAGATAAGAAAACAGTGGTAGAGAAATTTCTGAAGATAATTAATAATTGTAAATATAAGACTTGGAATTCAAATTTGTTTCCTTCTAAAGTTGTATTCTTTCTAAAACAGAAGATTTTTCTTACCCATTTTGACTAAAAGTATTCAGGATATGGTAATTAAGATGGAAGAAAGGAGGATGGCTGGGAAATCTGGGGCACTCATATAACAAGACTCAAGGAATCTGTCCTCATAGTTTGTAATATTTGAAGAAATAGTACAAAAGCATCGTTTCATGCTTTAAAGGTAGAAATCCATTTTTTTGGTTCAGCAAAATGCTCCTCAATACTGCATGATGGTGTAAGATTTCCTTGTGTTCTGAAAGGATATAATCAATAGTCAATAAACTTTTATTAAATACCCAATATGTGATTTGCTATGCTCTGAGGATGCAAAGAGAGGCAAAAACAGTCCTTGGTCTCAAACAGCACACCATCTAATGGTAGCAGATAACATAATATATATATAAGGTAAAAACAAATTATATATGCATGAATTGGATATAATTAATTTCTCTTTGTGATGGAAAAAAACTAGAAATTGCAGGAATGTCCATAAATTGGGGAATGACTGAATAAAGTGTTATATGATTATATATGATGAAATATTACAGTGCTATAAGAAATGATTAAACTATTTTAGAAAAACATGGAAAGGCTTGCATGAAATAGTGAAGAATGAAATGAGCAGAACTAAAAAAACATTATATACAGTAATAGCAATATTAAGAATGACTTTGAGTGAATAAGTTATTTTGTCTATTATAAATAACCAAGTTAACTATAAGGGACATATAAAAGAAGATTATATACAGAGGAAGAACTGATAAGTAGACATATAGAGTAATTTTACATACACACACACACACACCATCTCTATGGTGAGGAGAAAGAAAAGAAATTTATATGATAATTTTGCATTTTTGAAAGGAATAGCATGTTGTGTGTAGTATATTTTCACTTTCATGGACAATCATCTTTTTATTGTACTATGTTATGAAATTTTTGTTTCATTCCATAAATTAAATATATAGTTTTTATAATGAATTAAGGAGGAATAGAAAAGGCTCCCTGTTTAAGGTGATATTTTAGCTGAGACATGGAGAAACCAATAGGTGGAGATGCCAGGGAGAACATTCCAGTCTTAAAAGTTAAAAGGTATAGTCAATTTTATACCTTAAAAAAGGTTAAAAGTTCTGAAAGATTCTAACATATGGAATCCTACCTGATCTGCTTCTTCTGGAATAGTAGTAGGGTGGCAGAAAGGTAGGTAAGGGGCACTATGAACTTTTAGACCATCAGGAACTTTTCACAAGTATAATTCTTCAAACAGGGAACTTCATTCAATAGCTAGTTAGTTGATATACTAGGACAGTCAGGCATTGTAATGGGTAGAATAAAGGGCCTGGAGTCAGGAAGATACGAGTTCAAATCCAATCTCAGATACTTACCAGCTATGTGACACTGGGAAAGTCAATACAATCTCTGTTTGCTTCAGTTTCCTTATTTGTAAAATGGAGATAACAGCAACTCTAACCCATGGTTATTGTGAGGATCAAATGAGATAAATATTATAAAGTGCTTAACCAGTGCCTAGTATATAGCAAGTGTTACAGAAATATTAACTATTATTGCTAATTAATAATTAATATGATTATTATAAAGAGAACTGAACTACATGAACATTGATAATCTTGTGGTAAGTGAAATCAAAAGCAAAATCAACTAATTAGAAGAATGGCTCACAGGTTTTCTTTGGAGAAGCAAACAAACGATCTGATAGAATGAGTTTCATCATTTGCTTAAAGGAATAAGAAATGTCATTCCATGGAACAATTGAATTGTAGTATTCATGAAAAGTAAACAAAGCCCACCATGAACAGAACTGTAATTTTTTTGGTCACATGTGCTATAGAATATTTTGAATTAAAAATTTCTACAAAAAGCTCATCAAGATGGTCCAAACTATGTAAACTTTTAATGACATTTAATGGCAAATATAAATGTGGAGGACAGTTAGGTAGCACAGTGAATATAGCACAAACCTGGAGTCAAGTAGATTCATTTTCAGACATTCAGTAGCTGTGTGACCCTGGGTATCTCACTTACACCTGTTTGCTTCAGCGTCCTCAGTTAAGAAATATTTGCCAAGGAAACCCCAAATAGTCATGAAGAATCAGAAATGACAAATGCCTCAAAAACAACATACAAAAGTAACAACAAACACACCAAAGATAATGATGGAAAAGTGTGTTGTAAATTATAGCTCAGCTTCAAGAATTACAAAACAAAGGCTTCAGACTTAGATGTTTCTGTCTATATGCCATCAATTCCTTCTTCTTGAATACAGTTAGAAGTTTTGGAAGTAATGAGCACAAGATAACACTGTAAATTACAAAATTGACTATACCTTAGTAGACAGGACATTTTGTTGAAGGGGAAGTCATGTCAAAATCAGTTCTTTGATTGTCAGACTATCAGCTAGTTATTATACTGTCAAAGTCAACATGAAATTAGAAGAAAGGATTAAAATAAGCAGAAGATCCCACATACAATTGGAACAATGTTAAACCAGAACACTTAATAAGTACTTTGTGATTTTTTTTAAAGCAAAGGTGAAAAGGATAAACTCTATTAACAATGATTATCAGGTTTTTCTTTAGAATTTTAATCAATGTAAAGGGTCACCAAAATGAGGTCAAAAGAACTTAAAAACCACTTTTGTCAGCAAATATTTTCTATCTTCCTGCCAAGCAGAGAGACATGAAAGCTAAGTACAACACTGATTTCATATACAAAGTCATCTGTAAAACGATACCAAGAAGTATAGCAAAAGACATAGTGACAATGGAAGCAAAAAAGATAAATCAAGCTCTGAATGTAATTCAACCGCCTTACATCAACCCAGTGAAGGGACAAATAAGAGGACATATTTGTTGATGCTTATCTAATGAACATTTTTTCTTACCAATGAACCCCAACACTTCTTGTTTAGATGAAGATTACAATTCAATTTAGTGAAAAGTTTCTTACTATTTAGAGCATCAAAGACAGAATGGACAACCTCTGACAAATCCCCTCCTTTGTTTGGAAGTCTTCAAGAAAACACTGGTTATTATGTATTAGCATTGCTGTAGTTTCTCAGACTTGGAGGGCATGTGCTTTCTCAGACAGGTAAATTCAATTCCATTAACTCTAATACTTATACATGGCCTAACATATCCCAGGCTTTGTACTAGGAATAGGCGACATGACGATGATGATAACAAAACATTCCCTGTTTCAAGGGGACAAAATATTTGCACAGAGAAGTTAAAACAAATTATGTAGCAAATTTTATAAAATAAATTTGAGAAGAGGAGAGGGATAATATTATATAAGAGATAGATCCTCACTCCCCCTTGAATGAACATATGTATTATCTATAAAGAAGGTAAAGGGTGAGGAACAATGTATTTCAGATATAGGCTACCACCTGTGCAAAGGCATGATGGCAAGCAACATAATTTCCTGTAGGAGAAAAAAGATAATAGTTTAGTTAGACTGAAATGGAAAGTGTGTGGAGGAGAAACATAGGAAATTAGATTAGAAAGGTTCAGTGAGAGTCTGAATCTGGAGTGTTTTAATGCCAGACCAAGGATTTTTTTTTCAATTACTAGAGCCATTAGTGAACCTAATCTATTTTTGTATGGAGAGTGACAAAATTAGATCGGTTTTAAGAATATTATTTGGGGAGTTGTATGTAGAGCATCTAGATGGTGCAGTGCATAGAGTACTAGGCCTAAAGGCCTTTGACACATATTAGCTGGGTAAGTCTTTTAAACCTGTTTATCTCAGTTTCCTCATCTGAAAATGAACTGGAGAGGCAAATGGCAAACCATTCCATTATCTTTGCCAAGAAACCCCCAAATGAGGTTGCCAAGAGTTAGATATGACTAAAACAACTAAACAACAGATGAAATATGGAGTAGAGAAGAAAGAGAGAAGGTAAAAATCAATTATGAGGTTGATTTTTGCAGATAAAAGATGAGGAAAGTCTTAAGAAAGATGGGGACTGTTTGCATAGAGAAAGACAGATTCAACAAGACAAAACTTAATTCTTCTGATTTTCCAAATATATTATTATATCATTTGCAAAAAGAAATTGCTTTATTATCTCATTCCTTGTTCTGATTCCTTGTGTTTCTTTTTTCTTCTCTTTTTGAAATTGTTTAGATTTCCAATACCAGTCAGTTTAATATCTCTTTGGGATATTAGTACAATTTGCTCTCCAAAATGGCTGGATCAGTTCACAGTTCCATCAACAATGAATTGGCATCCCAATTTTTTCACATGTCCTGCAACATTTGTTGCTCTCCTCTTCAGTTATTTTTAGCCAATCTGTTAGGTGAAAAATGATGTCTTAAGGATGTTTAATTTCCATTTTTCTAATCAATAATAATTTAGAGTAATTCTTCAAATGATGAAAAGTTGTTTTGATTTCCTCACTAGAAAACTACTTGTTCACAGGTTTTGATCAGTTACCAATGGGGAATGACTTTTTTCTTAGATTTGACTAATTTCTTTATATATATTTGAGATATGAAACCTCTATCCAAGAAACTCTTTATAAATCCCCCATTTCTATTTTTTCTGATCTTGCTGACATTTGCTTTATTTTTATAAAAACTTATAAATTTAAGAATGACTTTTTGACTATATAAATATCCAAATTAACTCTAAAGGACATATGAAGAAAGATGCCATCTGCATCCAGAGAAAGATTGATAAATAGAGTATATAATAGAATAATTATGTGTATATATATATATATATATACATATATATATATATGTATGGATATATATGTAAATGTATATGTGTGTGTTTGTCTAATGGTAGACATCTCTAGGACATGGGAGAGGGAAGAAAAAAGGTAAAAAAGAAATATGCATGATAACTTTAATAATATTTACATAAATATGCATGATGCCTTTATTAATATTTAATATTAATATTTAATAGTAAGTTGTAGAAAAGAGTTAGTTTCATGTGAAATCATTCTTTTTATTATACTGTTATGAAAATGCTTGTTTTATTTCATTGTTTTATTAAAAACAAAATGAATATAAAAATATAAAAGAGGGAAGCTACCTAGTTTTAAAAAAAAGAAAAGATTTTAACACTGATTGAAATGAATGGCCTCATATCCTGATATCGGTTATCTCATGTCCTGATATCTGAGATGCCTTAGAAATTCTGTGAAGAAACTTACTTCTATGTCCAGTAAATACAGAGCTGGGATTCAAATGCAGGACTCTAACTCCAAATTGTAGTCCTCTTTCTGTTACATGGCATTTTGAGCACTGGTAGGCTTTTCTTCAAGGATCACCATCTTAACTTGATATAGTTACAGACACTGACTGGATAGTTATTTTCATTATGCTCCTGGAAAGGAAAATAAATTTATGTAGCCCAGTAGCACCTCTGCATTTTTATATGCTAAAAGCAAAAACTACTTCCCCTACTTTCACTCACTCCAAACTATAGATTAGACAACTGAGAGAATCATTAGTCACTAAATATATCCTGCTTTAGGTTAAATTGAACATCAAAATACAGAAACTTTGGTTAGATGAAGGCCCTGAATTTCTTGTATCTAAAAAAAGTAGGTATATCTTCTATTGTATGTAGAGATCTATATTTACTGGTAACTAATAATTTTTTAAAATTTTACTTAAGGCAATGGGGTTAAGTGACTTGTCCAAGGTCACACAGCTAGGCAATTATTAAGTGTCTGAGGCTACATTTGAACTCAGGTCATCCTGACGCCAGGGCCAGTGCTCTACCCCCTGTACCACCTAGCTGCCCCTACCAGTGACTTTTAAACTCAAGTGTCAAAACTTCCTTAGCAAGTCTCAAGAGTATTTCTTTAGTGAGATGGTCTTAAAGAAAACTTAACAATTAATGTTTGAGCAACAGGGTAATTGAGAAAGATGCAACTGAAAGTATGTAATGGGAACTTTTAGGGACTTATTTGTCAATGACTCCAGGTGAGTCTGTGTTGATTTATTTAATCAAGAAACACAACATCCTCCTTCACTGTAAGTTAAAACTAATACATGTAATATACTTTTAAATGACAAAGTAATTCTAAAGGATAACTTTGCAGTTGTTGTTTGTCCTTCATTTTCAAAGAAAAACAATGACATCCTGGGGTGATGTTTTAACTCATGCACAAGTTAGATTTAAGTGAGATAGATTTGCACAGTCATCAGCTTCACTTTCTCTTTCAGTGTCACTGAGGTCAAAGTGACCAGTGATGGCCTAGGATGTAGTAGATGACCCTTTCTTTTGATCAAGCTCTAATCTTGTTCTTCTTACCCATTTGAATAAAGTGTTCTCATCTGTCCATTCTGTGGGGGAATGGAGGAAGTCTTCACATGCTTGGATTAGACCCTAACTCAACAATGAGATCTGTTGGTTGTCATCTACCTAGTTTAACCTGTCTGCTGAGATGGTTTGCCCAAATGTGTCTATTGTACATGTTAGAACTTCTTGGAACCACAGGTGAGAGTTAAGTGCTAGGTAGACACCAAAGGTAAATAAACAGCCCTGAAAAAAGTCTCAGCAAGTCCTCATACCAGAGGTGATAGTCTCCTAGAACACTCTACATACTTGGTAACTTTGTCAGCAAACATTTAGAGGCATACGTAAAAAAGCCTTCACTAGACTGACTTTTCTATCGTCCTCAAGTCTAAGCTAAAATTCCACCTATTTCACCTTAGTATCTCTGCCAAGCAAAGCACAAATGAGGTCACAAAGAGTCAGATATTACTGAAAAGGGACTGAATAATAACAAAAATATATTGTTTTATGCTGAGGATCTGAAATAAAATGAAAAAAATTAAAGAAAAAATGGCCCCTCTTCTCAAGGAGATCTCAATCTTATGAAGGAGATAAAATATACAAATAGCTCTGTACCAAAAAACAAAGATATATATACAGGATAAAATGAATAGAAATTAAAACATTAATAGGGGATTATAATGTTTTAATTTCTATTCATTTTATCCTGTATATATATCTTTGTTTTTTGGTACAGAGCTATTTGTATATTTTATCTCCTTCATAAGATTGAGATCTCCTTGAGAAGAGGGGCCATTTTTTCTTTAATTTTTTTCATTTTATTTCAGATCCTCAGCATAAAACAATATATTTTTGTTATTATTCAGTCCCTTTTCAGTAATATCTGACTCTTTGTGACCTCATTTGTGCTTTGCTTGGCAGAGATACTAAGGTGATTTGTCATTTTCTTCTCCAGCTTATTTTACACTTAAGGAAACTGAGGAAAACAAAATTAAGTGATTTCCTAGGGTCACACGACTAGTATGAACTCAAAAAAAATGAGTTTTTTTGCCACCAGACCCAATACTTTATTCACTGTGACACATAATTACTCACTATATATATAGTAGGCACTTAATATTTGCTTGCTGATTTGACTTGATTTTATGAAGGCTTTGGCTTAGTTCTCCAGTATTTAGAAGGTTGTAGACAGATGATACTTAGTTAACAAGAGCAATTAGTTAAAATAGGCAATATCAGCTGCTTATTTTTTCTCCAAGATTTCCTACAACATATACTAAGTTCACTTCTCTGAGACATACCCCCCATTGGTAGTACTTCTAATAGCAGTTTTTCTATTTTCAGGGGGTCACAATCTATTTTCTCCCTTTGTGGGTTGATGTCCCAAATGTTGAAATCTTTCCTCAAGATCTCCTCTCCATCCTCAAGGAAATTTGTCAACTCTACTTTGCTGGCATCTTTCATAAAGTTTGCCTTAGGTCACTTCCTCTGATACCTGGCCCAAAAGTCTAGATACACACAAAAGAAAGAGCAGTCAAAGAGATGAAAAGACAAAGATGATGATCTATATCTGTGCATATGCATGTATATAAAGAAATCAGCGGAAAAAGTAGTTGATTTAGTGTTGCCATTTCTGCATTTTGAAAGGGAATTTAAAGAGAAATGTTTAGAAAGACTTCATTTGCACAAATCAAAGATTTACAATTCCATCCTATAAGATTATGAACTGAATTTCTATGCAAATCTATTTTTATGTATATTTCCCAGTTCTTAAGGGATGAAGAGGCTTTAAAAAAATGAGCACAGCTGTCTGTTTTCTTTTTGTGGCCCCTCCTAACACAGACATAAAAACATTCCTCTGCCAAACATTTGTCAGAAGCAATTCAAATAAAAATACAAAGTCCCTGACAGGATGCAGACTCTTTCTCCACACTTGTGCTAGTTAGTCAAGATTTCCTATGAGAGAGACCCCCCTAAAATATAATGACTCCACAGGAAAAAAAAAGAGAAAATAATTCTACTGATATTCAGCAAGGCTTTAAGCACAATACACTAAAGTATCAAATGCTTTTTGTCACTTATGAAGGGATTTAACACTGGTTGCAAGCTTTAATATGGGTGAAATGTTGTGTGACAGACTATTTTGACTAGAAAAAATTCCTATGGTTCATTCTACTGCTTAAAGGGAAAATTTACACTGACTTTTAAAGAGTGGAAAAATTCCCTTCTATCAACTATTCCAATACTAAATGTTTTAACCATAGTAGCAAATTGTAAGGAAGATTTACAACATATACAATGTTCTGTCATAGTTTTACCTTCATATGAATGATTCCTAAATTTATAAATTTAGTGCAGTCTGCTCACCTAAACTTTTGAAGCACATTTTTTTAATTTTAAAAAAGATTTTATTTATTTTAAATTTTACAATTTTTCCTCTAACTTTGCTTCTCTCCCCCACCCCTCCCAGAAAAGGCAATCTGGTACTCTTTACATTGATTCCATGCTATACATTGATCTAAATTGGATGTGCTAAGAGTGAAATCATATCTTTAAGAAGAAAAAAAATAAAATATAAGAGATAGCAAGTTTATATAATGAGATAATGGTTTTTTAATTAAAGGTAATTAAAGTCTTTGGTCTTTGTTCAAACTCCACAATACTTTCTCTGGATATAGATGGTATTCTCCCTCACAGATAGCCCAAAATTGTGCTTGATTGTTGCACTGATGGAATGAGCAAGTCGATTAAGGTTCATGATCACCCCCATGTGACTGTTAGGGTGTACAATTTTCTTCTGGTTCTGCTCATCTCACTCAGTATCAGTTCATGCAAATCCTTCCAGGCTTCCTTGAATTCCCATCCCTTCTGCTTTCTAATAGAACAATATTGTTCCATAACATACATATACCACATTTTATTAAGCCATTCCCCAATTGAAGGGCATTCACTTAACTTCCACTTCCTTGCCACCACAAACAGGGATGCTATGAATACTTTTATACAAATGATGTTTTTACCCTTTTTCATGATCTCTTCAGGGTATAGACCCAGTAGTGGTATTACTGGATTAAAGGGTATGCCCATTTTTGTTGCCCTTTTGGGTGTAATTCCAAAATGCTCTCCAGAAAGGTTGGATGAATTCACAGCTCCACCAACATTGTATTAGTGTCCCAGATTTCCCACATCCCTTCCAACACTGATCATTGCACTTTCTGGTCATATTGGCCAGTCTGAGAGGAGTGAGGTGGTACCTCATAGATGCCTTAAATTGCCTTTCTATAATAAGTAGTGATTTAGAGCAATTTTTCATATGCCTATGGATTGCTTTGATCTCCTCATCTGTAAATTGCTTTTGAAAATCCTTTGACCATTTGTCAATTGGGGAATGGCTTTTTTTTTTTTAATTTGACTCAGTTCTTTGTATATTTTAGAAATGAGTCCTTTGTCAGAAATATTAGTTGTAAAAATTGTTTCCCAATTTACTTCATTTCTTTTGATCTTGGTTACAGTGGTTTTGTCTGTGCAAAAGCTTTTTGATTTAATGTAATCAAAATTATCTAGTTTGTTTTTAATGATGTTCTCCATCTCTTCCTTGGTCATACTGCTTCCCTTTCCATAGAACTGACAGGTAAACTATTCCTTGACCTCCTAGTTTGCTTATAATATTGTTTCTTATGTCTAAATCCTATATGCATTTTGATCTTATCTTGGTATTGTGTGTGAGGTGTTGGTCTAAATCCAAGTTTCTGCCATATATACTTCCAATTTTTCCAACAGTTTTTATCAAAGACAGAGTTTTTATCCCAATAGCTGGACTCTTTGGGTTTATCAAACACCAGATTACTATAATCATTTCCTGCTATTGCATCTAATCTATTCCACTGATCTACCACTCTATTTTAGCCAATACCAGAAAATTTTGATGATATGCTTCATATAATATAATTTTAGATCTGGTAAGGCTAATCTACCTTCTTTTGCACTTTTTTTCATGAAATCCCTGGAAATTTTCAACTTTTTGTTTCTCCATATGAAATTACTTTCAATTTTTTTCTAACTCATTAAAGTAATTTTTTGGAATTTTGATTGGTAGGGCACTAAACAAGTAGTTTAATTTTGGTAGAATTGTCATTTTTATTATATTAGCTCAGCCTATCCATGAGCAGTTGATATTTGCCCAGTTATTTAAATCTAATATTTTTTGTGTAAGAAATGTTTTGTAATTGTTTTCAAAAAGTTTCTGAGTCTGCCTTGGCAGGTACACTCCCAGGTATTTTATGTTGTTTGAAATTACTTTGAATGGAATTTCTCTTTCTAGCTCTTTCTGCTGTATCTTGCTAGTCATATATATAGAAATGTTGAAGATTTATGCGGATTTATTTTAAATTCTGTGACTTTGCTAAAGTTGTTAATTATTTCTAGTAGTTTTTTTAGATGATTTCTTGGGATTCTCTAGGTATACATCATGTCATTTGCAAAGAATGGGAGTTTTGTCTCTTTCTTCCCAATTCTAATTCCTTCAATTTCTTTTTCTTCTCTAATTGCTGAAGCTAACATTTCTAATACAATATTGAATAGCAGTGGTGATAATGGGCATCCTTGTTTCACCCCCATCTTGCTGCGAATGCCTGTAGCCTATCCCCATTGCATATAATGCTTGTTGGTGGTTTCAGAGAGATACTGTTTATTATTCTAAGGAACAAACCATTTATTCCTACATTCTCTAGTGTTTTTAGCAGGAATGGGTGCTGTATTTTGTCAAAAGTGTTTTCAGCATCTATTAATATAATCATATGATTTCTGATAGTTTTTTTATTGATATAATTTGTTATACTAACAGTTTTCCTAATATTGAACCAACCCTGCATTCCTGGGATGAATCCTCCTTGGTCATAATGTATTATCCTAGTGATAACTTCTTGTAGTCATTTTGCTAAGATTTTATTTGAGATTTTTGCATCTATGTTCATCAAGGAGATAGGTCCATAATTTTCTTTCTCTGTTTTAACTCTCCCTGGGTTAGGTATTAGCACCATATTGGTATCATAGTAGGTTAGGCAAAGTTCTGTAGAAAGAATTAGGCAGAGAGTTCCCTTGAAACACATTTTTAAATACTTACATGCCTTCAAATGCAGTATAGTTTAGGGGAAAGTATGGTTTATTTGTAGTCAGAAGACCAGCTTCAAATCAAATGTGATTTGGAGCAAATCACTTAACTTCTCAGACTTCAGGTTCTTCATCGGAAAAAAAAATTAATGTCCCATCCACTGTGAATCCTATGGGTAAATGAAAAAAATGGCTTATGATGTATAGTTCAACTGGACATGGAATGGGGCCTATAATGCAGAAAATAGCCATGGAAATCTAAAATTTAGGATACTATGCTTCTGAATTTAGTTCATTTAGTGAATTAGCAACTATCAGAATTCATGCTGTCAAAGAAATTACTGAAAATATAAATTCAGGTCAATTCAACTCAACAAAATGTTAATAAGTACGTACTTTGTTTCAGTCAAAGTACTGGGTCCTAGTCATAGAAACACACAATACACTCACACACACACACACACACACACACATATACACACAACCACACAAACGTACACTTATACACATCTTTTCAAACGGAGAACTTATATTTGACTCTGGAGTAAAGTATAAAGATCATTGAGGAAAGGAAATGAGGAATGAACTTTTTTGGTCTTCTTATTGGATATATCCATTGGAGCATCTAGATAAATAGTTATAGTTATCTGGGCTTGAAAGCAGGAAAACTGGCTTGAAATCAGGAAAACCTGAATTAAAATCTGGCCTCAAACACCTATTAGCTGGATGACTTTCGATAAATCAATAACTTTTATGCCTCAGTTGCCTAGAGATAGAAATTTTAAAACACTCCAGTATTTTTTTCCAAGGAAACCATGAATAGGGTTCTGAAGAATCAGACCCAACTGAAATGACTGAACAATAATTATCTAATATAAATATATATTTATCTAACTATATCTCTATATAACTCTTTATATGATGTGACCCAGGACATCTAGACCTCTTGAAATCTCAAAGTTACTAAAAAGTATAGACATTCACTTCGGAATAAATGCTAATTCATAACACACACAGTGTTATCCTCATCATCTCCCCTTTAATATGTAAACTCCTTGTAGAAAAAGACTATTTCATCTATAGTATTTATAACATCAGAACCTAGCACAGTATCTGTAACATAATAGTGCTTATTCAGGGATTGATAAAAATGGGTGATAATATAGCTTTATCAAAAACTCTCTGACAGAGTTATTAGATTAGTAGATCAGGTAAATGTTAAGGTTTATTCAAATTTTTGACACAGTCAATTTTGCCAGTAAAATAAAGTTGGTGATACTAATGAAAGTAACACATGTACACATTAGATACATGTATATGCATGAATGGTTATGTATATGTAAATAAATAAATATATATATATTTTATATATATATATATATATATATATATATATATATATATATATAAATCAGGTCAGGGATGTGCATGGCGGGTGGCAACTGAGGCAGAGCTGAGTATCATCTCTGCTTGTGAAGGATTGAGCACATATACCTGGCATGCTTATTCTGTATTGTACATATATATATTGTATATATTGTATGCTATATATTATATATATGCATATATATATATGTATATATATATAGTCTATATGTCACAATTGGGAACTGCTACTTTATTTTGCTCCCATTTTCTGTTCTGTACCCAAATACCCAAATATCTGGTTTTGCCCTGGGGTACCTGACCTTTAATGAGAGGAAGGAGGAAAATAAATCCATTTTCATATACTTTGACATTTTAAACACCAACCCTAGCACTTCTGGGACAAATTTACTTAGGGTTTAGGTTATGTCTCATGTGCAGGATTTCCTAGAAAAGGTGGGAAATAAAAATGTATGCAATGTACACTATAAATTGGTAGGAAATAAGTATCTTATTCCTACACACAAAAGAAATGTTAAACATAAATGACTCACATGCATTTGACATTTTAAAAAACCTTTAAACCATGATTCAACAACTTTTTATAACTAATATTGTAATCTGTGGGGAACCTGATATTTAAACCACATCAGTACATAATAGTTTTCAGGACTGCCTAATGCATTTCGCATTTTGGATTGACCTTGAACTGACCAAACAACTCTTTATACATAACTACTGCACATTAAGCTAGTCTTGAATCAATTTCTGAGTTCATGGTATCCTCTCCAAAAACTGGGGATTCATGGCTAGGCATTCTTCCCCTTTTGCCATTCAGATCCAACTTGATGTGACCCAGGACATCTAGACCTCTCGAAAATGTCTATACTAAAAAGTATAGACATTCACTTTGGAATAAATACTAATTCATTAGGCTTCTTGAGATGTCTCCCTTTGCCATTACTAGACTATCTGGTTTAGGAATTGTAAGCCCAAGACAAAGCCTCATTACATATTTATGCAACTCCTTCTGTAAGAGTTAAGATGGGGGCAGGTAGGTGGCACAGTGGATAGAGCACCAGCCCTGGAGTCAGGAGGACCTGAATTCAAATCTGGCCTCAGACACTTAATAATTGCCTAGATGTGTGACCTTGGGCAAATCTCTTAACCCAATTGACTTGCAAAAATAAAAAAATTAAAAAAATATTTAAGAGCTAAGATGGCCCTGCTCCTCCTGGAGAAGCCAACAGTCACATTAGTAAATGTAATTGATTTGGAGCTTATTTTATAGATTAAATTATATCCCCTTTTCTTCCAAATGGAAGCATTTCTAAATCTTTAATCATATAGTATCTTTCATTTCCCCCTCCTTTCCAATCTTTCAGTGCATTGACAGTGGTTCTGTAATCATATTTGCTATTTCTTTTGGGACACAGTGTATCTGACTGTGGTGACTTATATTTGAGAGAGATTTATTCTCTTCTAGTTAAAAAGCATCCTCCCTCATTCTCTGTTGTAGTTTCTCCTTGGGAAGTCCTCAGTGAATTCTGTCTTAAGTGGAACTGAGTAGGCCATAACTATAGGAAGACCAATGAAAATTTGGAATAACTGCCTTCCTTTGCGGGGGATGGAGATTAAGGATTTTCATAGGTGGAGGTGAGGAGGATCCACACTTAATAAATGACAGACAGCATGTGAAAAAGCACTGAGCAGAAGAGGGAATGCTAAGTTCTTGGAATAGCAAATAGGCCTACTTGGTATACAAAGCCTGTCTTTGAAATCTTAGCAAACCCTAAATGTGGATTTTGAATCTAATAGTATAAACCCACTTCCAAAAATCAGCTTGTCTGACAGAATGGCACTGTAAAAGAGTTAGCTGAATACTTTTAGTGTATTTCTTAATTATTTAAACATATAAGAACCATAGCATCACATTTCTCATAGTCTGCTGATGAATTATTAATCATAAATATATAGGGTATGCAAAAATGTCTTAATATTACTAAAGTATTTTAAGTTGATAAGTTTAAAACTACACTAAGACTTTTAGGACACCTTTCATAAATGCAAACAAAACCAAACACCCATGAGAAAAATGTCTGCAATTTTGACATATATTCCTTGAAAATAAAAGAAGCTTCACACTATCCACCAAATTTTAAATATTTTCAATTTAAGCATTTGTTGAAATAAATGAATAGTTGAATGAAAGAATTTAAAATATTATGTCTCAAAATGAATAGGGTCAATCAATTAAGATGAATTTTCAGTTTTTGGATTTATTATTGACTTTTAGCATTATATATATTAGGATATACTCTCTTATTATATCTAAATGATTATATTACATTCATAGTTTCTACAATAAAAAGTTGGCAAACATTTTACTTTATGTTTCTGAAATAAAATAGCTTTAACATATGCTTAAATTAATTTAACTCTTTGACTTCCTCTTGCATAATAAGCAAATCAACCAAGAATGATAGTTTCAGACAATAGATTAAATGTTTATTCAATAGAAGTTACTAATTAATGAGACAACATTTATCTATAGAAAGAGAAGTGATTGTCTATCTTAAACATCCAATTATATACTTTGCTATGATGAGATCTCTTTCAAATTATTCCATTCTCTCTTTGAAATATTCTGGCTACAATCTTCATTTAGGCGTAACAGTTTCCATTTCTCCATTTTTCTTTAATAGTTTCACATAGTTATTTTAGGCTGAATTAATTTGTAGCTTAAACATAATGAAATATTTATTGACAACAGGAAAAAAAAATTCTGACCATTTTCAATGAAAGCATCAACTCTCTTCTCAGTTTAAAACTTCTAGTGCTCTAGGTTAATTTCCCAATATTGGGTACACTGAATTCTTTGGAATAAAACTAAAACACTGGAATTGAGTTTTTTTAATTGAATTTATTAGTGAATTTCATTATTTCATCAATAATCAGCAAACCTGAGATATTCCCCAAAATGTATAAACCAAACAACTAATTTATAACTAACCAAAATCTTTAGTTGGAAGCCTTTTAAAAATACTAAATATTATATCTTCAATAGAACAACTATATAAATGGCTAATTTTTATGCTTATGAAATTTAATTGAAGTAGTAAAAGAAAGAACTCTAAATTTAGAATCAAAAGACCTCTTTCAGAGTCAACGTCTTTTGGTCCTTACTTATAAACTTACTAAAATTTAGACTTTATCTAAAAATACTACTCTCAGAAATTTGGAACTATACCCAAAGGGCAACAAAAATGAGCATACCCTTTGACCCAGCAATACCACTACTGGGTCTATACCCTGAAGAGATGATGAAAAAGGGTAAAAACATCACTTGTACAAAAATATTTATAACAGCCCTGTTTGTGGTGGCAAAGAATTGGAAATCAAGTAAATATCCTTCAATTGGGGAATGGCTTAGCAAACTATATGTCTATGTATGTCAGAGAACACTATTGTTCTATTAGAAATCAGGAGGGATGGGAATTCAGAGAAGCCTGGAGGGATCTGCATAAACTGATGCTGAGTGAGATGAGCAGAACCAGAAAAACACTGTATATCCTAACAGCGACATGGGGGTGATGTTCAAACTTGAAGGACTCGCTCATTCTCTAAGTGCAATAATTGGGAGCAATTTGGGGTTGTCTGCAAAGGAGAGTGCCATCTGTATCCAGATAAAGAGCCATGGAGTTTGAACAAAGTTCAAGGACTGTTCCCTTTAATTTAAAAAAAAAATAGATATCTTATTGTCTGATCTTGTTACCTCTTAGACTTCTTGTCTCTTCCTTAGGGATATGATTTCTCTTTCATCACACTCAATTTGGATCAATGTACAACATGGAAACAAAGTAAAGACTGACAGATTCCTTTCCGTGGGGGGAGGGAAGTAAGATTGCGGGGAAAATTGTAAAACTCAAATTAGCTTAATTAAACTTAATTGAAAATTAATTAAAAAAATAAAATAAAATACTACTCTCAGTGCCAGATATTAGATATGTTAATTTAGGTATAACACTGTTTCTATGAATCTCAAAATGCATATATCTTCCAAGTCATTTACAATATTGCTGAAATCTTCAAGCTTTCCTTATATTTATGTTACTTTTCTGCTTCCTAAAAACATATTTTTGTGGAAAAAATACAGAGGAAATCCTCTTTTAGTTCTACCATCCCCTCACACTATTGTCTTATATTTTTCCTTTCCTTTCACAGCCAAACTCTCTAGAAAAAGCTCTTTAATCTTGTTAATTGAAATTTCATTCTCTTGTACATTTCTTAATCCTTCATAATATGGCTTTTGATCACATAAATCTCTAGTCAGCAATGATTTCTTAATTTCCAAATCTGATGACCTTTTCTTAATCTTGTTTCTTTTCTTTTCCCTTTGCAATATTTAACATGCTTCCCATGCTTTCCCCCTGGATACTTTTTATTCTCAGGGATTTCATCATTCTGTATTTTTTAATACTCCTCCTATGGTATGACTACTCCCCAAACTCCTTTGCTGGATCATCATCCATCTTCCACATTCTAACCCTGGGTGGCTGCTAAGACTCCATTCTGAACCTTCTACTCTTCTCTCTACTCTCCTATCAATTTAATTAGGTCTCATGGGCTTAATGATCATTGAGATGCAGATGACTTTAAGATAGATACTACTCCTCTCCTTAGTTTTATTAGATAAAGTTGAAATTAGATAAACTAAAAATGTTGGACAAGCCTCTAAAAATCAACCTAGATAAAACACAATTTATCTTTTTCTCCAAACCCACCCCTCTTCTGAACTTCCCTTCCAGTCAACCAAATGTGGAACTCTAGAGTGATCCTATACTCTTTACTCTTATACAGCTCACACATTCATTCAGTTGACAAACATTTTTGCTTCTATTTCCACAATGTTTCTACACTCATCTTTCTTTTTCTATTTAAATCACAGCACCCTAGTTCTGGCCCTTCTCATTTCTTGCAATATTCTCCTAATTGGTCTCAATCTGCTCTAATGACTTTTCTTATTAGGAAGGCAAAAGTTCCTACAAAAATCCAGTGTTCTAGGAAAGAGTACTCAAACTTAGAGTAAAATTACAGGAAAAAATGGCATGGATGTCCATTTTATGTTCATGGAATTTTCATGAGGTAAGTTACTCAAGAAAGATTTCCAAAGTCTATTCCTCTCCATAGCTTGATTCTTGATTGCAAGATATAACTTTATCTTGACTTTATAGATTGTTTTATTTTTGCTTCCAGGAGTCCTTGAAGTTGTTTCCTACTTCATGTGACTTTCTTTGTACATATTTGTCTGAAGTGCATTTCATTGATTCTTCAATTATGCATACAACTTGATTAAACTGGGGAACAATTGAACTACTAGACAGTGTATTTCTTTCTAGGAAAGTTGTGGACAGACATCATTCCCATTAGTAGTGGAGTGGGGTATATTTTCTTTTCCTCTTGCAGGACTTTACAAAGTATTTTTGAGCTCATACCCTTTGGAGCTTCCCAAGAGTTAGCTACTTAAATCTCACAGGATTGTAATTAACATGTTCCTTTACTCCTCTGTGTCATGAGAGATATTTAATATTTTGTATAGGATTCACTGGAATTGGCTATATTTTATGATGAGTCAAATACCTTGTTACCACATTAAGCTTCATCATCTGTGACTAAAACTTGTGACTGCATCCACTGAAGTGAGTGATGGGAAATCACATCTCACTTTCACTTACACTTTAAGTTCAAGAATGACTACATAAATGAGATCTTTCTTAATCCTCCCAGATGCTCCTGCTTACCCTAATTTTCCCCAAATTACTTGTATTTAACTTGTATTTTCTTTGCACATGTTTAATATTTTTTATAAGGTATTCCTTATGATATAAGTATCGATGTAATATTTTTGTCTTTATATCTCTGCTATCAAACAGAGTATGTGGCACTAAATATGGGGTCTAATAAATGTTTATTAATTGAAGTAACCATAATGTGTAGAATCTTTCATCTTTTCTTCATTTTACCTTTATGATCCATATCTATCTATATCTATTTCTATCTATATACAATTTATTTCTATACTCTCTATGTATCTATATATCTATCTATCTTTCTATCTATTTATCTATCAATGTGTGTTGTTGGTATCCAGTCATTTCAGTTGTGTCTGACACTTTGTGGATTTAATTGGGGTTTTCTTGGCAAAAGCTAAATCCTCTACAACATTGTTCATTTATACATACATACATACATATGCATATGTGTGTGTATGTACATACATATGTCTTCATATATATGCATATTTTAAAACCTATCAGGTATCAAGTCCTATGCTAAATGCTGTACAGGTATCTCATTTGATCCCTTTGAAGTAGGTAATATTATTTTGTTATTTCTAGAATAGAAAATTGAGATATAGAGAGGTTAATTGATAACCAAAGTGGCACAACAACTAAGTGTTCAAGGTTGGATTTGAACACAGGATTTTCTTGACTTTAGATCCAGTGCTCTATTTATCACACTGTCATTTTACAGTTTCATGAGTGGGGCAACAAGAAGGATATATTGGTTTTAGATTAGTCATATATGGAGCATGAGAGACAGATGGTCTGCTGGAGTGATGCATTGGTACCTCAAATTTATGAAAATTTAGAGAAAGGATTCTAGCACACTATATAGAATCAGTTATATGGTGCAGAGGATAGTGCATTAGTTTTGGAGTCAGGAGGACAGGGATTTGAATCCAGTCTCAGACACTTGATACTTATTAACTGTATATATAACCTTCGACAAATCATTTAATCCTGCTCGCCTCACACCCAGGGCCATCTCCAGTCATCTTGATTCATATCTGGCCACTGGATGGGATGACTCTGGAGGAGAAAGTGAAGATAGTGACTTTGTACTTCACCCCCTCACTTAAATCCAATTCATGTGCTTGTCATGTCATCACCTCTCTGATGTCATGGTCTTCTTCAAGAATGAAGGAAAAACCTCAGATTCAGGGTGGAAAATTTATACTTTTTACTTTGGACATGTTTTCTATTAATGAGAGACTTCTTTTGTATTCATAGAAATTATATTTGTGTTTTTACAGTAGTCTTCAAACGAGAAAGTCACTGCAGTTGCTGTATAACTCAAGGTAATACATACTTATGGAAACTTCTGACAAGGTAGGAAAGATAGCAGTGACAAGACATGAAGAGATATTTTGGGGATAATTATAGCCTGTGGAACCCCTCAACTCTTATTTTGTAAGTAGCTCCAGGTATACATCACTGGGTTCTGATAATAATTTGAGTCACCATCTATGGGGACTTGGCCTCTCATATGCTTTGCCATTATTTATTTAGTTTTTTTTTTTAAATTTAAGGCACTGGGGTTAAGTGACTTGCCCAAGGTCAAACGGCTAGGCAATTATTAAGTGTCTGAAGAGGGATTTGAACTCAGTTCCTCCTGACTTTAGGACCAGTGCTCTATTCACTGGGCCACCTAGCTGCCTCCCTTTGCAGTTATTTCTAAAGTTGACAGAAACAAATAGTACCATCCTAATACTTTCATATGGGACTAATAAGAGAAGTAATTCTGCATGTTCTTTGGATGTTTTAATTTCTTTTCTTTCTAAAGCACAATATAAATATAATAGAAGCCCTTTAGGGAACTGGTGTCCAGGGACCAGGATACTACTTTACACAGATATGCTTAGAAGACATAATTACAACCATGGCATTGTCCTAGTTAAGCTGTATGTATAATCTAATGATTTGCAAATTAGATGGAAGAGAAGGCATCCTTACAATTATAAATTTAGTGTAGGTACTGATGTCTAGCAAAATAGGTAGTCCTTCAAGATAAAACTAGATTGAAGAAGAAAAAAAAATAATAAAATAACCCTCTTTACTAAAGAATTTCTAATTCATCTATACTACTAGGTTAGTAATAGAAAAATCAAGACTAAGAGAGATACCTGATTAAAATACAGTCCCACTTGTATTCTCCACATTTGTCATAGCATTTCATTGTTGGTTATTGGAATATTTCCCAGGATTAGTACTAAGAAAAATGTTCCCTTTTTCCCCTGCTCTGAGCATCTCTCTCATTATTTCCTGTTAGCATTTTTTTTTCACTCTCATCTCAGCACGACCCAGCATTTTCATCTGCTCTGTCCAAATGTCTTGGTCCCGAGAAAAAAAAATGGATATTTGAAATGTAACTATATTTTAGCAATAGAGATTTTACTTACTTTCTTATTCCAAGTTTCATATAGAAACCAGCAGTCATGTTTTTTTCCCCTTCAGGTACTTTAAGCATCTCTGTCAGAGGGTAAAGATGAGACATTAAATTTGCTAGCAAAACATTCACTTATCTTTGCTACATATATTTATCTATCTATCTATCTATCTATCTATCTATCTGTCTATTTATTTATTTTTTAGATTTTTGCAGGGCAATGGGGTTAAGTGGCTTGCCCAAGGCCACACAGCTAGGTAATTATTAAGTGTCTAAGACCGGATTTGAACCCAGGTATTCCTGACTCCAGGGCTGGTGCTTTATCCACTACGCCACCTAGCTGCCCCTTGCTACATATATTTAAAATTTTGTTGACAGACATTGAAAAACTGTTTCTACCTCATAAGTGAAAAAATAGAGGAGGACTAATACTTTAAGTCTACAGTACCACTTTTAGTGAAAGCACAGATAGACCATCACTGGATAAAATGCACTTAATTAATGATGAAATCTTCATGACCAAGAAATGGATGACTAGAAATATCATGAATAACAGTAGGGAAAATATTCAAGCCATTCTTATACAAAACTAGGTACTTGTCATATTTGTTAGCAGTGATAAATAGCTCTTTGAATAAACAAATATGAGAAAATTCCCTAAATAACTTTAGATTTAGGGATTTTTAAAAAAAGATTGTTATGTATTTAGGGTTTTTCACAGCTATCTCATCTTCCTTGGGGGTATAAGTTGTTCTCCAAATCATATTAAAGGCCACGATTAAATCTTAAGATTTAATCACTACCCCAGTCTGGCAAAGCCTGATCTCAAAAGAGAGGGGCTATGATACAGTGTTAACAGAGGAATCATAGCTCAGTTGTAAAAAGGAAGATTTTCAGCAGAATTGGCAACTTTGCTCTGGGGAAGAGGAACATTGGAAGAAAATGGAGACATTTGTTGGAAAGACTGAAAACGTGCTGGCAGAAACTTTTTTATAAAGATTCTTTCATTGTATGATGAGCATTTCATTATCTTCATTATAACAGGAATTTACTACACTTAGCTCTTAAATCTTAATGAAAAATGAAGACACATTTTGCATATATGCATTATTCATAATATATATTTTTAAACCTACATTTTCTTTGGCAGATACCTTATTTTAAAAAAAAAAGTTTAGGGGGTGACTAAGTGGCGCAGTGGATAGAGTACTGACCCTGGAGTCAGGAGTACCTGAGTTCAAATCTGACCTCAGACATTTAATAATTACCTAGCTGTGTGGCCTTGGGCAAGCCACTTAACCCCATTTGTCTTGCAAAAACCTAAAAAAGAAAGTCTAGTAAAGGAAAAACCTTAATAATCCATCAATTATAGAGATTTCATTTGCTTTTCATACCAATAAAGCCACAAAAGAATGAAACTTTTGATAAAAATATTTTATTCCCCTCAATTATATGTAAAAACAAATTTTAATATTCCTTTTTATTGTTTTGAGCTCTAAATTATATTCTTCCCTTTCCACATGTACAATCATATAAAACATATTTTCATATTAGTCATTTTGTGGAAGAAAACTCAAACTAAGAAAGAAGATATAATCAGAAGAACTAAACTTTTGCAGAACAATGCCAGCTCTTGTATGGGGAAGAGCCTAATGGCCGAGATTAACTGTTTATTTGTTTCATTTCAGAATATTAAATTGTGGCTGATTAGTATAAGAAAAGTAAAGTTCCAAGAGGCCATAAGGTACAGTGTGAATTTATAGCCAAAGGACCTGGGATCAAAGGCTCTGTTTCTGCCTCTTACTACTTCTGTGACCTTGGACAAGTTATGCTCTCTGTGACTTAGTTTCCTCAACTATAAAATGAGGAGGTTGAAATAGACTTGTGCAAGTCGTATCATCATGTATGTGATGACATGATTTTCTTCAATTATGACAAACAAACATCATCATTGACATAGATTGGAACACATGACTTCTAAGCATGCAATGAAAGTAGATTAAGTTTTCCTTAAACTCTAAATCTAATAGTCTAGGATCTTATGACTTCATTTTAATAATAGCCTTTGAAAACTAGCATTTAAATATTGCTTTAAAATTTACACAATGCTCTATATAAAGAAACTCACTTGTTATGCAATCCTTCAAGGTAGGGATTATTCTCATTATTCTCATTTTATCATTATCCTTATTTTACAGATGAGGAAACTGTGATGAAGAGAAGTTAAAACAATTGGGTCACACCATTAGTAAATGTTTGAATCAGATTTTGAAGCCAGGCCTTCCTGATTCCAAGACATTCTTTCTAGCCACTTAGCCTGACCTTGATTCTTATTACTGGTAAGACCTGGAGAAAGTAATTTAACTAACCTGGATCTTTTTTTACTTACCTATAAAACTAGAGGATTGACTTAAATGGCCTCTGAGGGTGCTTCCAGCTTTAAGCACAATTCCATTTCAATCATTTGAAAGGCACTATAATATTATATTACCTTTTTTTCCTGTATAAGGCAAGGAGTTGACTAAAGGAAAAAGAGAGATATCAAACTTCCCTTTAGCTTCAAGAAATACTGTTTTTCATCACATGTACAAACATATTCATAGTAGATCTGTGGTGGCAAAGAACTGGAAATTGAGTGAATGTCCATCAAATGGGGAATGACTGAACAAATTGTGGCATATGTATATTATGGAACACTATTATTCTATTAGAAACTAGGAGGGATGGAAATTCAGAGAGGCCTGGGAGAATTTGCATGAATTGATGCTGAGCAAGATGCTGAGCAAGATGAGCAAAACCATTGTACACCATAACAGCAACATGGGGTTGATGATCAATTTTAATGGACTTGCTCATTTGATCCATGCAATAATCAGGGATAATTTTAGGATATCTGTGATGGAGAATGCCATCTGTATCCAAATCAAGAATTGTGGAGTTTAAACAAAGACCAAATACTATTACATTTAATTTTTTTAAAAAAGTTATCTTATTATATAATTTTGCTATATCTTGTATTTTATTTTTTTTCTTAAGGATATATGATTTCTTTCTCAATACATTCAATTTTGAACAATGTATAGCATGGAAACAATGTATAGCATGGAAACAATAAAGACTGTCAGATTGCCTTCTCTGGGGAGTGTGGGGGGGGAGGGAAATGAGATTAGGGGAAAAACTGTAAAATTAAAAAAAATTAGTTTTTAAAGCATTTAAAATTTCCCTTTTGTTGGATAAATGAATGTGTAACAACAGTAATCTTCATTGACCCCATGATGTACAGACTATAAAACATTGTTGACTGACTGTATATGGGAATGGGCAGGTAGGTGGCACAGTGGATAGAGTGATGGTCCTGGAGGCAGGAAGAACTGAGTTCAAATTCAGCCTCAGACATGAACTAGCTGCATCACTGTAGACAAGTCACTTAACCCAGCTTGTCTCAGTTTCCTCATCTGTAAAATGAATGGTTGATTTTTGTTCTTCATTTTTGAAGAAGACCAAAATGACATCACTATGTTTGAAATAAGTTACAGTGTATCCTACTCTGGCTGATCAGGTCAATACGAGCTCAGAATGCTCTACTTCAGGTTGGGCACGAATAATCCATGTGAACACCTGTGGTGAGTACTCTAAACTTATGGATATCACATTTCCTTTGAACTGCTTCAATTTTACCTTCCTTATAGAGTGTAACACACTTACTGATGAGAGCACACCATACTGGGTGATCCTGTGCCAGTATCACTCATGCTGTACAAGCAATTCTGTAAAATGAATTGAAGAAGGAAATGACAAACCACTCATGATATCTTTGCCAAGAAAATCCCTAAAAGAGGCCATGGAGAGTTTACTTGACAGAAAATGACTAAATAACAACCTGAGGTTCAGGAGAAGAAGTATCACAGTTCCCACAAGAGCTTCTTTTCCCTATTAGCAAGAAACACTATGTGTGATGTAACTGACTTTTCAAGAATGGAAATTGCCTAACAAACATTTCCCAAGTATCTAGCCTTCATTTTTGTTTCCTCCTTAAAGATAAGCAGGATGGTGCTTGGTATTCAGGGATTGATGCTCATCTTCGGCCTCTCTTTTGATTTTTCTTCCTTTTCAACAATATTCTATCTTTGCCATTGTGAGGCCATTTAAGGCTCATCAGACTTTCTTTGAGAAAAAATGCATGCATCATCACAGGTACTTAAGGTTATAATAAAACAGACAAATGTCATCAAAATTATGAAGGGCTATCAAATATTTTGTACTAAGAAAAATAGTTCAGAGGTCTCCAACTAGGAATTGTAAAGGTGAAAATATGTATCCTAAAGAATGATAGTGATACATACATCAGCATCTACTGGCCAAAGAGAAAAAACCACGAAAATGACAAACCTTATCTTCAACAACCTACCACCTCCCATTCCAACACCTCTTTATTCCTTTTGGGCCCCCACCTAAACTGAGTTTACTTATCCCAGCTGATGACTTTCACCAGGCCTACTCCTCTATTAGATCCACTTTTGAAAATGTTATTTTCATGTATATCACATCCTGAACTATCACACTGGAGAAACAAACTGATTAAGTAGAGTTAAGGTGTTAAGCCATCATCAATGATTTAATGTAATATCCATCTCATGGTAATTGCATTTTAGTTGATACGTGACTAGATCACAGGATCAAAGATTTAAAGTTTGGGATCAGTTAGTAAAACCTCTTCATTTTATAGATGAGGAAATTGAGGTATGTAGAAGTTATATGACTTCATTTTATCTGGGTTTTCCTAACTTTAATCTAATATGCTTTCTAATGCACTGCCAAAAGTTTTATATGTGGAAGTGACCATTGGTTTTCAAGGTTTTGCCAACATAAAATAGAACAACAATAGAAAATCTTCATGTAGAATGATACAGTTAAAAATAGAGTACTTTGTTGAGGTTTATTGTTGAAATTAAATCATAGATCCAGTTCATCTAGACCTACCTCCTCATTTTACAGTTGAGGAAACTGAAGCCCAAAGAAGTTGGTATTTGGCTATAGTCTCACAAGTAATAATTGTAAAACTTGGGTCTTATGATGTCAAATAGAGATGGGCCAGTCAGCACTGAAAGGAACAGGTACGTTTGTTTGTTGCCTTTAAGGAAAGCCAGGTAATTTAAATGGAGACACCCAAGAGAACTGGAAGTCATGGACTTCCAAAATGGGACTGGAAAAGGTTAAGCTAAGGATACAACTGAAGAAGCTTTTAGGAAATGTTGGGTGCCATTGACTTCAGGCAATGACAGAAAAAGAGAATCCACAGTGATCTTATATGAGAATTATTCTAGAAATTGTATTATACCTATACAGAACTCTCATTGGGACACATGGGTTCAGGATTCAGGGCAGATCAGATAGCTTCAGGGTTAGAGTAGCTCAGTTACCAAAAGTTTTATAGTTAATGGAACAGTTCACCTCAGGGGTAGCTCAATAATTTCTCACCTCTTAGGTGATAGTCAGGAATGTGCCAATTAGTTGGGTTTTGAGGGATGGATTTGTGTGGGGCAAGATCAAAGGAAGAGAGTACCAATCAAAAGATGGTATTGCTAGGATACAGATGGCTTGTGTAAAAGGAAAATTAGGTCTTATATACCTGAGGTTTTTCTAGATTATGAGAAATTTGTCATCAGAGTTTTGACCACCAGATGATCAATGCTTTTAATCATAGGATAGCAATGAAGGGCTATGATCTTCTGAAGTGATCAAGAAATGTTTAGTTGAATAATGCCCTTTGTATAAATAATACTTAGACAGGTTAAGGGTAAATAAATGCCTCGAAGAGATAGGGAATAATTATAGTAATATTTTCAACTCATCAAAAATATCTTATGGTTCTGATTGCATGTTATACCCATCCTTACATAATTTGAGATCCTGACTTGCATTAATTAAAAAACAGAAACAAACTCAGTTGTGTTCTAGATTACCTAAAAGATTCCTCTTCCTATAGTAACCTTTTAAGGGAGAAGATGGCTTGCAAATAATTAAAGATGAAGAATATTATTATTATTCTTTTTTGGCAAGGCAATGGGGTTAAATAACTTGCCCAAGGTCACACAGCTAGGTAATTATTAAGTATCTGAGAGTGGATTTGAACTCAGGTTGTCCTGATTCCAGGGCTGGTGCTCTATTCACTGTACAACCTAGTTGTCCCAAGAAGATTATATTTAAGTGAAAGAAAAACATTATCTCCATTTGCATATGCCATTTCTTTCAAGTTTCCTTTAAGTCTTAAAGACTTTTGATTATAGGAAAGGACTTGTAGCCTGTCACTAACAACTCAGATGTAAGAGAAAGGATTCCTGACTCAGGTTCTTACCACTCTTGCCATGTAACATCAGGGAACAGGAAGAGCATAAGTATTTATTAGACATCTACTTAATGCCAGACAGTAAATTAAACATTTAAGAGATATTATCTCATTTGATCCTTATAACAACCCCAGGAGGTAAGTGCTATTATTTTATTATTTTATAGTTGAGGAAATAAGGCAAATAGAGGTTAAGTGATTTACACAAAACTAATAAGTATCTGAAGTATTTGTATTTAGGTCTCCCCAGATCCAGCTCTTTACCAACAGTGTCACTTGGTGGCCTAGATATATTCAGGTGGCCTGAAATATAATTGCATAAATATTGAGATAAGAACAACAATCTTCTTAGATGATCCTCTGTAGGTAGCTCTATGGTCTGTGTGTGTGTGTGTGTGTGTGTGTGTGTGTGTGTGTGTGTGTGTGTCTGTAGGATATTTTTCTGAGGTTTCACTCTATTAAATTTAATATATAATGCAGTGGTGCAGTGGATAGAACACTGATCTTGGAGTCAGGAGCAAGGGAGTTCGCATCTCACCTCAGACATCTGACACTAACTGTGTGACTTTGGGCAAGTCACTTAACCCTGACTGCCTCTCATCCAGGGCCATATTCAGTTGTCCTGATCATATCTGGCCACTGGATCTATATGATTCTGGAGGAGAAGGTAAGATTGGTGACTTAGCACAGCATCATTATTGAAATTCAATCCATGTAACTTAATCATGTCATGACAACATATGCTGCCATGGCCTTCTTTGAGATCAAAAAACAAATATCAAATGAAAATTCTATTTGTCCTTCAGCAATTCCAATTTACTTATCTTTGGATTTATGTCTTGACTTACCTGTAAACACTGTTTTGTTTTCCTTGTAGATTTAGGTGTGGTAAATGTAAAATTCAGAGTGTACACAATCAAGTTGATAAAAGATTCCACTCAGATGTAACTATAAAAATGTGATTGGGGGGTGTTTGTTTAAAAAACATTAGATCCATAAAATTTATTCTCATAAATTGATTGAGGGGTGTAGCTCTCAAGGGCAGAAGTTCATGTACTGAGGCAGTTTACTCTCTCTCTCTCTCTCTCTCTCTCTCTCTCTCTCTCTCTCTCTCTCTGTGTTATTATGGGTAAGGGACCTTTTGCCATGATCACCCATTTCATACTGCCTGGGGGACTGAGAGACTACAGCTTTCATCTAAGGTAGGGCTTGGAATTTTCCTACATTATATCCTCCCTCAAAATAATTTTTCATGAAAAGTGGAATTAAAAAAATCATTTGTTTTCAGATTCATCACTAGAGTAGCCTATTCCCAATACATTCAGTAAATCAGAATCATCACTTCAGAAGCCTCAAATTTATAACATGTTAGACTTTGCTCATAATGAGACTTTTTAAGAGTAGCAAGTCTATTAATCTTATTATATTTAATGTTTGGTGTTGCAAGATTACTTTAGGTACACTATACTCCCCACCCCCACTCTTTTTTGGCAATATCTGGCTAAATTCTATTTTTTCAGTAGAAATAAAGTGATTTCCTTTTTTAAATTAAATTAATTTATTTTTATCCATAAAAACACATATTTTTTAAGTTACAAAATTTCAGCTTCTGGGGCTCTGACCACATTCAGATCCTGATCCCAGTCTAGGCCCCCCCACAGAACAACAGGGTCCCCCCACCTCGGCCCCGTGGCAGAGGGGGCATTTATGGTCATTCACAGACCAGGAGGGAGGACAGACCCTAACACACTGAGACCCTTGTGGGAGTGTCCCAAAAGCTCAGGAAGCACCCCAAAACCAGGCCCAGGCTGGGAAAATGAGCAAGCAGAGAAACAAAAGGAAGACTATTGAGAAATATTTTGCAAATGAGCCCAAGAAGGATAAAAATATTCAGTCTGAAGATGTGGAAGCACAAGCTCCTACATCTAAAAACTCCAAGCAAAACAGAAATTGGGCTCAGTCTATGACAGAGCTCAAAAAAGACTTTGAAAATCAAATGAGGGAGTTGGAAGAAAAACTGGGAAAAGAAAGGAGAGAGATGCAGGAAAAACATGAAAATGAAGTCAGCAGCTTAGTTAAGGAAATCCAAAAAAATGCTGAAGAAAATAGCATGCTAAAAACCAGCTTAGGTCAAATGGATAAAACAGTTCAAAAGTTATTGAGGAGAAGAATGATTTAAAAAGCAAAATTGGCCAGATGGAATAAAGAGATAAGAAAACTCTCTGAGGAGATCAAATCCTTCAGACAAAGAATAGAATTCAGGGAGATTGATGAATTTACCAGAAATCAGGAATCCATACTTCAAAACCAAAAAAATGAAAAATTAGAAGAAAATGTGAAATATCTCATTGAAAAAACAACTGATATGGAAAACAGACTTAGGAAAGATAATTTAAAAATTATTGGAATACCTGAAAGTCATGATCAGGAAAAGAGCCTTGACATCATTTTCAAAGAATTACTACAGGAAAATTGCCCTGATATTCTAGAAGCAGAGGGCAAAATAGAAATGGAGAGAATCCACCAATCCCCCCAAGAAAGAGATCCCAAAAAACCAACCCCCAGGAATATTATAGCCAAGTTCCAGAACTCCCAAGTCAAAGAGAAAGGACACAGTTCAAATATCGTGGAGCTGCAGTCAGGATCACACAAGACTTAGCAGCAGCTACATTGGAAGCTCACAGGGCTTGGAATACAATATACCAGAAGGCAAAAGAGCTTAGAATGCAGCCAAGAATAAACTACCCAGCAAGGCTGAATGTCCTCTTCCAGGGAAAAAGATGGACTTTCAATGAACCAGGGGAATTTCAAATGTTCCTTTTGGAATGGCCAGAGCTGAACAGAAGGTTTGATCTTCAGATACAGGACTCAGGTGAAGCATGGAGATTGGAGGAGGGGGGGGAAATATGAGGGACTTAATGAGGATGAACTGCATGTGTAGAAAAATGGAAATTGAGGTGATGCTCATCAATTGGGGAATGGCTAAATAATATAAATAATATAATAAATAATATAAACCTTCTCAGTTAATAGAGCAGGTAGAGGGAGCTTTTATAGTTGAAGCACAGGAGAAAGCCGAATTCGAAGATAAAATATGGTGTAAAAATGGAGTCAATAGGAAAAAAAAAGGAAATGGAATGGGAGAAAGAAAAAGGAGAGGGGGAATAGGCCAAGATATTTCACATAATAAGTTTTTTTTAGTACAATGAGCTATTGCAATGATATGGAAGGGGGGTGGCAAGGGGGAATGAGGGAACCTTTGCTCTCATCAGAGATGGCTAGGAGAGGAAACAGCAAATATACTTAATGGGGTATAGACATCTGGAGTAAGAAGGAGGGGGGAGCAGGGGAAGGGGGTGGGGATGTGAATAAAGGAGGAGAGGATGGACCAGGGGGGGGGAGTGGTCAGATATAACACATTTTTTTTTTTTACTTCTTGCAAGGGGCTGGGATTGGAAGGCCTGCCCAGGACCATAGGGCCAGGTGGATTCTGGGCCTAAGGGGTGGTATGAGGGCTCAGGGCTTCTTGGCCCGAGGACCAGGGATCTGTCTGCTGTGCCACTCAGGGACCCTACAGCAGAGTCAGAGTGAAAGGAGAGAGAGAAAATATAGTACATGGTAGTGGAGAAATAAGAAAGGAGGGAGTTGCAATCAGCAATGGCAACATTGGAAAAATATGGAAGTAACTTTTGTGATGGACTTATCATAAAGAATGTGATCCACCTGTGACAGAGTTGTTGGTGTTGGAACAAAGACTGAAGCACATTTTTTGTTATTATTATTTGGGGGAGTGTGCAGGGAAAGTGGGGCTGGGTGGCCTGCCTGGGGCCACATAGCAGGGTGATCTTTGGGTGGTTGGGGCTGGATTTGCACCCAGGTGCTCCTGGCTCAAGGGCCAATGCTCTGTCTGCCACCCAGCCACCCCTACTAATATTACTATTTTATTTTATTTTGGGTCTTTTTTTCCCCTTCTTTTTGGTTTTTGAAGGGCAGTGGGGATCGGGTGACTTGCATGTCACATGGCTGGGTGATTGTTGGGTTTACGAGGCTGGATATGGACTTGGGTGCTCGTGGCTCCAGGGCTGGTGCTTCGTCCATTGTGCCACCTGGCCATACCTACAATTATTACTATTATTTTTTTAATTTTAATTTTTTTTCCTCTCCCCTTTACTTTTTTCACCCAAGCAAGTCTATCTACATTCATGGGGGGAGGGGTATTTTGTTTAATTATAAACAAGAATATTTTATTAATGTAAAAAAAAAACAACAAAATTTCCTTCCACTCTCCCTTCCCACCACCCACCCCTCAGTGGTGAACAGACAGGTTGGCATTGTACATACATAGTTTGGATAAACATGTTTACAGATTAGTCATTTTTGGTATAAGAAATTAGGATTAAAGAAAAGAGATGCATAAGAGATAATTTTTGTAAAGCATTCATCAGACTCTGAAGGGTTGTGTTTTTGTTTTGTTTTGGTTGTTTTGTTTTTTCCTCTGGATGGGGATAACATTGCCCATAGTCAGTCTAATATGATTATCCTAGTTCTCTGAACTCCTGAGAGGAACTGCTTTCATTAAGGTTATTCATCTCAGTGTTGTTAATGTGTACATAGTTCTCTTGGTTCTGTTCCCTTCGTACAGCTTTAGATCCTGTAAATCATTCCATGCTTCTCTAGAGTCTGACCATTTATGCCTTCTTAGAGAACAATAATATTTCATAGTATTCATGTACCATAACTTATTTAGCCATTCCCCAATTGATGAGCATCACCTCAATTTCCAATTCTTTGCCCATACAAAAAGCTGCTATGAATATTTTGGAACATGTGGAACTTTTCTCATTTTTATAATTTCTTATGGTTATAGACCCAGTATTAGAATTTCTGGGTCAAAGGGTATATATAACCAGTTTTTTTTTGCTTTTTGGGTGTAGTCCCATATTGCTCTCCAGAAAGGTTGCATCTATTCACAACTCCAGTGCCCCAATCCTCCCACAACCTCTCCAACATTGATCATTTTCCCCTTCTCTCATCTTGGTCAAATTGATAGGTGTGAGGTGATACCTCATTGTTGTTTTAATTTGTATTTCTTTAATCAGTAATGATTTGGAGCATTTTTCATATGACTATATATATGTATATATATATATATATATATATATATATATATATATATATAGCTTTAATTTCTCCATTTGAAAATTATATATTCATATCCTTTGACCATTCATCAATTGGGGAATGACTTGTAACATTATAAATTTGATATAATTCCCTATGTATTTTAGAAATGAGACCTTTATCAGAACTCCTAGTTGTGAAGATTGTTTGCCAGCTTCCTGCTTTCCTTCAAATTTTGGTAGTATTGATTTTATTAGTGCAAAACCTTTTAATTTAATATACTCAAAATCACTCATTTTGCAGTTTACAATGTAATTAATTCTTGTTTGGTTATAGATTTATCCCCTTTCCTTAGATCTGATAGATAATTTCTTGGTCTAATAATTTATCTATGGTTGCCCTTTATGTCTAAGTCCTGTACCCATTTTGAGCTTATTTTGGTATTAGGGTCTATGCCTAGTTTTTGCCATGCTATTTTCCAGTTTTTCCCAACAATTTTTGTCAAAAAGTGAGTTCTTATCCGAGAAGCTTTTGTCTTTGGGTTTGTCAAATTGTGTAGTCTAAAGTGATGATTTCAAGCTTAATATTTTGACATGCCACAAGTGTTATTTACCACACTGGGCTACTAGGATGCTGGTTTCTTAGCAACAAAATTACTTATTGTTTCTCCTTTTTTTTGGGGGGGGGCTCCAGTTGATTTTGTTATATTGCTTTATATTTCCTTTGAACAGTGCATCAGTTAAAGTCATGAAAATGATACTTTGTAACCATAGTTGTAACCAAATTTTTAATAATATCAGATAGTAATAATAGATAGTAATAATAGTAATAGTATTAATAATAATAGATAATAATAATAATAATAATAATAATAATAATAATAGACAGTAATAATCTGATCTCTTAGGCTACAATCTACTAATTTCAGTTGGCACCGGAAGGTGAGATCTACTGTCAATTTATGGATGGTTATTTTTACCTAATTCCTTTTTAAAATTTCCTGTGTTAAATTAATAGGCACAATATGACTAGAGCCCTATTTCAAAAGGTTGACATTAGAGTTTGACCACTGTCACCAGTACTAGAAGGGGCCCAAATTTTCTGAAAGAAGAAGAGAATAAGTACAATGATGATGGTAAGAATCAAGAAAATGAAGAGAAAGAAAAATAAATTTAAAACCTAAGCTTTGGGGAATATGAGATCTCATTTAAAGGTTAAAGTTGTGTACTGGGTTATCTTCTAATTTCAGTTCTAATTTTGCAGTAACTTGTCACTTAGGTTCCTCATTTCTGATCCCAAAGAACTAGTTGTTCTTCTTTTTATGCACTGATGCCATTTGGATTAATACAATAAAATATCTGAAGTAAAACAAGTATAGTTAATATCTAGAATGCTATATGTATAGTAGTTCTTCATCTGCACCCTCCAAAGGTTGCCTGAGTATGCAGTTTACTATATTAGAGTTAAAGTACCTGTTTCTTGCAGGACAACTTTTATTTCACTCCATAGAAAATGTGGCAGAAATGCATTGGTAAATTTAGAAACATGAAACTTTCAAATAGCCAGTTCATTAGCTCCTACTCAACCCTACTTCTCAGAATGGTACTGAATTTGGGAATGTTATTGAGACAATCCTCTTTCTTTCCAGTGAATTCCTCTCTCCTGTGTAGTCATAATCAATCTTCCAAGATGTGCAGGAGTACCTTGTGGTTCACATATGTCTGAAAGGAAAGTATGATTTGGAACTTGGTGCATAAATACACAAATCCTATCTTATGAATTCTAAAAGTTTCTAAGTGACTCATTAGCTTTGCTCTCCAAGTTGAATGAATCAAAGGAATTCTTTGGGTAATCATCTTTAAGTGGTACAGTATATTTAGTTCACTTCTGGTTCCAGAGAATCCTGTCATGACTTTCACTGATATATTGTACAATTGAAATATAAACTAATATAAAATTGGATTTTCAGTCAGAAATACCTGAGTTAAAATATGCTTCCAACACTAGCTATGTGATTCTGGGCAAGTCATTTAACCTCTCAGCCTCAGCTTCTTCATTTTAAAAATAGGGATAATATTGAAACCTGCTCCACATGGTTGTTGTGAGGAAATGAAATAATATAGTTAAATGCTTTGTAAACCTTAAAGTGATATAAAAATGTAGATATTAAATTTTGCTCTTGGTATCCAAACTCTCAAACTCACAACCCTTTTGAGTTGTTAGTCTTGAGGCAATTCTCTAAAATTATGTTGCCTATTAAATCTTCTTTCTTTGCTAAATGTCTAGATTTAGAGATCTCTTGACCTAAAGAATCAAAATTCTTTCTCCTTTGTCCAGAGGCTGGGTTATAGGAAGTATGTCCCTGATTTCTTTTCTCAGGCTACCTGTAAGCACATTTCCCGCTGCCATGTACATCTACTATGACATTAAGTATATCTTGGTGGTAATGGAGGTGGGGAAGAATGGAATCATTCCCATGTCCATTGCTGAACTTTGGAAGAAGACAAAAGGGAGAAGGCAAAGAATAAATCCACAAGGACCTTCCAAAGTGTGCCACCATCTTTGTCTTTTTAGGATGATGAGATCCTTATTCAACCAACCAAGAGATCTTTGAATATCATCAGTAGCCTACAAATAATTCACCACTCCAAGTAATCTCAGTTTGCTTGGGGTTCAATCTTCAGATTGTTCAGGGACATTTCTAATCCACTGCCCTCAAATTTATGCTTCTTTAAGAGAAGAGAGGGAGACTGAAGAGAAAGAATAAGTTACAAAGCAAGGCTTCACTGCTTAAAAGATGACAAATACAGAATTGCTCTATCATCTAAGTTCCTACAGGGGCAAAGAGGGAAACTGGGGGAGAGAGAAGTAGAAAGGAGACAAAGGAAGAGTGAAAGGGAGAAGCGGAGAAAAAGAGAGGAGAGTGACAGCCACACAAGCTATTCCTCACAGTCCTCTGATTGGCAAAAGAAGAGGTTTTATTTCTGACCCTCCCAACCCCAGCACCATATTTATTTTCCCATTTGTTCATAGGGCACATATAAAAGTGTTCAACAAAGATCACTGTCCAGCTCCCTGCTCCCAGGTTCCTCTCCTATTATTTCCAGCAGAGGATAAATATTTAGGCTACAGGGTTCATTTTCTTTATGTTCCACTTGCCTTTGAGCTCATCTTGGAGTTTGAGACTGAAATTTTATTTTCTGTTCCTATGTCAGATTTTGTCTAATTCTGATTCTGCTTGAATAAGGGCAGAAAAGAAATGGAAAAGACTTCATCTATCTTTGGATGAAAAGCTATCAAAGAAGTGATCTCTTTTACTGATCATTTAATTTCAGCAAAGATTCCCCATTAAATGGCTAGTTCCAGGTCTGACTCAGTGATTATCTAGTTAGGCATGCTTCCATAACTTTATTTTCAACATACTCTAGTCTAATAGTGTGCAAAGAAGCTCTGTAGCATGACCCAAAGGGATTGTAATCCAATCCCAAGGTATAGCTAGGTGGTAAAGAGGGTCATATATATCCCTTTGCAATGTCCAACCAAAAGTTTGTCTCCAATACAATTTTACCACCTTCTTTGTCTTATAGTTCAATATTCCTCTGTTTTTCTTTCTTGGTCCTGAACTCTTAGGGTTCCTTGTTGCCCTTGATGGTTCTTTAGGGCCATAAATTAACTTCAATGAAGGCATCCCCATGGCAACAATAGGAAAAAATTATCCCTTTCACCTTTCTTCATCCCTTCATGCCTAAATTACCTAAAGATAGTTGCAGATACTTTCAGAAGGCAGTTTTTTTTCTGGGAAAAATGGCTGATAATTTATACTCTCCCCTTTCTCAAGTAGGAAAGGGTGAGTAGGTATAGATGAAAGATGCATTGAAAATCTAATTCATCTTTGGTCCCCAATTCACCTCTCTCCCAAACTTTCCTATTTCCTTCTAGAAGACCATCATCCTTCTGGTCTCCCAGGTTCTTTTCCTCTTTGTAATCCTTGTCTCCTTATCAACTGAAAGTGCTTCCTCTAATGCTTCCAATATTCTCTTAGCTGCCAAAGTGATGAACCTATTTCAGTCATTATCTTTCTTGACCTCTGTAAAAGTTCACATTGTTTTCTATTCTCTCCTATTGAATACCCTTTGTCCTTTCAGGAATGCTGAATATAATGTAAGTGTGTTAGCTATAAACTCTTCACACTTAAAGTATTTTGTAAACAGGGCAGTTGGGTTGTACAGTGGTTAGAGCATTGGCCTTGAAGTCAGGAGAACAAGCATTCAAATCTGACCTCAGATATTGGACACTTACTGTGTGACCTTGAGTAAGTACCTAACCCTGATTGCCTCATATCCAGAGCCTTCTTCTGTTGTCCTGATTCATTTTGACCACTGGACCCAGATGGCTCTGGATAAGAAAGTGAGACTGTTGATTTAGCACAGTCCCCCCATCACTCAAATCCAATTCATGTGCTTGTCATGGCATTAGCTCCCTGATGCGTGGTCTTCTTTGATAAACAAGGACTAGCATCACCTTGGAAACAGATTTATCCAAGCTATTTATAAATCCAAATGAAGACTTTGTAAATATTATATATATATATTATATATATATGTATATATATATGTATACATATTATATATATTAGCAATATCTTTCATTATTCTGTAAAAAACAAACATGACTGACATCAAGGAAGATCAAAATTTACTGGCTGAATTTCAACAAAAATCTTTACATAATAGGTGAATGAAATAGAAAAATTAATATCATAATTTAATAAGCACAGCCAATGATACATTCTTCCACTTGGAACTGAGTTATCTTTGGGAAATTGTTTCCAGCTATTGCAGCCAAGTATAGAAATAAACTTAACTTAGAAGCAGAACTTTGACTATGACAAAATGCTGAAGATTCTTTTTTTATGAAAGATTTTATTTGGGTTTTACAAATTTTTCTCTCAATCTTCCTTCCCTCCCCCCCATGGGAAGCAATCTGTCAGTCTTTATTTTATTTTCATGTTGTACATTGATACAAATTGAGTGTGATGAGAGAGAAATCACATCCTTAAGGAAGAAACAAAAAGTATAAGAGATAACAAGATCAGACAATAAGATATCTGTTTTTTTTTTAATTAAAGGGAATAGTCCTTGAACTTTGTTCAAACTCCATGGCTCTTTATCTGGATACAGACGGTATTCTCCATTACAGACAGC
The DNA here is from genome assembly GCF_037893015.1 of Macrotis lagotis. NCBI lineage: Eukaryota > Metazoa > Chordata > Mammalia > Peramelemorphia > Peramelidae > Macrotis > Macrotis lagotis. Next base: position 540,471,495 of record NC_133658.1, read on the forward strand.
CCCAAATTGTCCCTAGTTGTTGCACTGATGGAACAAGCAAGTCCATCAAGGTTGAACATCACCCCCATGTTGCTGTCAGGATGTACAGTGTTTTTCTGCTTCTTCTCATCTCACTCAACATGCAATTCCCTCCATTCATGCAGATCCCTCCAGGCTTCCCTGAATTCCAGTCCCTCCTGGTTTCTAATAGAACAATAGTAGTGGTGATAATGAGCATCCTTATTTCACCCCTGATCTTATTGGGAATACCTCTAGCCTCTATCAATTGAATATAATGCTTGTTGATGGTTTCAGATAGATACTGCTAATTATTCTAAGGAACAGTCCATTTATTCCTACACTCTCTAGAGTTTTTGGTAGGAATGGGTGCTGTATTTTGTCAAAAGCTTTTTCAGCATCTATTGATATGATCATATAATTTCTGATAGGTCTGTTGTTGATATAATTGATTATACTAACAGTTTTCCTAATATTGAACCAACCCTGCATTCCTATGATAAATCCTACTTGATCATAATGTATTATCCCAGTGATAACTTGTTGTAATCATTTTGTTAAGATTTTATTTAAGATTTTTGCATCTACATTCATTAGGGAGATAAGTCTATAATTTTCTTTCTCTTTTTTAACTCTTCCTTGTTTAGGTATCAGCACCTTATTGGTTTCATAGAAAGTGTTAGGCAGAGTTCCCTCTTTCCCTATTTTTCTGAAGAGTTTATATAGAATTGGAACTAATTGTTCCTTAAATGTTTGGTAGAATTCACTTGTGAATCCATCAGTCCCTGGAGGTTTTTTCTTAGGGAGTACAATGATGGCTTGTTCAATTTCTTTTACTGAGGTAGGGTTGTTTAGGTATTTAATCTCTTCTTTATTTAACATTTGCAACTTATATTTTTGTAAATATTCGTCCATTTCACTTAGACTATCAAATTTGTTGGCATATAGTTGGGCAAAATAATTTCCAATTATTACTTTAATTTCCTCCTCCTTTTTCATTTATGATACTAGAAAATTGGTTTTCTTCTTTCTTTTTTTAAATCAAATTGACCAGAGGTTTATCAATTTTATTGGATTTTTTCATAAAACCAGCTTTTGGTTTTATTTATTAATTCATTTATTAATTCAATAGTTTTTTTGCTTTCGATTTTATTAATTTCTCCTTTAATTTTTAGAATTTTTACTTTGGTATTTAATTGGGGATTTTTAATTTGTTCTTTCTCTAATTTCTTTAGTTGCATGTTTAGTTCATTGATTTCCTCTTTTTCCAATTTATTCATGTAAGCATTTAGAACTATAATATATCCCCTGAGAGTCGCTTTGAAAGAATCCCATAAGTTTTGGTATGTTATTTCATTATTGCCATTATCTAGGATAAAATGATTAATTCTTTCTATAATTTGTTTTTTGGTCCACTCATTCTTTAAAATGAGGTTACTCAGTTTCTGATTGGTTCTGGGTCTATATCTCCTTGGCCCAATATTGTATATAACTTTTATTGCATTGTGATCTGAGAAAGATTTATTCACTATTTCTGCCTTTCTGCAATTGATCATTAGGTTTTTATGCCCTAGTACATGGTCAATTTTTGTATAAGTTCCATGTACTGCAGAGAAAAAGGTATATTCCTTTCTATCCCCATTCAATTTCCTTCATAAGTCTACTATATCTAGTTTTCCTAACAATCTATTTGCCTCCTTAACTTCTTTCTTTTTTATTTTATGATTCGATTTATCTAGATCTGACAGCTGGAGGTTGAGATCTCCCACTTGTAGAGTTTTGCTCTCTATGTCTTCCTGTAGTTCTTTCAGCATCTCCTCTAAGAATTTGGATGCTATCCCATTGGGTGCTTATATATTCAGTACTGAAATCACTTTATTGTCTATGGTACCTTTTAGGAGGATAAAGTTTCCTTCCTTATCTCTTTTAACGCTCTCTATTTTTGCAGCTGCTTTGTATGAGATGAGGATTGGTACTCTTGCTTTTTTCACTTCAAACTGAAGCAAAATATATTTTGCTCCAACCTTTTACTTTTACTCTATATGTATCTCCTTGCTTCAAATGAGTTTTTTGTAAGCAGCATATTGTAGGATTCTGGTTTTTAAACCACTCTGTTAGTCACTTACATTTTAAAGGAGAGTTCATCCCATTCACATTCAAAGTTATGATTACTAATTCTTTATTGCCCTCCATGCTATCTTTCCTCTATTTGTATTTTCCCCCTTACCCCCTTATCCGTATTCCCCACTATTTTGTTTCTGAATACTTCACTCTTCAGTGTGTTTTCCCTGCTATATCACCCCTCCCCTTTCTTTCCCCTTTCCCTTTTTCCCTTTTCCCTTCCCTTCCTTTTGTTAGTTTCTCTTTTTTTCTCCTCTCCCTCCCTTTCTCCATTCCCCCTCCCATTTTCCCCTTTTAATGCTTGAAAGGCTAGATGTTTTTTAAGTTAACTGAGTATGTGTAAATTGACTTTAAGCCAAGTCTGATGAGAAAAAGATTCAGGTGTTTCTCATATCCTCCCTTCTTCCCTTCTATTACCATAGGTATTTTGTACCTCTTAGTGTAATGAGATTTACCCCATTCAATCCCCTCCCTCCTCCCATCTCCTTCCTGTCCCCCTTTTTAAGGAGGTAGTGTTTTTTAAAATCATTCTGATTCATATAAAATTCTGAGTGTCTGTCACTTCTATCTAAGTACATTCCATCTAATAGAGTTAAAATTCTTGAGAGTTATTAGAGTCTTTCTTTCAAGTGGGGATCTGGCCAGTTTCATCCCATTAGATAGCAGTCTCATGCATTGGTCATGAATGTCCATCACTTCTGGCTAGGTATATTCTCTCTGTTAGAGTTACAATTCACAAGACTTATGAGAATCTTTTCCCCCATGCTGGGATATGGTCAGTTTCAACTTATTGGATAGTGGTATTTTTCTTTTACCTGCACACCCCCCCCCCCCTTTTTAACCTCTTCATGTGTCTCTTGAACCTCCTGTTTGATGTTCAAGTTTTCTATTTAGCTCTGGTCTTTTCTTCAGGAATTTTTGGAATTCTTCCATTTTGTTAAATGTCTATCTTTTTCCCTGGAAGAGAAGGCTCAGCTTTGTGGGATAGTGGATTCTTGGCTGCATTCCAAGCTCCCTTGCTCTTCAAAATATCTCATTCCAGACCCTTTGATCCCTTAATGTTGATGCAGCCAGGTCCTGTGTAATCCTTACTGTGGCTCCTTGATATTTCAACTGTTTCTTTTTGGCTCCTTGCAGGATTTTCTCTTTTATCTGACAGTTCTGGAATTTGGCCACAACATTCCTTGGTGTTTTCATTTTAGGATCTCTTTCTGGAGGGGATCAATGTATTCTTTCAATAACTACTTTGCTCTCTGGTTCCATGATATCAGGGTAATTTTCCATCACTAGATCCTATAATATTAAATCCAGGCTTTTTTTTTTCTCTTCAATGTTTTCAGGAAGCCCAATAGTCAGGTTACCCCTCCTCAACCTATTCTAGAGGTCAGTGGTTTTGCTGATGAGGTAATTTACTTTTTCTTACTTTTGATTTTGTTTAACAGGCTCTTGCTGTCTAATGGAGTCATTAGTTTCTGCAGACTCTGTTCTTTTTTTTTTTAGGGAGGAGTTTTCTTCATTAACCTTTTGCAACTCCTTTTCCAATTGGCCAATTCTACTTTTGGAAGAGCTTTCCATTTGACCAATCGAGGTTTTGAGAGCATTATTTTCTTTTTTGCATTTGCCCAATTAAGGATCTGAGAGAATTATTCTCATTTTGTATTTGTCCAATTGATGATCTGAGAGATATATTCTCATTTTGTATTTTACCAGTTGTATTTTCTAAGGCTTTTTTTCCTTGTTTCAAGGTATTAATTGTCTCTCCCAAATTTTCCAATTGATTTTTAAACTCCTTCCTTATTTCTGCAAGGAAGGCTTTCTGTGCTGGAGACCAGATCATATTCTCCTCGGAGGTTCTAGGTCTCTCTGAGTTAGGATCTTTTCCTTCCAAGTATTTTTCTATGGATCCACATTTCCACTGACCCTTTATCATTTTGCTAAGATCTTGAGTTGGGGAGGGGCTGGTTCACAGGGGTTTGGTGTTGGGATCCAGAGGCTTTACTCACTGCATGCAATTTCCCTGGCTGGCCAGTAGGAGGTGCTGGTTCCTTTCTCTGGAGTTTTTGTGACCTTGATTGAGGCCTTCTCCTTTTGCTTAAAAGGAGGAGTTGAAGCTAATAAAACCTTTTGCCTTCAATCAATGGTGGGCTTTGCCCTGGGGTGTGGTCATCCCTCTCCCTATTGTCAGCCAGCTGGTTCTTCTGCTCACACACCTGTGCCTGAGGCAGAAGTAGTCTAGGATTGCTTTTCTTCTGGGAAGAGGCCTCAGCCACAATGGAGGCATGGACTCAGAGTTACTCAGACCCAAGGAGCCCAGGGATTAGCTCTCCTGCACCAGAACTCTCCCCCAAGCCCTGCCAGCAAGCTCCAGAGGGTCAGCTCAGACACCAGTGCCTCTGCTCCATAGTTGACTCATGCCCCCGTGGTCTAGCCCCACTGCTGACCCAGCAGGTCTGTCTCTTGGGCCCTCAGACTCCCAGGCTCCAATTCAGCTGCTAATCTGGCTGATCAGGGGCTGATCTGCCCTCTGACCTCAGACTCACCTGCCCGGAATTGCCCAAGGCTGCTTTGGAAGACAAATCCTGAGGTAGATGTTCTTTCTCCTGGCTTTTCTTTCTGGGTTTTGTGGGGCGGATTTCTGTTAAGAGGTTTGTTTTATATAATAGATGGGGAAAGATCAGGAGACTTTAGAACTGTGCCTGTCTTTTCTCTGCTATCTTGGCCAGGGGCTGAAGATTCTTTTTTAAAAAAACAGACCATAGTGTCATTATTCTTACTAAAAAATGATATTAATTTTAGTAAGAGCAAAATGTTTTTGTATTGTTAATAAATAAAGCAATGTTTCCAAAACATTATTTCATTATCATCCTATCTACTTTAATATTTTGTGTAAATTTTTATAATGTACTTATTAGTGATAGCATGTATGTTATTTTAAAATTAGTAATTAAATTTAACAACACACCAATTAGTAAAATATTTATACATCCATGATTGTACTCAATTTTTTCCCTGATACCATGTGGAATTCTAAATGTTTGGAGACCACTGCTATAGTCAACAGAACTAATTGACTACAATTGTGGATATTTCTCTATAAAGGACAATTTATGATTATTCCCTATGTTAGAATCAACAATCCAAATTGCATTGTTTTCCCAAACAGTATAAAAATGCTTACGGTGATAGTTAAAATACAAAGAAATATATGGAAGAGAGGAAATAAATGAGCATTTTACCAAAAAATTGGGTAATTTGCATAAGAGCATTTAGTGATAAGAAAGGCAAAGAAACCTGAGATTATATGGACTGATTCAGGAGAAAGAAAGTAGAGGTAAAATTATATACTAAAAAATTGCACTTAAAGGAAAATAAAGTCAAAGACTAAGTACTTATAATGACTAGTTTTGGTCTTAGCCAACAGGAGATGAAATATTTCTCCCTCTTATCAGCAGTGAGAAGGGAGACTATAAGCTCACAATTTTGTAGATATTATCAGACAAATTCATTCTAGCAGCTTTTAAAATTTTTTTCTGTTATAAGGAAGCATTGGTTTGAATGTAGTAAGTAGTATTCCTAGAAGTAAGTGAGGTATACAAATATTTGCTGATATTTATACTGCATACAGATTATATAATATCCCTTTCTGGTATGTTCTATTTGCTACTGCTCCTACATGTGCATCAAAACAAGATAGAACACCAGAACAAGAGTCAGGAAGACGAGTTCAAATTCTGCTTCAGACATTTATTAGCTATGTGATTTAAGTAAGCTACTTAACCTGCTTGCCTCAATTTCCTCATCTATAAAATGAGGATTACACTGGCACTTACATCCCAAAATTGTTGTGAGGACAGATAACAATTGTAAAGCATTTAGGATCATGCTTGTTATATATTAAGTATCATATAAATGTTAGCTATTATTATAACTAATACTGTTTTATAGATGTGGAAGAGAAGTTGTAACTTACCCAGCATCACAACTAGGAAATATTGCAGGTGGGATTTAAACCCTGGTCTTTTGATTTCAAGTACAGTATCCTATCATACCACACTGCTTTATTGAACAAAAAATAATCAATCTTATTTTAAAAAGAATATTCTGTTATCCCTAAAATTTCTTTTCTTATCAGGGAGGCAAAAGGCTCCTTACATCTTACGTCAGAAAACTGAGTGATAGAGAGGTTAAAGAAATTTGCCAACCAACAGGAATGTCATGTTGGGCCCATACTCTGTTGTTCTATTGTCAATAATTTTAACATTATCATTTGTTTTATCATCTGTAGAATATAGTTATTTTAAAAATGCCTCTCAGGAAATTCATCACCCACAACTGATGCATTCACCTTAATTTACTCTGAGTCTTGAGAAGCAAACATACAAATTCACCACTTCTTTGAGATTGCTTTGAATGACCTTCACCTAGATTCCGTGGCAAGTAAATGATATACTATCTGTTGGTGATGTATGATGGTGTGCATTTACACTGTAGAAAAATTTCCTTTTCTTTATTATTTTCCCCTATTTAAAATAACCCAGATTATGAGTAGACCGTACTAATGGTAAATATACAGGCTATCTTCTGGACATCTTGTCTAAGACTAAAAAAAGAGCTGGTAGAATTCTCTCCTTCCCAAACTAAAGTAAACTTTCATCTTACATGGGGTCTTGGCTGTTGTTGACTGAAACCTTTCCTGTTTACAAGTGAGTAAACATTCATTAAGCACTTGATATAGGCTAGACATTGTTCTGAGTACTGTCAATGCAAATACAAGTAAAAAAGAAAGACATTCCCAGTCTTCAAAGAGCTTTCTGTTCTAACTGGGGAAGACACCAGGGAATATGGAGATGAAAATTGACTTGAAGAGTGAACTAACAGACCTGTAGGGACATTCTGTAGAATATTAGGAGAAAAACCAGAAGAGTGAAGACATGAGCATGGTGATCACCTGGTTACTATTTCAAAATGGAGATTCTAAGGAGAATTAACCCATTAAAAGATGGCATCAAAGGGATAGAGGAACCTTTTATGATGTGAAGGCCACAGAGAAGAAGTATATTTCAGGGCAAGAAGCCTGATGAAGGGAGAAGCTTCAGCACATAAACACTTTAAAAAATTAATGGATTTTTTTTTGAAAATTAAGCATTCTAGCCAGCTTTTAGCAATGGCTAGTAAATAGATCAGTAGGGAAGAAAGTATTATCTTCTTCCTCCTCCTAGACAGTGATTCAAAGATATTTTAAAAGATGTTTCTACTTTTGAAGTGAATAAAATAAATTTTCTATCTTTCCTATCCCATCACCATTAAAAAAAGAAAAAGAAAACCTTTTTTACAAATATGCATAGTCATGAAAAAACAATTACCACATTGACTAGGTCAAAAATATGTCTCAGTTTCTCTTTTATGTCCATCATCTCTGTGATGGGAATTCTTATGATGCATGAAATTTTGCAAAAAAGAAAATGTTCTATTCCACTTACTTCTTGGACCACAAAAATATAGGCACAGGAAAATTAAAATAAGAAAAGAAAAGAAAAGAGAAAGAGCCATCTAATACTCACAGTAGTCATTTTTCCCCTAGATTAGAGTCTTATCATCACTCCTTAAAAAAAACTTTGATTTAAGAAACCAGAATGGTGTAAAGCAATATTTTCTTGCTTTGGATTAAAGAAAAAGAAGGATGAAAACAAATTAGCATATTCAAGAGGTTTTTTCAAACTTCTTGATGATGAGAAGGAGCAGGTGTAGATAGTGTATTGATGAGTGTGATGCTTTTTTTGTAGCCTTAATCACAATCATCCCACTCACACAGCTGTTCAATCTCTTGTGTTGGCCATACTATATAAGCAGGTTTTTGATTGACCAACTGCCATTACTCATCTTAAAATTTTGCATACTTGAGAGCTCACTATGAAGGTCCCACTGTGTGGTATCTGTGGCCCTAACAATTTGATGAAAGTAATATCACCATCTGTTGCCCTGCCAATTCTGAACCTTTCTTCCCTGGATTGTCTCCTATGCTAAGCATTTCCCTCAGTCTCTAATAGAGAAAAGATAAAATCCTGGTTACTGCATAATTATTGATCTTCATCAATTAACTAACAAGTTCAAATATCAATTTTACTATATTTTATTAAAAATATCCATTCTATTACAGATTAGACATGGAAGAGTGAAAAATACTATTGCTTTTATTTCTTTTGTTCCATATTAGAAATTCATTTGAAGCTTGCTTAGGAAACTGAGAGAGTAAGGAACTTGAACCTTGATATTATTGTTATTCTTAATTCCTAAGCTTGTCTTCTATTCATTATGTAATGCTATAGCTATTATTTTGTGGGAGTGGAGGGTTTAAGGGATATTACTGTTATCTAGAAAGAAAATAATTCTAGATCAAAATCAGTGTCAAAATCATGGGATAATGAATTCCATGAAAAATTGCATAATTCTAATTCATACTGCTTATTTCTATTGGTCTGACTCCAATGACTATGTTCTACACAATTACACCTTTGATTACTGTAAATACAAAATTAGATGCTTCATTGGATTGCTTATTTATACTAATTGAAACTTAGAGGCATGAATTGTCTACTATAACTATAAAGAATACTGATTGAGCTTTCAGTCAATTGAGTTTGCTTTTAGTTAAAGGTAAGTAGTTTTGTAGATCTAAGAATTTACTGATATGGGAATGCTCTTCAGTGATGCTCATCACAGCAGATTTATGACAACTCATTCTCTATCACTCTTATCCAAATACTCTCATTTAACATTCATAAGGAACCTAACCAAAGTACTTGGAGTTTCTTCCTGTTCTCCTAACATTACAGACACCAGTTCTCTTGACATTACATAGAAACTATAAATACTGCATTGTATATTGGTTATTTCTCACTCTCATCACCTGGCTAACTTACTTTTTTTCCACTTTTATGTCTCTGAGAATATTCTCTATACCACTAATTGTATAATTATTATTTGATAATATGTTTTAACTCAATTTTGCCCTATTGATGATGCATCTTTAGTTCTTCAGAGACTGTAATAGATTATAAGAAATTTATCTTAAAAACTGATCAGATTGAATTGATAATATATCATATTTAACATGATCATTTTTTATCTTGCATCCTATCTCTTATGAGTCAGTTTTATAGGCAGGGTAGATTATAATATATTCATTTTATAAATGGGAAAACTGAATCACAGAGAGGTTTAAATATATTGGGCAAAGTTGTGTACTTAGAAATGGTAAAACCAGGGCTAAATAAAACCTAGTTCCCCTGGTGCTCGATATGCTTTCCATTATACCATATTGAACTTAAAGGTTTTATTTTGTTTATGTGTTTACTTATTTGTGGTATTTTTCAGTCACTGAATTATCCATAAATGTTTCATTATATATTTGCATAAAGCATTCCATTATATAACACACAGTGATACATAGATTTCCAATTCTCCCTGTTCTTTTGGCTGTTTACATGTAAGGCCATCTGTTAAGATGGCATAATTCTTGTTTATAAATTGGACTCTTATTCAGGCAGAAGTCCCAGGAAAGAGCAGAGATATATGGGTAATCATTTTAATCCTAAGCATGCTGTTTATACTATGAAAAAACCAAAATCTTGGCAAAATCTACCTTTTAACCTTACACTTTCTGTCTGAGCTTGCCAAGATATTTTGTAAACTCTGATACAATGAGCAATAGACCTACAAAGCAAGATAAACAATTTTTTTAGAAGTAAAAAAAGAAGACATGGAAAAAATTTGATTTTCTATTGAGCACATATTAGTATTAAAAATCAATTCCTAACTCTTAGAAATAGGAGATGGCATGAGATTCCACTTATTATAGTATGTTGATAACTGACCACCCCCACCCCCGTTATTTGCTTTCTTAGAACTAGTTAGAACCATTAAGTGAGGCATGTTTGCAATTTATTATTATTATTATTATTATTAAATTCCTTATAATGAATCATTATGCATTTTTCTATCATTCTTGTGCTATATGTGTTTGTTTGTTCTCTGCTGTCTTGAGGACATTATCTAAATGTCTACCTCACTTCTAGCAATGCTTTGAACAGAATGAGTGTCAGTAAATGTTTATTGAATGAATTAGTAAAGGAGAAGGCCAGAAAAATATTTTGGGCAGGAGAAAAAGTAGGCATATGGGGACAACATAATGTTACTTGGCCTTTGGACAGAGGAACTCTGAAAGGTCAATGGATAGATTCTTGGGTGCAGAAAACAAATCAGCTAAAAAAACTATCTAAAATAAGTCCTGTTCACATATAAAAAGTTAGTACTAGAAGAGTATTCATTTCTTCCAGAATCTAAAAAATTGAAATCAAAGAGAAAAACTAAAGCATCTGAGCAAAACCATTATTAATGACTATCTTCAATTTAAAAAATTAATAAATTTACATGATAGATATTGTGTAAACTTTGGGAACAAAAAAAAATTTAAGGATACAGTCTCCACTCTTAGGAAGTTCCAAATTTTACTTTAAACATTTTTTTTAGGTTTTTGCAAGGCAAATGGGGTTAAGTGGCTTGCCCACAGCTAGGTAATTATTAAGTGTCTGAGACCAGATTTGAACCCAGGTACTCCTGACTCCAAGGCTGGTGCTTTATCCACTATGCCACCTAGCCACCCCAACATTTCTTATCTTGTTTTTAAATCCACTTTATTTCCAAATATATTCCTTTACCTTACTCTGCTATGTGAGCCAACCCTTTTAAAAATTTATATGTACATATATATGCTTTTTTTTAAAAAATTGAATTACCAATTCTCTCCCTCTTTCTAACCCTTCTATGACCTATTGATAAAGAAAGTAATATTATATAAATTATATGTTGAAATAATGCAAAATATATTTTCATATTAACCATATTACTAAAAGCAGCAAAAACATAGAAAGTAAGAAAATTGTACTTCAATTTCTATTCAGGTTCATTATTTAATGTCTCTTGAGGTAGACAACATTTTTCATCATAAGTCCCAAAAGTCCTTCAGAATTGTCTTGGATCATTGTATTGATTGGAGTGACTAAGTCTTTCATAGTTGATCATCATTACAATATTGTTGTTATAATGTACAATGATCTCCTGGTTTAACTCAATTCACTCTGCATCAGTTTATACAGTTCTTACCAGGTTTTTATGAATCCATCCCTATCATCATTCATTATAGCACAATAGTATTTCATTTCATACATATACCATAATTTGTCATTCCCCAATTGTTAGACATCCCCTCAATTTCCAGTTCCCTGAAACCACAAAAGAGCTACTATGTACATTTTTGTACATATAACTCCCTTTTCTTTGATTTCTTTGTGATACAGATCAAATTATTGCTATTGCTGGATCAAAGGGCATGCACAGTTTTATAGTCCTTTGAATATAATTACAAATTGTTCTCCAGAATGGTTGAACCAGATCATAACTCCATCAATAGTTTATTAGTATAACTATTTTCTGATATCTCTTCCCACATTTGTCACTTTTAGTAGGCATGAAATGATACCTCAGAATTATTTTAATATTTTAAATCAGTGGTGATTGAAAGCTTTTTTCTGTATGATTATACTTTGATTTCTTCTGAAAATTGTCTTTTACATCTTTTGATTACTTATCATTTGATAAGTAATTTTTATTTTGGTTAATTTGATTCTGTTCTCTCTCTATTTTTTTCACAGATATTTGCTACAAAAATTTTTGAAATTCCTTGATTATCTTGATTATCTATGGACCCCTTTTTAGCAAAATGCAGTTTTCTCTTTTAAATTGATTTTTGTGTTAGTTTAAACTGAGATTATGATTGCTATCCCTGCCCCATTAAAAAAAAATCCAGCTGAAACATAACAAATTCTGCTCCAGTCCCTTATTTTAATTCTGTGTGTATCTCTCTATATCAAATTTTCTTATGCAAATATTATGTTAGATGCTGATTTTTAATTCATTATCCATTTTTATTCATTTCCATTTTATGGGTGAGTTGATTCTATTATCATTCACAGTTATGATTATCATGCCATTTCCCTCCATCCTGTTTTCTTTTATTTGTGCTCTCCTCTTTTTACCTGGACCCACCTCAAAAGTGTGCTTTGCTTCTGACTACTGCTTCCATTAGTCATCTTCATTTTAAAGACCTCCCCCATCTTTTTCTTTACTTTTTCACCTCCCACTTACCTGTTGGATAAGATAGATTTCTATACCCAACTTAGTATGTATATATAGTTTTGTATCTTTGAGCCAATTCAAATTAGAATGAGATTCAATCATTGCTTGCACCCTTCCCTTTTTTTTCCTCCACTATAAAAACTTTTCCTCAACATCTCTTTTATAGGAGATCATATTTCCCATTCTTCTCCCTTTATCCTTCCCCCAGTGCATCTCTCTTTCTCATTCTTTCATTTTTTATAGGTCATCCCAACATAATTGACACATACCTGTGACTTCTTCATAGAATCTTTCTAACTTCCCTAATAATGATAAAGATCTTCACATATAAGGATGTACAATTTTTAAATGAAAATGTGTTTATTAACACATTTTAAATTTTAAATTAAATTAAATTTAAATTAAATTTTTAGTTAAATTTTGGAGTCTGCTCATTTGGGAGTGGGGAAGCACAAATCTTTTTCAGGTTTTTCACAGTGCTGTTTTCAAAGGTAGAACCTGCAAGCTTTTGGTGATTCTGAGGTGTGTGATAGAGATAGAGGTGTTGTCACTATACTTCTGGTCTGTGCTTTTGTCTTTACTCAACAATGGTCCCCAATCCCCTGAAGTTGCAAGTGCTAGCACACCTTTAGACCTTGAGACTGTGACTAGGTCCTCTGCTCTCTTAAAGCTACAAGCACTAGCATTCTTCTCTGCCTTAAAACTTCAACCAGGGTCCCTGTTTCCTGTGTCTGACCACAAGTACTCCTCTCTATCCTAGGACTGCCTTTGGACAATAAGATTGCTAAATAATGGCAAATTTCAAGCCCAGCAGCAGGAAGGGATCCCCCTTTAATACTTTTCTGTCCAGTTGTCTAACCCCATTACCTTATCTGGGTTGAGAGGTACCTGAAGTTGCAGCTACCTCCATGATCTACCACTAATGCTGTTGCAACATGTACTCCAGACTAGCCCCACCCCAGTGTCACAGACCTTTCTTGCCCAACTTCCTAAATTGTCTTGGGTTGAAAATATTACTCACCCTTACTTTTTGTTGATTTTTTAGCTCCAGAATTTGATTAGAAAAGTTATTTGAAAATTTTTTGGAGGAAAATATTGGGAAAGTTTGTCTGAGTTGCTACTTTTTCTCTGCCATCTTGGGTTGATCAGAGCTGTCCTTTATAACAAAAAAAATAAAAGAGAGGAAAGCAATCCACAAAAACTAATATACCAATGGATTCTAATAGTGCATGCATTGTTCTATGTCCAAAGTTCCCAACCTCTGTAAAAAGAAAGGAAGAAGGTACATCTTTTATTTCTTCTCTAAAACATATTTTGTCATTAGAATTATACTGCATCTAGTTTCATTTTTTATTTGATTCTTGAAGTTGTATATACATTGTTTTCTTGGTTCTGCTTATCTTACTTTGTGTCAGTTTGTTTCTCCATCCTTCTCTTTATTGGGAGTACCCAGTCCAGTGAAAAAAATGCAATGAATGTTCATAGAAATGGGAAGTTAGATGAAACATCATAAACACATTACATATAAGTTCACATTGATACTGTTCTTCGATCAATCAATCAAACAACAAGCAATTATTTATTAAGCACAAACTAAGTGGTATTCTCTGTCTTGGGCCCTGGGAATATAAAAACAGAAACAAAAATCTTAATTCTCAAGGATTTATAATCATTTCAGTGAGACAAGTAGACACACACACACACACATCTACCACATAGAAACTCTGGGGATCATTATGCCAACCATCATTTGTTGTGTCCAAAAAAGTTTGCTATATCTTCCCCTCAAGGCTCTAGGGGACATTTCCATTTGTATTTTTTTCTGCTGCAATTGGTTCAAGTTCCAATTTCAGTATGCTATCTCTAATGTTATCTCATTCATATTATCTAATCAGAGTCAGTTCATATCTCCTCAATATGATCATTGCTATTGATGAATGCTCTACTATTAATGCAGTTATTTAAAGGGGTGTTTACAGATAAGCTAAAGGAAGAACAAAAGTACAAAAAATGTCCAGAACAACAGTGGCATATTGTCCTTGTTACTACCCCTGTCCTTGGGGAAAATAAGCTCAAATTTAAAGTAGTTACTACTAAGCATTTGCCTTCCCACTCCAAGTTCACTTTTGAAAGTGACATTGACAATGAAAGTATTTCCATTCAAGAAAGTCTTTCCTCAGATTGTGATGAGGCCTCACCAGACTTGGCTACTGGAAAATGTTGGTTTGACATCTAATTCTCAAACCTATGAGAGTCACTCTTCCAGTCTTTCAACGCTCACAATGTAGTAGCTATCTCCAACATTCCACTTAGAAGAGAAAAGGTTAAACATATTAGATTAAAAACCAAACCAAACCAAAACTATTTTTATATGTCCTAGAACCATAAGAAGATAAGGCAGTTTTCCTCCCTTTATTATGTCTATTATTTCCTACTGCTAGATGAAGTATTATTACTTTGAAAGGTTGGAAGACTACCCTTAACAAAACCTGAATGATGAATCATGAGAAAATGATTGGGAAAGTAGATCAAACTGGCAACCTGACCAGGAAAATATTAATTGAGTCACTGAGCTTAGAAAACATCATTCATCCTTACAAATACTGAGAGCTATAAGGATTCCTAAGATTGAAAATGGAGATTTAGTGGGCAGTCACATAAAGAAGTATGTAGATTTTAAAACAGGAAGTGAGGGACCACTGGAAAAAAATTGATGTAATATAGAAAGAATCCAAAGAAATACTGCTTTAATTATCAGAGCCACTTATAAAAATATTCAAACAAAACATCATTCTTGTCACAGGTGATGAAACCAAGCTCCAATTATACCTGGAAAGCAACAAGTGAGTATACTTTGGACAAATTAAACATATCGAGTAGGATAGAACTTCTGGGATCCCAAAACTATAGAGACCTTTAAAAGAACGAGGAAGAGAGTTATCTGCAAGATCAAGGAAGGGTAACTTCAATCCCTAAAAAGGAATAATTGGAGTTGGATACAGAAGTGTCCTTCTTCAGAGAGCCTTGGATGAGGGCTAATGCTAAAAGGATCATTAGTGGCTACTGTAAGAGCAGCCTATAGATACAGGGGTAGGAATCAAAGGTATAATATCATTTGTATAGGAACCCTCAGAGAGGGAAACTCCTTCTATTAATTCAGGGCAGTATTGTCTCTCCATATTATAGATTTAAGATGTTTAGAACCTTAACAGGATAAATCACTTTACAAGTCACAGACTTGAACCCATGTTTTCCTGGTTGTGTGGTCAATTCTCTATTCCTTACTTAACAGTCCCTCTTCCACACTAGGAATTGCTACATTATAGCAATTACTTAGAGGAAATACGTAGAAACAAATATTATGTAGATTTGAAGGCTCAGATCAGATCAAAAAATGATATCAACTTGTAGAGGACATTAGTTGTATTATGGGGCTGGTTCTATTGATCACTGGTATTATGGTTATGCATTCTATTATTTTCTCTTCTGGTGTTTACCAAAGATCAGTTTACCTGGACTAATTGGCTTATCTTTCATAATTATAATTCTGAATGGTGATATTTTTAATATATGTAGCCAATACATAAATCATTATTTTGTACTAATAGAGAGACCTAGCTTTGCTCAATCAATTATATTTATATGCTTGGCATTATTGGCTTGTTCTTAGTTTCTTGACAAAAGTCATATTTGAAAACTTAGAGCTATAGCTTGTTTTAACTGAAGAGAAAACTCATTTTTCACACTACAGCAAAAAAGAGAAAATTGTCACTGTTTAGGGATTAGTGGGTGGGAAAGTGAACCTGCCCTGAAAAGAAGAAGGAAAGGCCTGGGTCCTTGTTCCCTTTTCCTTGGTAATCCCCATTTTTATTACCCCAAAGATTAAGTGACTGGAGAAGGGGATTTTACTTTCAAGATTATTTAGTTTATTCTAGAAGATGACAGATATAAAATTCTCTAAGTAATGGACTTGACAGTCAAGACATCTTGGGTTCAAATTCCATCTTAGAAATTTCCTAGTTGTGTGATTCTATCTCTGGGCCCCAATTCTTGAGTCTATACAATGAGGAGGTAAGAATTCCTTGCCTCTAAGGTCCCTCTTAGCGTTAAATCTATGACCTCAGTAGAGATTAGAAACTAAAATTAGAGAAAAGGCAAAGAACTTGTAGAGAACTGCTCAGTAGGTCTGCAGGAAATCAGAATCACAAACTAGAAATACTGAGCCTTTTATTAAGTGCTCACTTTATCAGAGAATAAGTTCTTTTTAGTATCAAATACATGGGCACTGTGTGGTATCTCTGTAAGATCTTTTAACACATAATGATTAGAGCCAAGAAGTAAGTAAGATAATAATTGCCTTGAGAAGTAAAAGCCAAAGAAAATGACTGGAGTTGAAAAGTGTATCAGGAGAGAAAGTGATTTAAGAATAAAATAGCTTGAATTGATAAGTTTGGGGAAGAAGAACTGAATATTTATTATGAGTTTTATCAAAAAATCAATGTAGTTAACTCAAAATTATCCAGTTACTAATTTTCTATTTCAGGATCTAGTAAAGCTTTGTGAACCCCACATTTTCCTCTTCTGTTGCTCAACATCACAGCTTGTTGACATGAGAAAGGAATGTGGATAATAATGGTGGTAGGCAAAAAGGAAACTAAAAACAAATTGAAAGTTTTGGGTGTTCTGGGTGTTGTGGATATTTTGAGTGTTGTGAGTGTTGTAGGTGTTGTGGGGGTGGGTGTTGTGGTGGGGTGCAGGGTGTGTGTGTGTGTGTGTGTATACTTTCACCATGGAGGGGAGGAAGTGAAAAAATCTAAATTAAAGGGGTCATCTGGCTTTAAAGGGTCTGGAGAAAAGTCTCTCTCTCTCTATAGACATAATTTGTAAATATATCTCCAAACTGAAAAAAAATTAATGCTTTCTTCTCTTTTATATCCATCACAGTCATTCATCTTGTTCTTCAGTTCTTTAATCTCACAAATTATTCTGTGAAAAAATATCTCTGGACTTAATTGATCCTTTGTTTTTGTCTTTGATCACTTAGGGTATTTAGAAAGCAACTAGGTCAAAGATATTGATGACTGACTTCTTTTATGCCTCCATAATCAATTTACTATCCCAATCATCACAACAGTATTTAGGAAATCTTTTCAACCCTCTTCACACTTGCCACAACTCTCTCTCCCCTCCACTTCTTTAGTTGAGAACCTTGCTTCATATTTCACTGAAAAATTTCAGACTGTTTGCTAAAACCTCTCTTTTATCCATTTCTTATCTTATGTTATTCAGTTGCATTTGGCTAATATCTTTTCCTTTATCCTTGACTCGCATGAAAAGGTAGCTATTCTCCTTGCCAAGGCTAACTAATGCCTTTCTATATATAATATATGTGATCTCATTACTTCCCATATTTCCCAAAAGATTCTTTCCCTCCTTCCATCTCTCCCTACATTCTCATGAGTCCTTCATCTCTTCCTGTCTCCAAGTTGCTGACCTATTTTCTACAAAAATATGCCAATAAAACAAAAATAAATACTCTATTATTCAACTCGATTAATTACTATTACATATATATTAATGTATATACACACATTTTATATATATATATATATATATATATATGTATGTATGTATATATATCTCCTTCCTTTTGTGGCTAAAATCCTTGAGGCAATCTGCAGCTAGAACTTCCAATTGCTTTCTTCTCATTCTTTTCTTAGTTCCACAGTCTGGTTTCCAATTCATCATTCAACTGAAAAGAACCCTCTAAAGTTACCAATGATCTCTGAATTGCCAAATCTAAACAAATGTTCTTTCCTCAGTTCTCATCTTTATTGATTTTTCTCTAACTTTCCTCCATTTTAATATTCTCTTCTCACTATATTCTCCTTTTACTCTCTGACACTCCTAAGTTTCCTTTTTTATCTTCCTCCTCTGTCTGTGCAGGTCCCACCTCTGTCCTGAGCCCTTTTTCCTTCTATGCTATTTCATTTGGAGAGTTCACCAGATCCTCCCTCTATTCAGATGATTTACAAATGTATTTGTTAATTCTAACCTCTTTTCTGACCTCCATTCTCACATCTCTATCTACCTATTTTATAAATCTCAAATATGTCTCTTGGATATTGTAAACTCAATGTGTTCAAAATAGAATTCATTATTTCCCTCTTAAAACTCTTCTTTTTTCCTAACTTCTCTATTAGTGTTGAAGTTACCACAATTCTCCCAGTTACCCAGTCTAACAATCCAGTTTGTTACTGTTGTAATACATACAGACATTTGCTAGTTCTGTCATTTCTACCCTCTTAACATCTCTTGGATTTTCAGTTATCTTTCTCCTGACACTACCATCAGCCCGGTGAAAACCTTTGTCATCTTTCCCCTGGACATTGTAACAGCTTTCTGACTGATCTTTCTGCTTCAAGTCTTTCCTTACTATAATCTATCCTGAATTTAGTTGTCACTTAAGTCTAACCATGTCACCTTCTTCTTATTCAGTAAACTCCAGTATCTCCTTATCAGGATTAAATATAAAATCCTCTAAGTTTTTTTTTAAACCCTTCATGCCTTGGTATTTTTCTAGATTTCTAGTTTTTTTTACACCTTCCTCATAACCACATAATCTATTTTCTTGTGAAATTAACTTCCTTACTATTTTTGTACATGCCACCAAATCTGTCAAATATATTTATTTTATATGACTGTCCTTCCTGCCTAAAACTCTCTCCCTCCTTATATCTCCCTTTTTGTTTCCCTGGTCTCCTTTCTAGTTCCCTTTAATTTTTATGTATTCCTTCTTTTAATTTTTTCTGTATTTATCTTGTTTATATAGAATTATTTAAATGTTGTCTTCTCCCATTTGTTTGTGAGTTCCAATAACAGGAATTTGTCTTTCATGTTTCTTTACACCTCTACCCATGGATCATCCAACATAGATTATTGTTCTATTTTATTATCTTTAGCAGTTTACAGTATGAAATAGGTTTTGATATTTACTATTTTATAATGCAGTTGAAGTCCAGTAATGTTTTATTCCTTTCATTCCTACTTTTCTTTATGATTTTCTTTGAGATTGTATATGTTTTCCTCCATCACATGAATTTTGTTATTATCATACCTAATGTCTTAAAAATATCCTTGGAAATTTCATTGGATTGGCATGACATTTGTAAATTAATTTAGTTACAATTATTTTTTATTATATTGGCATGATTCAAATATAAACAATTGATATATTAATTTATTCTAGATTTCTATATTCATAAAAATGTTTTGGAGGGCAGCTAGGTAGCACAGTGGATAGAGCACCAGGCCTGGAATCAGGAGGACCTGAGTTCAAAACCAACTTCAGACACTTAGCAATTGCTTAACTGTGTGACCTTGGGTAAGTCACTTAGCCCCAATGGCTTAAATAAATAAAAAAAATTTTAAATGTTTTGTAGTTATATTTACATGAATCTTGTTATTATGTTAGTAAGATGTCATCCCACTATTTTACTGATTTCACAGTTTCAAATGGAGTTTATATTGTCATTTCTTTCTGATTCTTATTAGTAGTATAGAGAAATGGCAAAAATTTTTATGGATTGATTTTTATTAAATATAATATGATATAACATAACATAACATAACATAACACAACACAACACAATACAATACAATACAATATGATTAATATAGCTATAATCATTAATTATCATAATTAGTTCCTTCACTGATTTTTCTAGGATTTTCTAATTATACTGCTCTGTCATTGAAAATAGGGATAATCAAGTGGTCAAAGGATACGAACAGGCAGTTTCAGATAAAGAAAATAAAGCTAACTATGATCATATGATTAAATGGTCTAAATGACTGTTAATTAGAGAAATGCAAACTAAAACAACTCTGAAGTACGTCTTTCATATTTATCAGACTAGCTAATATGATAGAAAAGGTGATTACAGGGCATGTGGAAAAATTGGGACACTATTGCAAGTTGGTGGCGTTGTGAACTAATTCAACCATTCTGGAGAGCAATTTGGACTTATGCCCAAAGGGCTATAAAATGGTGCATACCCTTTGATCCAGAAATACTGAGTCTATATCCCAAAGTGATCATAAAAAAAGGGAAAATGACAGACATATACAAAAAATATTCATAGTAGCTCTTTTTTTGTTGGCAAAGAATTAGAAATTGATGGGATACCCATAAATTGGGGAATGACTGGACAAGTTGTGGAATATGAAAGTAATGGTATATTATTGTTCTATAAGAAATAGTGAGCAGGGGGGCAGCTAGGTGGCACAGTGGATAGAACACCAACCCTGGAGTCAGGAGGATCTGAGTTCAAATCCAGCCCCAGACAGTTAATAATTGCCTAGCTGTGTGACCTTGTGCAAGTCATTTAACCCCAATTGCTTTAAATAAATAAAATTTAAAAAAAGAAATGATGAGCAGGCATATAAAAGCTGGAAACATTTATATGAACTGATACTGAGTGAAGTGAGCAGAGCCAGGAGAACATTAGCTCTTCTCAGTAATAGACCAATCAAAGATTTGTGATAGAAAATGCTATCCATATCCAGAGAAAGAACTTTGGAGTCTGAATGAAGATCAAAGCATATTTTAACCTTTAAACTTTTTTTTTTGTTTTTTTTCTTCTCTCATGGTTTTTTCCTTTTATTCTGATTCTTCTTTCACAACATGACTAATATGGAAAATGTCTATCCTGATTGTGCATGTATGATTTATATCAGATTACGTGCTATCTTAGGGCAGGGGAAAGGAAGTGTGGGAGGGAGAAAATGTTTAAAAAAGCTGGAAACTATCTTTACATATAATTTGGAAAATGAATAATTAATTCAAATAGTGATAATTCTCTTTCCTTTTATGCATATCCTTAATTTAATTTTACTTTGTTTTATTATTGCTAAAAACTAGTTTTCCTAGAAATAAAATCAAACATAGGCACAGGAAACCTCCTTACTTTGCTCTTTTTTTATATTGGAAAGAATTCTAATATTTATTACCAAAAAGCCAGCTCTACATTTTAAGCATATTCAATGATATCTTAAAGAAAGGAACTTTTATATCTGTACTTTTAGAGTTTTTTTTGATAGAAATAAATGATATATTTGTTCAATGATTTTTTCTGAAGTTATTAAAATCATTATGGGTTCTTGTTTTCTTCCTTGTTCATATGATTAATTATACAGACTGATTCCATAATATTGAAACACACTTACACCCCTGCTTTGAATACAATTTGATCCCAGTGAATTATTGCTAAAACATATTACTATTACCTCTTCATAAGAATTTCATTTTAATTTTTTTGTATACATATTAAGTAGTAAAATTGACCTATAGTTTTCTATCTCTATTATTTTTCTCATCGGCATCAATACCATAGTGATTTCATAAATAAAATTTGGAAGAGTAATTTCTGTCTCTATAGTTAAGAATAAATTTTACATGATAGGTATTAATTGATCTTTAATGTTGGATAGAAATTAATTGTAAATTAATCTGGTTTAGGAGTTAAATGGACTATAGAGCAGAACTTTACTGATGTGAGAAGTATACCATCAGAGAAGGGAAATAGAAGCTATAGGGAGCTTTATTTGTTTTGACCAATGCACTTTTTTTCTTTGTAATATATTCCTTGGAAAAGTCATCACCTACCTCTGGGAAAATGCATCACTCCATAAGCTAGTCATTTAAAATTATAGCAGCCAAGAGTTTCGTAGATACCCTTAAAAATCCAGGATGACTTGTGGGAGAAGGGAAGGAAAGTCTGAAGTGCAGTTTTGAAAGCTGGACTTAAGTGACTTTTTTTTCTCTTTAAAAGTCACAATGTGGTGAGATTTTTTCATTTATCGTTATTAATAAATTTTCTAAATTCAAGGGATTTTTGCTTGTAGTGTTGTCTTTTGTCCTTCATTCTCAAAGAGGACCAAGGACTTCAGGAGGATGATGTCTTGACATGCAAGTGAATTAAATTTAAATGAGACAGAGATATATAGAGTCATCAGCCTCACTCTTTCCTCCAGTCATCAGAATCCACTGAAAAAAACATAGTTAAAGATGACTAGAGATGGCCCTGATGCAGTGGGAGGTCTTGGCCTTTTTCAGCTAAAGTCTTTTCCAAGCTTCAGTTTGTCTAAGGCTATGCCTATACAGTAATTAAAGGATAGGCAAGAACTGAGGCAAAATATAGCCTAGCTTGCCTTCACAAAACAATCAATCTGAGAGGGAATGATGTGTTGGTGACACTTCTTCTAGGTATTTTCCTACTCTAACATCTTCTCAGGTTCTCTTTATCTCTTATTTTGTCTCTGTCAGTCTCTCTCTCTCTCTCTCTCTCTCTCTCTCTCTCATTGTCCTCCCTCTTCCTCCATTCTCTCCCTTTCTGTTTCTGTCTCTGTCTCCCTCTGTCTCTGTCCCTGCCTCTATCTCTGACCCTCTCACCCACAAAGTAGCAATCAAGCTTCCTATATAGAAAATGTAGCATCCCCTTTGGAGTTGCTTCCTTCCTGCCATTTATATTGGTAGACAATTTCCAGAGGATGGTTAATAGCTCTTTCTAGACTTCTAGGGCACTGGTTTCTTATAATGTTATGAGCTCTGACTTGTTCATTTCACCTTTGTTACTCATTCATCCAGACAATAAGCTTTTAGAAAAAGTATCTGCTAAAATGGTTTGGTAAGAACATAGCTCTGGGGGGGGGGGGTGTCGAGTGCAAAGTCAAGGTCCTTAGCAGAGTACAGCACTGTGGCAGCCCAGATCCAGGAAACAGAAGCAGGCCTGCTGAGTTGCCCAGCAGGAGCCTCCAGGTAGCTGTGCCCTGAGTGCTAAGCCCACTGAAGGTAAGGGAGTGGAGGAAGACTTGCAAGGTCTGTTCTCTGTCCCTGGAACAGGACTCTGGGGCTCTGACCACATTCAGATACTGATTGCAGTCTAGACTCCCCATAGAACAAGGACCCCCGTCCCCCTCAGCCTCATGACAGAGAAGTGAGCTTGTGGTCATTCACAGACCAGGAGAACAGTCAAAGTCTCACACACTGAGGTCCTTGTGGGGGTATCTTAGTATTACTCAAAAGCTCAGGAAGCACCCCAAAAGCAGGCACAGGCTGGGGAAATGAGTAAACAGGAACAAAAAAGAAACCTGACCATTGACAAATACTTTGTCTATGATCCCATGGAGCATCAAAATACTCAATCTGAAGATGAGAAAGTTCAAGCTTCTGCTTCTAGAGACTCCAAGAAATATAGAAGTTGGGCTCAGGCTATGACAGATCTCAAAAAAGATTTTGAAAATCAAATAAGGGAGATAGAAGAAAAATTGGGAAAAAAATTGAGAGAGATGCAGGGAAAACATGAAAAAAAAAGTCAGCAGCTTAGTCAAGTAGATCCAAAAAAATGCTGAAGAAAATAATATGTTAAAAACCAGCTTAGGTCAAATGGATAAAACCGTTCAGAAAGCTGTTGAGAAGAATGCTTTAAAAAGCAGAATTGGCCAGATAGAAAAGGAGATAAGAAAGTTCTCAGAGGAAAAGAAATTCTTCAGATGTAGAATGGAGCTAAAGGAAATTGATGACTGCAAGAAATCAAGACACAATAGTTCAACACCAAAAGAATGAAAAATTAGAAGAAAATGTGAGATATCTGATTGAAAAAACAACTGATCTGGAAAACAGATTTATGAAAGATAATTTAAAAACTATTGGGATACCTGAAAGTCATGATCAGGAAAGGAGCCTTGATCTCATTTTTAAAGAGTTCCTACAGGAAAATTGCCCTGATATCCTAGAGCAGAGGGTGAAATAGAAATTGAAGAATCCACCAATTTCCCCTGGAAAGAGATCCAAAAAAAAAACCCTTAGGAATATTATAGCCGAGTTTCAGAACTCCTAAGTGAAAGAGAAAATATTACAAGCAGCCAGAATGACATAATTCAAGTATTGTGAAGCTGCAGTCAGGATCACATATGACTTAGCAGCAACTACATTGAGGGCCTGTAGGGCTTGGAATATAATATTCAGGAAGGCAAAAGATCTTGAAATGCAACCAAGAATCAACTACCCATCAAAACTGAACATCCTCTTCCATGGGAAAAAATGGATTTTCAGTGAAATAGGGGAATTTCAAATGTCCCTGTTGAAACAACTAGAGCTGAACAGAAAGTTTGACCTTCAAGTATAGGACTCAGGTGAATCATAGAGAGTGGAGAAGAAGGGTAAATTATGAGGGACTTAATGATAATGAACTGCATGTATTCTTGCATAGAAAAATGATACTGATAATACTCATATGAACCTTCTCATTTAATAGAGCAGGTAGAAGGAGCTTTCATAGAGGAGGTACAGGAGAGAGCTGAATTTGAAGATATATTGTAAAAATGTAGTCAGTGGCTAAAAGGGAAATGTATTGGGAGTATAAGAGAATGGAGAGGTGGAATAGGCTAAGATATTTCTGTATAAAAGACATTTTTTTTGCAATGAGCTTTTACAATGATATGGAAGGGGGGAAGGCAAGGGGGAATGAGGGAACCTTCCTTCTCATCAGAAATGGCTCAGAGAGGAAACAGCATGCACACTCAATAGGGTATAGATATCTAGCAGAAAAAGGATAGAAGTGGGGCAGGGGGAAGGGGGGATTCGGTGATGGAGGAGAGGGTAGATCTTCGGAGAGAATAGTCAGATAAAACATATTTTTTTAGGTTTTTGCAAGGCAAATGGGGTTAAGTGGCTTGCCCAAGGCCACACAGCTAGGTAATAATTAAATGTCTGAGACAGGATTTGAACCCAGGTACTCCTGACTCCAGGGCCTGTGCTTTATCCACTGCACCACCTAGCCACCCCACACATTTTCTTTTTTACTTTTTGAAGATGCTAGGATTCTGTGGCCTGTCTGAGACCATGGGCCTGGGTGGTTGCTGGGTCTCTGGGGTGGTATGTGGGCTTGGGACCTCTTGGCTCCAGAGCCAGTGTTCTGTCTGCTGCACCACTCAGCTACCCCACAGAACATTTTAGAAGAGGGACAGAGTGAAAGGAGAGAGAAAATGTAATAGATGCTAGTGGGGAGGAATGGATGGAGAGAATTACAATCAACAACTGTGGAAAAAATATGGAAGTAACAACTATGATGGATGTATGATAAAGAATGTGATCCATCAGAGACAGAGCCGATGGTAACAGGATACAGACTGAAACACATTTTTTTTCTCTTTCTTTTACTTTATTTCTCATGAGGTTTTATTTTTTTGTGTGGGAGGGATATTATGTTTGCTCTTAAACAAGAATATTTTAGTAATGTATAAATAAAAAAATAAAGAATAAAGAACATGGTTCTACAGATCTGGGACATACTCTCTTATAGTATTATATTTAGAGAACGATGATAGGGGGACACAAATATAGAAGGCAAAGGGTAAGGGAGTAATGGAACTCTTTTTCTCCCTTTATATTTTCTTTATGAGGTTCCATTTAGGTGTAGTTTTTTGTTCTGCTCTGAGGATTGGGGACTATAGAGTCCACAACTGGCACTTATTTTCTAGCCTGAATCATGCTTCTTGAAGTTGCTTTCCCCAATACTGGCTAATTATATCTGCATTTCCTTCTCTCCACCTTAATATGTCTTTCTATACTCCTGGTTGGATGTCATTTGCTACTGGTCCAATAAGTTGATAAATAAAGTGAAGGGGAAGGGATGGGGATAAATCACTTTGGGAAGTTTCCCGTCTCTATCACTCCCATTACTGTCACAAGGATTTGCCTCTTCAAAGGTACCCCAACCTTCGAGTTCTCTACGGCTTGTTTGGCCCATTGCTGAAATATGCTTACTATCTTCTTAAGAAACCACAGGATGTTTCTTACGTGGCATCATCTGTCTTTTTTTTTTTCAATGACCAAAAGTCCTATTCAAATTGATTAAAGAATTATCCAAACAGGAACATAATGATGAGATTATTAGAATTTCTAGTTTACTCTAATGATTAATTAGTTTAGGAGTAGATTCCTCAAAAAGGAGCTTTACACCTTCAAATCTTTTCATAAAGACAGCCAACTAAAATTTTTGGTGGACTTTAGACTTAGGTGCCCCTAAGACCCTAAAAAAGGGTGAGGGTGAGGCAGGTCAGAAGAAAATGGAACCAGTATCCAGTATTTCAAGACCTTTACCCATAGTATAAATAGCAAAGGACTCCTATTCCTATGAAAGTTCATATATACCTTAATGATTTTGGCCCCTGAAGATCTTTTAAACTATTTTGAGATTTTTTTTCCTGAAAAGGAATATGTCTGGATTTAATGGTTTTCATTTGCAACCAATAATAGTTACTTATTTAGCTGTATATTATTTGGCTTCCAGGTGCCTGTTTTTTCTTTGAAATTAGAGTGGTTTTGATAGTACAAGATAGGAGTGACCTAAACATGCATTCTTTTTTGTCAACTGTTATGTAATAATAGTCTCAGAAAATATTGAAGAGATAGAAATGGTTCAAGACCCTTTCTAATCGTTAAATAGAGGATCTTACTCTTGCAATTCAAGTGTTTGACAATCCATTATTTTTAAATGTTATCGAATACTGAGCAACCAGTTTT
The DNA here is from genome assembly GCF_037893015.1 of Macrotis lagotis. NCBI lineage: Eukaryota > Metazoa > Chordata > Mammalia > Peramelemorphia > Peramelidae > Macrotis > Macrotis lagotis. The sequence continues at coordinate 540,498,394 of NC_133658.1, forward strand.
TGCAAGGCATTTGTAAGTCTAAAATGATGCCACAGAATATTGTATGCAAACCATACAAAACCACCGCAGAGAGAATGGAAAGGAAATTGGGATGGCAATGTTGTATAACTGGGAAGAGCACTGGAATATTGTATTGAGTCAAAAGACCTATATTTTAATTTGAGCTCTATCAATAATGAATTTTGTGACTTCAGGCAAAGCACTTAACCTCTTCAGGTCTGAATTTATTAATTTAAGAAAATTCAGGAAATGTTTATTAGATACTTTCAGATATAAAACAAATAAAAAATCCAACCCTGTCTTCAAGGATTTGTAAAATGAGGCAATTAGAACAGGAGTTGGCATATTCATTGTTACAGGAGAGACCATCAGTATCTTAAAGCTCTAGCATTAATGTGCTGGAAAGAAATGGAGTACTTTATTTTATTTTTAAAGATGTTTTATTAATGCCTTCTTTTTGCATTATGGTGATTTTGAAAAATACTGTCCATTTTTCTATCCTTCTAAATTTAACCTTTTAAAAAATAAATAAAAAAATTTAATCAAAGTCACCTAATAGTATTATTTCTGATAATGTTTAGAGTATTCTGCCCTAGTAGCCCTCTGTCTCTTTGCCAATGGGAAGGAGGCAAGTAGGCATATTTCATGATGAGTTCTGTGGGCCACAAGTAATTTTTAAATTACTCAGTTTGCCATCTTTGTAGTGATATTTTCACTTATATTTCTATAGTCATTGTCCCCTTGCCCCCTTTCCCTTGGAAGCCAGAAGGCAAGGAGAGAACTAACCTCAGAAAAACTTTCCCCTCAATTCCAGCCCAGATCCGGGGCTCAGGTCCCCCTCTCCATCAATTGTGGAAAGGTGTAGTTATTCACATCACCTGATATGCTTTCTATGTGCCATCAGCTGCCTTTTATCCAAAAGTGAAAATCCTTTCAAATTGATTAGATATTATGCAGACATAGAGTTATTGTATTGCATTTATAAGAAAATATTTTTCATGATGTTTTTCAGAATTTCCCTAGAAATTGAAGTCAAGTTCACTGACCAATTGGTCTTTTTTCTTTGAAAAAATAAAAATTTACCCTCTCTAGTTCTGAATTACCTCCGACATTCAAATGTTTCAAATATCATGATAATTACTATGCAATTATACCTGCCATTGTTTTCAATTCCCAAACTGGCTTATTTGGATGAGGTATCTTAAATAAATCAAGGCTACTGGCAAGGAGTTGAACTGGTTGAGCTTTCACATTTCTTCTAGCTCTAGGAGTTTATGACCCATTTTCTGAGAAATAGGTAGGCAATTGCAAAGTGAATTTAACTTATTGATGTCTAATCCTGAATTTCTCTGTATTCAGCAAAAAAAAATGAAGATATTTTATCTACTTAAAATTACCTGAAAGTTGTCTTCCTGAGGAAAATTGATATTTTGTACCACTTTATATTTCATTTCACAAAATGAACAACTGATAAACACAATATTAAATCCATAATGTTTCAAAAAGCTTTTTAGCACCCGACTGTGGTCAGTTCCTGACTTTCTTAAAAAAAATCATCAATGCCCATATCCCTTTCTGCTGGTGAGACTTACATAGCTAGTATATTGCCTTTTTCTTTAAATATCAAGTGCTGATCCCATTTAGAAGGTAACTTCAGGTTATGGAGATAAAAGCATGATGTCTGAATCTGTGGTTATATTTTGTTTAAGAATTGAGGGCAAGTTTATTGCTAAAGCCTAGATTGAAGAAGTAAAATTAGGACAAGGGTATAAAAGGAGGAAAGTTGACTCCTTGGCTTTTGTTAAAATCCCCCTCCCCATTGGGAAATATATTTTTTTGACAGTAAAATACACCATAGATTTTTCATCTACATGGTCAGTCTTACTGGCTAGACTAATAACCATGGAGGCTCATGTCTCAAATATGACTTCAGGTTCTTTTTTCTTTTCTTTGATGAAATAATTTTCAGGACTGCTCTATCCCACGAAAGACCTTTCTGATGCCAAGTTCATCACTCTACCCATTATACCACACTATCTCCCAAAGAGTCATCAATATTATAAATGGTTTTTTTCTTATAACTCCATTTATTATGTCTTAAAATGTCACTTGCCATCAAATATGAGTTTCATGGCTCTTTAAGAATTTTAACTTCCTTCCCCATATTAGTTGGTCAGTCTAATCTGAACTCAAAGTGTTACTTCATCCAATTTATGTCTAATATCAGGTTAATTGTATAATTTATCATTGAGAAGTCTATCACTGAGTCCCAGTTCTTCTCATCAGATACCCATATTGTCACAACAAATCTGAGATAAATTGATATCAATTATCATTTTTTATTGAGTCCAGACCTCATCCCCCCAAAATGGGATAAAATAGGACTAATTAAATTAATATTATGAATGAAAGTTTAACTTTCTTTAATTGTACACATTTTGAAATTATCTTAAATCATGAGTATATTTCATAGAGGGAGTTTATTCAGTTAGTAACAAAGAGGCTTTTTCTTATAGTGGCCTACGATTAAAATGTAATAATAACAGTAACATATTTTATTTTTAAAATGTTTTATCCTTCTGAAATATCATTTAATAATGACAAAGTGAAAGGTAGCATCACATAGGATATACAAGGTAAGTCTTAGAATCAGGAGTCTTACTTCTGATATTTACTAGCTGGGTGACCATGAAAAAAAACACCTATTCTTTCAGTTCCTCAGTTTACCCTAAGATAAGCAGATACAGATTATTTACTTGATCTATATAAGTGGGAATTTTTACTCCAAAGGTTCTACTCCCCTTATCCATTCCCTACGGATGAAATCATGTCTTAATCAAAAGAAGTACCTTATTCTAAATTCAGTGAGGATGATCATGCTAGAATTTTTTTTAATCTTTGGTACTATACTTCACAATTTTGTTTTTCAACAATTCTACTAACTAGGCAATATCCCTGCAAAATTCACATGTTATCAGTTAGGGACTGTGTAAATCTAATCACAAAAGAAGAAATAATAGCATAGTCATACTAGAACAACTTATTTTCATATGATTTAGAATGGAAAGAATAATGGTTTCTTTTTTGTTTCTTTTTTTTTTGGTAAGGTTAAGTGACTTGCCCAAGGTCATATAGCTAAGTAATTATTATATATCTGAGGTCAGATCTGAACTCAGGTTCTCCTGTCTCCAGAGCCGGTGCTCTATCTACTGCATCAACCTATGGTTTCTTAACAAAACATGACAATGAGCATTATGTTAGTCAGCCAACAATGGGTTTTTGCTCTCACTTTGATGACTTTTTATCATGATTGATGTTAATTTCCTGTTAAAATATTTCAGGGACATTGGTTTATGAAACTGAGTTCTGGGCCATTTCAGAAGGAAAATAGGAAAATATTATTTGGGGAGGGGAGTTAAAATCATGTTGTGTGTGTGTGTGTGTGTGTGTGTGTGTGTGTGTGTGTGTGAGAGAGAGAGAGAGAGAGAGAGAGAGAGAGAGAGAGAGAGAGAGAGAGAGAAAGAATCAGGGAACTCAAACGTACCAATGTCATTTCAGAACTATGAAGAAAAAGAGATGAGATCCTTTTTTAAAATCATATCTTTTTTCCCTGTGCTCTATCTTTGCATCTGTTGTGTTCCTTTGAAATGTATCTGCTTTGTAAGTGTAATTCAGAATGGGTTCTATGTGTGCTCTGTACTCAGCAAACATGAGGCTGTCGTCAAGGAAACTGCAGAAGAATGTACCAAAGAAGCCTGTTTGATTAATGTAATTCCACAGCAAGTCTGTGGAATGCTTTTAAATGTTTATTTCTGCATGAGAGATACAGTGAAATGAGTTTTAGGTTGAGCAAGTAACTTCTTAAAAATTCTTTGGGATTGATAGACTTCTATTTCATAATTATAGTAAAGTTTATTTGCTTATTTTATACTATAGTTCTTATGATGGAAAAGTTATCTGCTAAAGGGACATATATATATATGTATATATATATATATATATACACATATATATATATATATATGAACTTTGGATATCATGAAAAATTAGAAAAATGTATCAGTGGGAAGGAAAGCAGACTATTTTATTTTATTGGATTTTTTGAGATGTAAAAGGATAATAATATTTGGTTCTAATATTTCCCCTTATCTTTAATTCTTAATTTTCAGTTGTTTCTAGGTATCTCTATTTAGATGCCCCAACCAAACTTAAAATTAAGTATATAATGTTCTCCCTAAAGTTCTGTTTTATTTCTGTTGAAAGAAGAGGCATACTGGTAAATAATTAACAACCAGCTCTCCAAAACAGCAGACACATTTTAAAATGTAATCTGCATTGCTGCCATTTTATCCATCATATTCTTAAGTCTAAACATTCAACAAAACAATAAACACCTATTTGTAGTATTTTCCTATTCTTGAATTATAATTGCTTACACTGAAAATTTAGCAATTAGCTATCAAAAGTTAGTATGACCTGGTTCCAGCATGGCCCTGGTTGAGGATACTTTTATCTTGCCAATCACTTATATCTGGGGTTTGAGGGGTCTTTGATTTCTACTTCCCCACCAATACCTATTATTCATTCAAATCACTAATTCCCATCAATTTTTAACTTCACAAAATTTCTCCCCTTTGTTACAGAATCTCAGATTTAGAAGGAATTTGAGGTCATAACTGAACAGGATGATGAGGATGATGATGTTTGTCCTTTATTCTCAAAGAAGACCAAGACGTTAGGGAGGTGATGACATGACAAGCGCATGAATTGGATTTCAGTGAAGTGGGGTGCTGTGCTAAGTCACCAGCCTCAGTTTTTTCTCCAGAACCATCTTGGTCCCATGGCCAGATATGAATCAGGATGACTGGAGATAATCTTGGATGGAAGGCAATCAGGCTTAAGTGAGTTTCCCAAGGTCACACAGCTAGCAAATGTCTGAGGCCACATTTGTACTTAGATACTACTAACATCAGGGCCAGCAATCTACCTACTGCTCCATTTAGTTGGAGATGGATGGGCACTTGGAGGGGAAATCATGGAAAGAACTTGGTACTTTCTTGAGTAGATAGTGATCTTCTGCTTTGAGATACCTGTAGACTCTTCCATATCTTGCTTCTTTGCCATGAGTCTGTCTTTATCTTTTCTCTAGCTGTGCCTGAACTGCCAGTTCTTTCTGACTCAGTTCTGTATTTAGTCCTTTTTTCCTGGATCTTCAGATCTTCAGTTGAATAACTATTCACTCTACAGCTGACTACAATTTTTTACAACCTTTGTTAAAGATGTCTAGTGATGGGAAAAATGGGAATTTCCTAGGGAATCTCATTCTGTTTCTAGAGTGCTGCAATAATGACAAAATGTTTTCTTTCATCAAACCTAAATTTACTGTTTTTGAATTTCCACTTATTTTCTCTTAGTTCTCCCTTCCTAGGCTAAGAAAAATAAATCTAATCTTCTTCCACAGGATTGCTTAAAATACTTGAAGAGAGTTATTATGTTCATCTTAAACCTCCAGAATAAACATTAGTTTAACATAAATGAGAGAAAAAAATTAGTAACAAGCTCATCCTCTTCTCAACCTTTCTTCCATTAGGATGGAGTGCTTAATTCAGACTTATCTCACTCCTCCATATCAAACCAGGTCCAAATTAAATACCTAGGGACTGAATAAGGTGTGCATGAAATATCACAGTCCCAGTGGGATTAGCAGATATACTTTAATATGAAGTTTTCCTGTTATATAAAACTTTCCCACTCCTTCATGAAGGCAGAAATATTTGGGGATACCTCTCTAGATGATGCATTCTAGTAGAAGACTACTGGCCACACCACAATTCTTCTGTCCTACTCAGGCTAAAAATTGAGTCTCTTTAACTTTAACTCTGTTTTTGTGACTGTTACTGACAAACCATTTAGCAGAGGATGTTCCTAATCCAGCTACATGGTGATTCATAAGATCACCCAATTCCCTACAGGTCACTTGCAATTTGGCTTTTCCCCTTCACTATATTAGGAAACCTCAAAAGTACTGAATCCTTGTTACTCCCATTTAGTCAGTTCCTATGTCTTCCTATGCCTCTGAATATTCATAATTCATTACTTCATAATAGTATTTCATTCCATTTATATAACTAATTTATTTTGTAATTTACTAGTTAATGGGCATCTATTTTGTTTCTTGACCTTTCCCTAACTTTATGTTTTGTAATGCTTAGTACTTAATAAATGCTCATTGAATTGAATTGAAGTGATTGCCTAATATCTGCTAGAAGTTTTCCAGTGGTGGAGGATTCAGTCGTCAAAAGGGAACTTTCCTCTTTTTCATGTAGTTCTAATGTAAAAATTTCTTTCTCAAAATTATCATATTGTGCACCATTTAATATAAGGTAAATGACAAATTAAGAAGAAGAGGGTTAAAGAAGAGAGTATAAAAGCTGACTTGAAACCTAATATTAAAAAACAAAAAATACTAAAATCAGGGTAACCAATTCCATCACTTCCTAGCCAAAAATCTAAGAAGAAATGGAGGCAGTGTACTCAAAGATCATTGTGGAACTGCAGTCAGAAATTAAAAGATACTTGCTCCAGTGGGAAGCTATGGAAAATTTGAACAACATACTAAAAAACAGAGAAAAGCAGAGAAAACACCTTGCCAACAAAAGTCTATATAGTCAGAGCTATGGTTTTCCCAGTAGCAGTGTTTGACTATGAAAGTTGGACTATAAAGAAAGTTGTGCATTGCAGACATTTTTGAATTGTAGTACTGGAGAAAACTTGAGTGTCACTTGGACAGCAAGACTAAATCATAAAAAACTTAAAGAGGGGTTAATCATGCTATGGTCCATGGGTTACAGAGAGTTGAATATGACTGAATAACTGAAAAACAGCAACACCAAAATGTCAAATAATTAATGAAAACACATTAAGTTTAAGTCAGTTAATTAAATTGCACTGTTTTTCCCTTTATCTATAAAACATATATACGTATATGTGCATATATATATGTATATATATATATATAAAACACATATATAATTATATTCAGCATAATCCTGGAGGTACCACCTCACACCTCTCAGACTGGCCAATATGACTAGAAAGGACAATGATCATTGTTGGAAGGGTTGTGGGAAAATTAGGACATTAATACATTGTTGGTGGAGCTGTGAATTCATCCAACCTTTCTGCTCTGGAGAGCAGTCTGGAACTATGCCCAAAGGGAAACAAAAATGTGTATAGCCTTTTATCCATAAATACCACGACTGGGTCTATACCCTGAAGAGATGATGAAAAAGGGTAAAAACATCAAAACATCACTTGTACAAAAATATTCATAGCCCCCCCCCCCCGTTTGTTGTGGCAAAGAATTGGAAATCAAGTAAATGTCCTTCAATTGGGGAATGGCTTAGCAAACTGTGGTATATGTATGTCATGGAAAACTATTGTTCCATTAGAAACCAGGAGGGATGAGAATTCAGGGAAACCTGGAGGGATATGTGTGAACTGATGCTGAGCGAGATGAGCAGAACCTGAAAAACATTGTAGACCCTAACAGCAAAATGGGGATGGATGATCAAACTTGATGGACTTGCTCATTCCATCAGTGCAGCGATCAGGGACAATTTGGGACTGTCGGTGATGGAGAAATACCATCTGGATCCAGAGGAAGAACTGAGGGAGTTTGAACAAAGACCAAGGATTGTTACCTTTAAATTAGAAAAAAAAAAACTGATATCTTATTGTCTGATCTTGCTATCTCTTTTACTTTATGTTTCTTACTTAAGAATATGATTTCTCTCTCCTCACATTCAATTTGCATCAATGTTTACCATGTAAACAATGTAAAGACTGGCAAATTTGCTTTCTTGGAGGGAGGGAAGTAAGATTTGGGGAAAAATTGTAAAACGCACAATAAATAAAATCTTAAAAAATTAGCTTAGCTTTGCATATATATATAGAGAGAGATAAAAAGATATTCAAGGGATACCTATGTTCTTGATACATAATATAAAAATAATCATCTTTTGCTTTTGTTAGTTTATTTGCAAGGCAATGGGGTTAAGTCACTTGCCCAAGGTCACACAGCTAGGTAATTATAAAATTTCTGAGCCTGGATTTGAATTCAGATCCTCTTGACTCCAAGGCTAGTGCTCTATACACTGTGCCACTTAGTTGCCTCTTTTTCTTTCTTTTTAGGAATTTTATACATATGTACATACATGCATACTATCTATCTTGGTATATATATGAAATTGAATTGTTCTCTTTTTCTTTACTTACATAAATAATATATATTATATACAATCTATATTTGAACACATAATATATACATAAGCAACATTATTTATCTTGATTTATATAACTAAACTAAATGTATTTTAACATAAATTATATGTATGCATGATATATATAATATAGATATGCAATATTATCTATTTATCTCTTGGTACATATATATATACTTCGAATTGTTCTCTTTTTCTTTTTTATATAAATAATGCATACTCTAAGTATAATACATACATCTGAAACATTGTTTATCTTGGTGTATATACATATATTTAGCTAAATTGTTCTCTATTTCTTATATAAATAATATACTTCCTTTATATCATTTTAGTTATATGTTTGTATGTATATGTATATATACACATATATAAAACTAAATTGCCCTCTTTTTCTTTCCTCATATAAATTATATATATATATGTAAACACATATCATATACATATGCAACACTATTTATCTTCAACTATCTGTGTTGGTATAGGTATATATACAGCATATACATATGACATTTTCTATCTCTAATTTAGATGGTCAAAAACAATAGTATTCCATACCATGAACCTTATGTGAATTATTTTGCGTTGCTCCCTCTTTAGAATATAACCATGTTAATTATTTTTGTTTGTTTTTAAGACAGTGCCTGACTCATAGTAGGTATTCTTAATGAGGGGAGGGAAAAGAGTGAAAGGGGTAAAGGCGAAAAGTAAAAGGAAAGGGAATATTTATATAGCATTGACTACATTTTAGACACTATGCAAAGTGTTATACAAATGTTATCTCGTTTGAATCTCTCAAGAACATTAAAAGTTAAGTGCTGTAATTTATTCCATTTTACAGTTAAGAGGAAACAGTCAAACTAAAATAAGTGGTTTGCCCAGAATTGTAGCTAGTAAGTATTTGAGGTCAAATTTAAACTTAGGTCTTTCTGATCCCAGGCCCCATCTTCTATCTACTTTACTACCTAACTGCCTCAGAGATCAAGTCTATGAAACTCTGAAGTAAATTGTTCAAATCATAACCCACCTCTACATAATTCTTGACAAGTTCTTCTAACTAATCCTCAATCCTGTCTTGACAAGTACATACAGTTAGGTATAATTCATATGATTTGATTTCTCTACCTGAAAATGGATAACATAGTAAGTCAGTAGTTATTTTGACTCATCCCAACTGTATGTAGAGAAGTACCTTGAAGCTACTCTTTAGAGATCCCTTCACTCTTCACTTATTTATTTATTTGTTTGTTTGTTTGTTTGTTTGTTTGTTTGTTTGTTTGATTGATTTTGGTTAATTTTACTTAATTTGTATATTATTAAAATATTCTTGTTTAAGAGTAAACATAATACCCCCCCCCCCCACAAAAACATAGAAACTCATGAGAAATAAAGTAAAAGCCAGAAAAAAAATGTGTTTCAGTCTGTGTTCTGATACCATCAGCTCTGTCTTGGATGGATTGTATTCTTTATCATGAGTCCATCACAGAAGTTACTTCCATAGTTTTCCACAGTTGCTGTTTCTGATTGTAATTCCCTCCATCCATTCTTCCCCACTACCATCTATTATATTTTCTCTCTCCTTTCACTCTGTCCCTCTTCTAAAATGTGCTGTAGGGTAGCTGAGTGGTGCAGCAGACAGAGCACTGGCCCAGTAGCCAAGAGGCCCCAAGCCCACATACCACCCCAGAAACCCTGTGGTCCCAAACAGGCCACACAATCCCAGCAACTTGCAAAAAGTAAAAAAGAAAATGTGTTATATCTGACTGTTGTCTCCTATGATCTACCCTCTCCTCTATCACCCACATTCCCCCCTTCCCCCGTCCCTCTTCTCTACTTTTTACTCTGGATTTCTATACCTTATTAAGTGTCTGAGGTCGGATTTGAATTCAGGTTCACCTGACTCCAGGGCTGGTGCTCTATCCACTACACCACCTAGCCTCCCCTCTGAGCCATTTTTGATGAGAGGGAATGTTGCCTCATTCCACCTCACCTTGCCCCCCTTCCATATCATAATAAAAGCTCATTGCAAAAAAAAAAATAAAACTATTATATGGAAATATCTTAACCTATTCCACCTCTCCTTTTTCTTACTTCCAGTACATTTCCCTTTTAGCCATTTATTCCATTTTTACAATATGTTATATTTTCAAATTCAGCTCTCCCCTTTGCCTCATCTGTGGAAGCTCCTTCCTGTTCTATTAAATGAGAAGGTTCATATGAGTATCATCAGTATCATTTTTCTATGCAAGAATACCTGCAGTTCATCATTAAGTCACTCATAATTTTGCCAAAAAAATCAAATCCAAATGTGATCACAGAGTTGGATATAACAAAAACAACTCAACAACAGCAAAATTTTTAGTGAGTACTTTTAGTGAGTTCAAATTAATCCACATAAAAAAGCAAGCTTGTTAACATATGCCTTCCCAATGATGGTGTGTGATTGTGATTCTTGGAATACTAGACCATCTAAAATTGTAGAGATTTGGGGTGGCTAGGGTGGCACAGTAGATAGAACCCCGGCCCTGGAGTCAGGAGTACCTGGGTTCAAATCTGGCCTCAGACACTTAATAATTATCTAGCTGTGTGGCCTTGGACAAGTCACTTAAACCCATTGCTTTGTAAAAAAAAACCTACCAAAAAAAGATATATAATTGGAGAGATTCAAAGGAGAGAGACACGATAGGCATATATCAAATATGTGCATTTTCAATGATGAACTGCATGAGAAATGATGTAAAGATAATTAATGTTTAACTAGTAAGAAGTATTGGCTAGTCATGTATAGCATTGAGAGTTGAGATGACCAGGCTAAGCTTTGCACTGCTGCTAAGGAAAGGAAAAGGAGTAGAGAAAAAAAGGCCTTGAGCAAGCACTCTTCTGTGATGCAAATTTCTTTGGATTAAAATCTATGGGAAAACAAATAGGAATCACATTATATGAGAGGGAATGAAAGGAATGGGATCTGGACATATAGAGGGAAAAGTCATATTAATGAAATCACAGATCCATTTATACTTAAGGAAACACTGCATAAAATCAATATGCATGTCATTCGGTTATAGAAAGTTGATGATGAGTGGGGGGTTTTGTTTTTTTTTGTGGGTTTTTTTGGTAAACAAAATCAAATTTTAGATGAACTTTTGTTCTTTTTTTCACCATATGACTAACATGGAAATATGTTTTTCATCATTTTACTTATATACTCTACATCAGATTGCTTGCTATCCATGGGATGGGGTTGGGAAGGTACGGTAGGGAAGGTACAGAAGGGGAAAATTTGTAACTCAAATTTTTACAAATTTTTACAAAATTTTTACAAAATTTTACAAAAATTTTTACAAATCTTTACTTGTAATTGAAAAAATACTAATAAGTGGGGGGAAAGTATGTCTTTGGAGAAAGGAAGTATCTCAGATTCTGAGGGAGATTGATGTTCACTTTATTAGAGAGAGTCACAAGACCCTTTAATAAAGTGCTATTGGTGGAGAGCTCTGATTCAGTGATTTTTTTCTTACAGGTTGGATCACAAAGGTATTTACTGTGTATCAAGCACTGTGTTAGGCATTGGGCATATAATGAAAAGATCTCTGCCATCAAATATCTTACAATTTATTAGCTGAAATGACAAGAACATACATTATATTTTTTGTTTTATTAAAGATTTTATTTATTTTGAGTTTTACAATTTTTTCCTGCAATTTTACTTCCCTCTCCCCACCCCCACAAAAAGCAATATGTCAGTCTTTCTATTGTTTCCATGTTGTACATTGATCCAAATTGAGTGTGATGAGAGAGAAATCAAATCCTTAAGGAAGAGACAAAAATTAAAAGAGATAGCAAGATCAGACAATAATATATATCACTTTTTTTCTAAATTAAATGGAATAGTACTTGAACTTTGTTCAAACTCCATGGTGCTTTATCTATATACAGATAGTATTCTCCGTTGCAGACAGTTCAAATTTTTCCCTGATTGTTGCACTGATGGAATGAGCAAGTCCATCAAGATTGATCATCACCCCCATGTTGCTGTTAGGGTGTACAGTGTTTTTCTGGTTCTGCTCATCTGGCTCAGCATCAGTTCATGCAAATCCCTCCAGGCTTCCCTGAATTCTCCTCTCCTACTTTCTAATAGAACAATAGTGTTCCATGACATACATATACCACAGTTTGCTAAGCCATTCCTCAATTGAAGGACATTTACTTAATTTCCAATTCTTTGCCACCACAAACAGGGCTGCTATGAATATTTTTGCACAAGTGATGATTTTATCCTTTTCCATCATCTCTTCAGGGTATAGACACAGTAGTGGTATTGCTGGATCAAAGGGTGTGCACATTTTTGTTCCCCTTTGGGAATAGTTCCAAATGACTCTCCAGAAAGGCTGGATGAGTTCACAGCTCCACCAATAATGTATTAGTGTCCCAGATTACCCACAACCCTTCCAACAATTATTATTTTCCTTTCTGGTCATATTGGCCAGTTTGAGAGGAGTGAGGTGGTACCTCAGAGAAGGTTTAATTTGCATTTCTCTAATAATTAATGATTTAGAGCAATTTTTCATATGACTATGGATTGCTTTAATGTGCTCATCTGTAAATTTCCTTTGCATATCCTTTGACCATTTGTCAAATGTGGAATGGCTTTTTTAAAAGAAAATATGACTCAGTTCTCCGTATATTTTAGAAATGAGTCCTTTGTCAGAATCATTAGTTGTAAAGATTGTTTCGCAGCTTACTACATTTCTTTTGATCTTGGTTACAGTGGTTTTATCTGTGCAAAAGTTTTTTAATTTAATGGAATCGAAATCATCTACTTTGTTTTTAATGATGTTCTCCATCTCTTCCTTAGTCATAAACTGCTCCCCTTGCCATAGATCTGACAGGTAAGCTAGTCCTTGATTTTCTAATTTGCTTAATTATTGTTTTTATGTCAAAATCTTGTATCCATTTGGATCTTATCTTGGTAAAGGATGTGAGGTGTTGGTCTAATCTAAGTTTCTGCCATACTAACTTCCAATTTGTCCAGCAGTTTTTATCAAATGGAGAGTTTTTATCCCAATAGCTGGACTCTTTGGGTTTATCAAACAGCAAATTACTATAATCGTTTCCTGCACCCAGTTTATTCCACTGGTTCATCACTCTATTTCTTAGCCAATTCCAGACAGTTTTGATGACTGATGCTTTATAATATAATTTTAGATTAAGTGGGGCTAAGCTCCCTTCTTTTGCACTTTTTTTCATTAAATCTCTGGAAACTCTTGACTTTTTATTTCTCCATATGAGTTTACTTACAACTTTTTCTAACTCATTAAAGCAATGTTTTGGAATTTTGATTGGTAGGGCACTAAACAGGTAGTTTAGTTTTGGTAGAATTGTCATTTCTATTATATTAGCTCTAGCTAGACCATGAGCAGTTGACATTTGCCCATTTCTTTAAATCTAATTTAATTTATATGAGAAGTGTTTTATAATTGTTTTCAAAAAGTTTCTGAGTCTGCCTTGGCAAATAGACTCCCAGGTATTTTATATTGCCTGAGGTTACTTTGAATGGAATTTCTCTTTCTAGTTCTTCCTGTTGTATCTCGCTAGACATATATGGAAAAGTTGAGGATTCATGAGGGTTTAGTTTATATCCTGTAACTTTGCTAAAATTGCTAATTGTTTCCAGTATTTTTTTTGGATGATTTCTTGGGATTCTCTAGGTAGACCATCATGTCATCTGCAAAGATTGAGAGTTTTGTCTCTTCTTTCCCAATTCTAATTCCTTCAATTTCTTTTTCTTCTCTAATTGCTGATGCTAGCATTTCTAATATAATATTGAATAGTAGCGGTGATAATGGGCACCCTTGTCTCACCCCCGATCTTATTGGGAATGCCTCTAGCCTCTACCCATTGAATATAATGCTTGTTGATGGTTTCAGATAGATACTGCTAATTATTCTAAGGAACAGTCCAATTATTCCTACACTCTCTAGAGTTTTTTTTTAAGTAGGAATGGGTGCTGTATTTTGTCAAAAGCTTTTTCAGCATCTATTGATATGATCATATCATTTCTGATAGATCTGTTGTTGATATAATTTATTATACTAACAGTTTTCCTAATATTGAACCAACCTTGCATTCCTGTGATAAATCCTACTTGATCATAATGTATTATCTCAGTGATAACTTGTTGTAATCATTTTGTTAAGATTTTATTTAAGATTTTTGCATCTATAGTCATCAGGCAGATAGGTCTATAATTTTCTTTCTCTGTTTTAACTCTTCCTGGTTAAGGTATCAGCACTATATTGGTTTCATAGAAAGTGTTAGGCAGAGTTCCATCTTCCCCTATTTTTCCAAAGAGTTTATGTAGAACTGGAACTAATTGTTCCTTAAATGTTTGGTAGAATTCACTTGTGAATCCATCAGGCCCTGGAGATGTTTTTCTTAGGGAGTACAATGATGGCTTGTTCAATTTCTTTTTCTGAGATGGGGCTGTTTAGGTATTTAATCTCCTCTTCATTTAACCTGGGCAACTTATATTTTTGTAAACATTCATCCATTTTACTTAGATTGTCAAACTTATTGACATAGAATGGGGCAAAATAATTTTGAATTATTACTTTAATTTCCTCCTCATTGTTGGTGAGTTCTCCTTTTTAATTTATGATACTAGAAATTTGATTTTCTTTCTTTTTTTTAAATCAAATTGACCAGAGGTTTATCAATTTTATTGTTTTTTGGGTTTTATTTTTTAATTCAATAGCTTTTTGCTTTCGATTTTATTAATTTCTCCTTTAATTTTTAGAATTTTTTACAATTTCTAAATTGGTATTTAATTGGGGATTTTTAATTTGTTCTTTCTCTAATTTTTTAGATGCATATTTAGTTCATTTATTTCCTCTTTCTCTAATTTATTCATGTAAGCATTTAAAGATCTAATACATCCCCTGACAGCCATTTTGAGTGAATCCCATAGGTTTTGGTATGTTTTTTCATTATTGTCATTATCTAGGATAAAATGATTAATCTTTTCTATAATTTGTTTTTTAGTCCACTCAATTTTTAAAATGAGGTTACTCAGTTTCCAATTTGTTCTGAGTCTATATCTCCTTGGCCCAATATTCTATATGACTTTTATTGCATTGTGATCTGAGAAAGATGTATTCACTATTTCTGCCTTTTTGCAGTTGATCATTATGTTTTATGCCCTAGTACATAGTCATTTTTTTGTGTAAGTGCTATGTACTGCAGAGAAAAAGGTATATTTTTTCTGTTCCCATTCAATTTCCTCCATCAGTTTATCACATCTAGTTTTTCTAACAATGTGTTTCCCTCTTTAGCTTCTTCCTTGTTTATTTTATGATTCAATTTATCTAGATCTGAGAGCAGGAGGTTGAGGTATCCCACTACGAGAGTTTGCTGTCTATGTCTTCCTGTAGTTCAATCAGCTTCTCCTCTAAGAATTGCTATCCCACTGGGTGTATATATATTCAGTATTGAAATAACTTTATTGTCTATGGTACCTTTTAGGAGGATGTATTTTCCTTCCTGATCTCTTTTAACACTATTTTTGCAGCTGCTTTGTCTGAGATAAGGAATGCTACTCCTGCTTTTTTCAATTCAGCTGAAGCAAAATATATTTTGCTCCAACCTTTTACCTTTACTCTCTATGTATCTCTCTGCTTCAAATGAGTTTCTTGTTAGCAGCATATCTTAGGATTCTGGTTTTTAATCCACTCTTCTATTCACTTAATTTTTAAGGGAGAGTTCATACCATTCACATTCAAAGTTATGATTAGTAATTATTGCCCTCCATGCTATCTTCACTCTATTTGTATTTTCCCCTTTTCTGCCCCTTTATCTGTATTCCCCTGTATTTTGTTTCTGAATACAACCCCCTTCAGTGTGTTTGCCCTCCTATATCTATCCCTCCCCTTTCTTTCCCCTTTCCCTTTTTCATTCCTTTTGTTAGTCCCCTTCCCCCTCCCCCTCCCTTTCTCCACCCCCCCCCCCATTTTCCCCTTTTAATACTTGAAAGGCTAGATTTTTTTAAGTTAACTGAGTATGTGCGCAAGTTGACTTTAAGTTAAGTCTGATGAGAAGATGATTCAGGTGTTTCTCATCTCCTCCCTTCTTCCCCTCTATTGCCATAGGTATTTTGTACCTCTTAGTGAAATGAGATTTACCCCATTCAATCCCCTCACTCCTCCCATATCCTTCCTGTTCCCCTTTTTAAGGAGGTAGTGTTTTTAAAATCATTCTATCTGATTCATAGAAAATTCTGAGTATCTGTCACTTCTATCTAAGTACATTCCATCTAATAGAGTTAAAATTCTTGAGAATTATTAGAATCTTTCTTTCTGGTGGGGTTCTGGCCAGTTTCATCCCATTAGATAGCAGTCTCATGCATTGGTCATGAATATCCATCACTTCTGGCTAGGTATATTCTCTCTGTTAGAGTTACAATTCTCAAGAGTTATGAGAATCTTTTCCCCCATGCTAGGATATAGCCAATTTAAACTTACTGGATAGCAGTTTTTTCCCTTTTACTGCCCCTTTTTTTTGTTTTGTTTTGGTTTTTTTTTACCTTTTCATGTGTCTCTTGAATCTCCTGTTTGATGTCTAAATTTTCATCAGGAATTTTTGGAATTCTTCCATTTCATTAAATGTCCATCTTTTCCCCTGACAAAGAAGACTCAGCTTTGTGGGATAGTGGATTCTTGGCTGAATTCCAAGCTCCCTTGCTATTCAGAATATCTTGTTCCAGGCCCTTTGATCCTTTAACTTTGATTTAGCCAGGTCTTGCATAATCCTTACTGTGGCTACTTGGTATTTAAATTGTTTTCTTCTGACTGCTTGCAGGATTTTCTCTTTTATCTGATAATTCTGGAATTTGGTCACAACATTCCTTGGTGTTTTCATTTTAGGACCTCTTTCTGGAGGGGATTAATGTATTCTTTCAATAACTACTTTGCCCTCTGGTTCCATGATATTAGGGCAATTTTCCATCATTAGATCCTGTAAATATTAACTCCAGGCTTTTTTTCTCTTCAATGTTTTCAGCAAGTCCAATAATTATCAGGTTGCCCCTCAGTGGTTTTTCTGATGAGATGTTTTACATTTTCTTCTATTTTCTTCTATTTTTTGGTTTTGTTTAATAGGCTCTCATGAAGTTTCATGAAGTCATTAGTTTCTGCTGACTCCATTCTTTTTTTTATGGAGGAGTTTTCTTCATTTACCTTTTGCAGCTCCTTTTCCACTTGGTCGTTCTACTTTTGAAAGTGCTCTCTATTTGAGAGAATTATTTTCATTTTGCATTTGCCCAATTGAGGATCTGAGAGAATTAGTCTCATTTTTTATTTGACCAATTGTATTTTCTAATGATTTGTTTTCTTGTTGCAGGGTGCTAATTGTCTCTCCAAAATTTTCCAATTTATTTTTAAACTCCTTCCTTATTTCTTCAAGGAAGTATTTCTGTGCTAGAGACCAAATCATATTCTCCTCAGAGGTTCTAGGTCTCTCTGAGTTAGGGTCTTTTTCTTCAAAGAATTTTTCTCCTCTTGTGGAGGGTCTGGTTCACAGAGGTTTGGTGTTGGGATCCCAAGTTTTATTCCCTGAGTGCAATTTCTCTGACTGGCCAGTAGGAGGTGCTGGTTGCTATCTCTGGAGTGTCTGTGACCTTGATTGAGGCCTTTTCCCTTAGCCTGGAGGGCATGATTGAAACTGTTAAATATTTTTTTCTTCAATCAGGGTGGGCTTTATCCTGGGGGTGAGATCATCCCTTTCCCTATTGTCAGCTGGGTTGTTTCTTCTGCTCACACACCTGTGCCTGGGGCAGAAGGTCTGTCATTGTGTTTGTTCTGGGAACAGGCCTCAGCCACAATGGAGGGGTAGACTCAGAGTTCCTCAGACCAGAGGAGCCCCGGGATGGTGTCTGCAGCTCTCCTGCAGTGGAACTCTCCCCTCAGCTCTGTCTGCAACTCCGGAGGGTCAGCGCTAACACCAAGCCCCGGTGGTCTAGCCTTGCTGCTGATCAAGCAGGTCTAGCATGGCAGCCCTCAGACTCCCAGGGCTCCAATCCAGTCCCTAATTGGGCTGATGTGCAGCTGATCCACCCTCTGCACCTGGAATCACCCACAGCTGCTGAGCACAAATTCTGAGGTAGATGTTCTTTCTCCTGGCTTTTCTTTCTGGGTTTTGTGGATCAGATTTCTATTAAGAGGTTTGTTTCTTATCATAGATGGGGAAAGATCAGGAGACTTTAGAACTGTGCCTGTCTTCTCTCAGTCATCTTGGCCTGAAGTCCTAAGAACATACACTATTGAAAGATTTGAATACTCAGATCAGTCTAAGATCACACTTATATAGACATTTTCTCTCATAATGCTAACATTAACTCACCCATGTTTCCTGTCCTCTGTGCCTATTGTCTGTTTTCTCTTATATATTCCCGACAGGTGATCCAACCAAAATCTGGAGGTCTTAGATTATTTTTAAAATTATGAGAATTATCATCAGAGCCACATGGATGAACCAGAACTTTCACTAAAGGAGCATGCTTAGGCCAGCTATTTATCATTCCTCTCCACATGCAATCTGAACTTCCTCTATCACCTAGGTGGAATTTTGGATAGAGAATTGGACTTGGAATCAGGAGGATTGGAGTTTGTATCTAGCCTTAGACACTTGACATTAACTAGGTGAGTGACTTTGGGCAAGTCACTTAACCCTGATTGTCTCACATCTGGCCACTTGGACTCAGATGGCACTGGAGGAGAAAGTGAGGCTGTATGCCTTGGTTCGGCACCACCTTCCTCAAGTCCAATTCATGTGCTTGTCATGGCATCACCTCCCTGATTTCATGGTCCTCTTCAAGAATGAAGGACAAACAATTACAATCACCTGGAGATCCTGGTTCACTCACATCTTATTCTTTTGAAAGGTGCCCCAGAGACTTCCTCTACAATGCTACCAGGTTTGTTCATTTCCTTTTTAGCTTCCCTTAATACAATTTTCTTTGGAAAATAAATACCTTGAGGGAAGAAACTATGAATAGTCTGGAATCAGGAAGATTTGAATTCAAATCCAGCTCTGGATACTTACTAACTGGGTAACCTTGGGTGAAGTAATCACTTAATGTATGTTTGCCTCCATTTCCTCATCTGTAAAATGGAGATAATAATAATAATGGGTTAGGGCTGTTGTAAGTATCAAATGAAATAAGAGTAAACACTTAGCATAGTGCCTTACACTGTATAATGCTAGCTATTATTATTATTCTTAGGACTTGGCACATACTAAGTACTTAAGAAATGTTAGTAGACTGAAGAACTACCAAATATCCATAGTATCCATCAAATAAGTAGCCAACCTTTTTTTTAATCATGTTTTTCTTTCTTGGAAATTTTTGCCCAAGTTCTAATTTGTGATACCTTATTTATAATGTTCTTGCTATCACCCACTGTGTACCTCCTCATTGTCCTTTGGGTGATACTCATTTTTAATGCAGTCAACACAAATAATTATAACATAGAACACAATTGTGATAAATGAATAGGAAAGATGTAAATAAAATGTTATAAGAGAATCAAGTATGGAGCTCTCACTAAATGGTTATAAATATTTACAATATCTTGCACTGGTTATGGTGAATCAGGATATTTGCATTGGCATTTATAATGTCAACTTTAAGTTCATGACATTGACTTGATGTGATGCAGGCAGTCTCCTCCTCTTGTTGGCTCTGCAGCATCCCATTGGCCCTGGCATGGTGCTGATGCTGCAGCTGACAGTGACTCACTCCTGCATCCTTTGTCATTACTGAGTAGTGACTGCAGGCTGAATGTATCTTTTCTCCTCTGCTGGGAAAGGCTACCTGGAGTGAATTACCAATGTACTGCTGTCATAATGATCCCAGTCACTGAGAGAGATGGGAGCAAAGTCTGTGGCAATAAGAGAGTGAAGCTAGGACTAGGAAGAAACCTAAGTACTGGTTTCAAGTAATAAACTTTCAGAGGTTTTCAGTCTTGTTTGCTCATCTTACTCCATTACAATGTATGACATGGTGTGGAAATAGTGGGTTTTCTTTAAATTAATGAGCACTAATAATAAATAATAAATATTTGTTGAATGTCATGAAATAAATAAATATCCCCAGGAAAGAAAGTAAGATGAAGGAAAATAAATACAGGACATTGGCTATAATCACAAATGAACATAGGACCTCAAAAATAGAAGCAATCAACAAGTAGAAAGTTGAGATGAAAGAAACCAAATAACTTCACTTGGCCCTATGAAGCCATGGGATCTAAACACTTCATCACCAAATATCCAAGAAGTGTTGACAGAAGAGAGCTATGGATGGAAGGAGAAGGCAAGATGTTGATTAGAAAAGTAGTTATAATATTTTCCAGACCATGAGATTTTTCTCTAATTTTCTGAATTTTGAATATGTTTTTGTCCACTATTCAAATCGCACTCCATGATGTATACTGTTATTCCATTTTTCTGCTTCATCACTTTTTGTTCTTAGCTCTGTTTGCTCAGTTTTTCAAATACTAATAGGAAAAATACCTAGCTCTTTGGGTTGGGAGGGGGGAAAGTCTGAGTGACTATGCAACATTTTTTAAATAATTTTTTTAATTAGAAGAATTTATTTGTTCTGTTATACTAATATCAGAGGGGCAAAAAGAGTGGCATTGATATTTCAGATGTGCTACCCCCCCACCCCCCTCCAGGTCATCACCAGATCTTGCTTTTGGATTAACTTTCAAGGAGAGAGAAGTTAGGCATTTTCCAAATTCTGCCTCAACTTAAGCCCAATTTACATGCAAATCAAGATATTACAGTCCCCTTTGAGAATGAAGGATGAACTACTACTGTTACTACTACTACTACTACTACTACTACTACTGCTACTACTCATTCTTTTATTTTTAAATAGTACTTTATTTATTTTCCAATTGCATGTAAAATTTTCAACTTTCATTTGTTTTAAGATTTCGAGATCCATATTTTTCTCCCTCCCTCCCTCCCATCCCCACCTCCCATCCAAGACAGCAAGTAATCTCATACAGGAACAAAAATCCATTCTTGACAGCAGTTTGCTATCAGATATCAGACTTAGGAATTTTTGTTCCTTAAAATCAAAAATTGCTAACAGGGTTTGGAACTTGCATGCAGTTTCATTCTTTTCGTAATAATTTTGCTTCAAGACAATTCTTAAACTTCTAATTTATTAATATATTTGCTTAATATTCATAGCTACAATAAAAATGTCCCATAACTGACTTCTTTTGGTACATCTGAATATGGTTATGAGCAATTAAATTGGCTAAATAGAGTTGGACAAGGAACTAAAAATTTTAGGAATGTGTTTTACAGTAGTTGTATTTAAATTTCCATCAGAACATCTTATTGAAGCAGGGCACAGATACAATACTGTAACTATTTTTTGTGAAGGGTACCCTCCAATCTCCACATTTCCTAAATAGCTTGGACCCTTTGGGGCAAGAAAGGCAAAGCATGAAGCATGCCACCTATGTCCAGTGAGTAATGTCTTAGCCAATTCTTGGAGGTCACCCATGTGGCATGTGCTTAGAATACCTGGAGCCAGGTACTAATCCTCTCACTGAGCACAACTCTTTTCTTCCTTTTTGCTTTTTCCCCCCCTCTTGGATAAGAGCTTCCCCCTTTCCCTCTAAGCCAGATTCACACAATCTGGTCATATGACTAGATCAATTTGGCCCTAATTGCGTGTGGCTGGATCTATGTTGATCTAAACTTTTTGTCTCCTGTCTTTTTTCCTCTTCTGGGCTTCCTGCCTTTTCCTTCTCCCTTCCTTCCTCTAAATTTCTTCTCTTTTCCCTTTTTCCTACTTAACTTGATTATTCTTTACCCAGCTTATCTTGCTTGCTGTTTTTCCTACTAAATGCAAGCACTCACTCTCATTTTTGCTCTCTAACAATATGGCCCCACCTCCATGTGACTGGCTCTATGTTGATCTAAGCTTCTCTGACTTTTACTCTCTTCTCTCTCCTAAGCTTTCCTTCTTTTTTCCATTTAACTTAACTTCTTTTTTCCCAGCTCGTATCTACCAATATGACTCCAGCTCCATATTGGATCCTTGCAGGTCTAAACCCAGTCATTTCTTATGACTGTTTTCCATTTCCTTTCCTCTTTCCCCTCAAACATTTTTAACCTCAACTTTTGTTATTTACTCTGTCCTTATGTAGCTTGCTACCTCTCCAGATAAGTTTAATTTGTGAACCTGTTTTTGGTCTGTAATACGTATGAATTTTGCAGGTTTGTAAATTAAATTCTAAGCATTTTTGTACCTCCAGGGTCAATCTTTGAGTTTTTCATTTAGAGACTGAGCTCAAAATTTTAGACTACCCTTTCCCTGAGTACACTCTCTTTCCTGTCATCAATACTTGTTCAACAAATATTTTCTTCTATTTGTATGTCATAAATAATCAGTTCTATCAACTGGGAAGAGACTCACCTGAAAGGTCAAAAGGGGGGTTAGAAAGCCACAGTTTAAGCAGGATAGCAATGGAAGCAAATGGAATATCAAACTGTTTATTAAAGGAAGGCATGGTGGACTATGTCAAAACAGACTCCAGCAGAGGGTGGTGGTGAGGACAAGCCTTTTATAGGATAAAGGATATAGGAAGCAAACTGGCATGGTTTCCACAGGGATTGAGAGTTTTTTGGGATCTCCATGAAGCATGTGAATTGTTTGGGGTCACCAAGGTGAGATTGAGAGTTATTTTAGATTTCTATTGAGGGTAGGATTCATATATTTTCAGGAAATAATATTCAACAGAACTCTTCTGGACAAAAGTGAAAACAAGGTCTGGATCTAACATCAGTTTACTTGCTTTGCTTATAATTCATTTATTATCACGAGATATTCTTGAATATAACATATACAAAATGAAACATCTTCTCCCTGTAACCCATCCCTCCTCTAAACACCCCTATTTCTTTTGAGGGCATCACTATACTTCCACATTTGAAATTTCAGCATCATCTTCAACTGTCCCTTCTTTTTCTATCCCCATGCATGATTTGCTGTCAAATCTTAATACTTCTAATTAAAATCATTTGCGTCCATTCCTTTCTCTCTAGGTGAGGCATATCTTTGCCTGGAATATTGAAATAGTCACCTCCTAATTGGTCTCCCCTCTTCCAATGCATTTGATCTCCATTCTATTCTTTCTAAAGCTGACAAAATAATATATTAAGTTAAATATGTCAAATTATGTAATACTCCTCCTTAATAAGTGTTGTGATCCCTTAAGAAGAAAAAAAATCTTACAGTTATAGTTATCCAAATGTAGATGGTCTGCCTTTGCTCTCTTCCTCATTCTATGTCTTCAATCAAAGATAAAAAACCGGGTCTGTATGATGTAGAGGGAATCATTTCTTGGGTTCATATTGGACTGAATGGCCTATGAAATCCTTCCAATTCTGAAATTATGTGATTCTCTAAAATCTGGAGACAGAGATATCACCTAGCTTGGTGGAGGAAATACAATGTGTCAGTAGCCATTGTTCCCCATTCTAACTTTGTCTGCTTTTCTAGGAGAACAGTAACTTATCAATGGCACAATTCACCAAGATAATGTCATTTATAGATGATATTCTTTTGCTCTTTGAAAAATATTCAGCTTAAAACCTATGAAACTTATTATGTCATGACAATAACAATGTAGGAACTGTTGTATCTAAGTGAATGTAATATTGAAGCGTACTTGAAAGAAGACATGCAATTTATGAAAGACTATTCTCCAAAATTGCTAAAATGTTGAGGACTATACTTATCTATGCTTATTCTTTATCTCTTTAATCAAGCAACATTACTACAAAGCTTATGCATCTGTGGGTTCAAAAAAAAGAAGGAAAAAGGTCCATATGTACAAAAATATTTCTATGCAAAATTTTTGTTATATAAAAGAATTGGAAATAAGAGATGTGCCTGTTTATTGAGGAATGCCTGACTGCATATCTGGATACATTTACAGTGTCTAAAAACCTCAGTTGCATTTTACAGTTTGGGGTTAGCAAAATGGCATAGTGATTGATATCTTTTTTTTTGGACTTCCTGATTAAGATAACCTGGAGTCACATCTCAATGGGTAAAAGCAGGAACAATGAATGAAAGTTATAATGACACACATTTAGGCTTAATGTTTAGAAAAACTTCTCCTTTATTTAAATTATCCAAACTGGAATGGGTTACCTGGATTATAGTTGTTTACTCCTCCTGGGAATTATTCAATTAAAGTTTAAATGATTACTTATTGAATAGATTATTATAGTGATTTCTTTTGGGTTATGGATTACAATATATAGCCACTGAAGTTCTAATTTTGAAATGCTATGATGCTGTGTCTACAGAAATGAAGAATAAAAGTTCTCTTCCCTCAAAGCTTATAAGCAACCTTACATTTGATTTCTTCTTCCTCTAATCTGGCACTAAATATTGTACTTTTACATTGATTCCATTTATCAGCCTTCATACTACCTTTCTCTTTATATGTAAAGGGGATACTGCGTCCTTTAGCCAGAATTCTGATGCTCTGACACAGCTTCATTGGTTTCGTTTTTGCCTCATATAGTCTGTACCAGTTGATGTAACCTGTTGCCAATATTGGCATTAGTGAGTTCAAATGCAGGATGCAGATGTAGGACTGATATCAAAACTTTCTTTTTTAAAAAATATATTTATATAGTATTTTATTTTTTCTCAATAACATGTAGAAACAATTTTAACATCCATTTTAAAATAAATTTTGAGTTCCAAATTCTCTCCCTTCCTCTCTTCCCCAACACCATTGAGAAAGCAAGCATTTTAATTTAGGTTATAAATATATAGTCATGCAAGACATTTCCATAATAGTCAAATTAAAAAAAAAAGAAAACATAGACCTCCAACCCCCCAAAAAGAAAAGAAACTTCAAGAAAAATACAGTTTAAAAAAGTTTGCTGCAATCTGTATTGAGACCTCGTATGAAAATTTGAAGGTCCAGGGAAATAATGTGTAATATGACACTGACATACTAATATTCTTGTTATTAGGTCCCTCTTACAATCTTTAGCTATTAAGTTGTTTTTCAACTGAAGACAGAGTTTCTAGGATAGAATTACGGTTGAATTGACTGGGAATTGACTGTGAACCCATCACAGTAAGAGTACAAAGCAACTTAAAATCACACAATCAGTTCTTTCACCCCCAGCCAGTAATACCTCATGACCACCCTGTCTTGGAAGAATATAGATACTTTCTTCAGTTAGAGCCTTATCAGAATAATTTTAGATTTTTTTCTATAGTCTTCACCACACAACTATACAGGTGTAGACTGAACAACCGGAGAAATTTGATCAGGAGTCTGGGACAGCTGTGTCTTGGTAAAATGTTGCTATTAATGCAAATAAGGTTTTTGTTTGTTTGTTTGTTTTTGTTTTTTTTAGGTTTTTGCAAGGCAATGGGGTTAAGTGGCTTGCCCACAGCTAGGTAATTATTAAGTGTCTGAGACCAGATTTGAACCCAGGTACTCCTGACTCCAAGGCTGGTGCTTTATCCACTATGCCACCTAGCCACCCCAACATTTCTTATCTTGTTTTTAAATCCACTTTATTTCCAAATATATTCCTTTACCTTACTCTGCTATGTGAGCCAACCCTTTTAAAAATTTATATGTACATATATATGCTTTTAAGTGTCTGAGACCGGATTTGAACCCAGGTACTCCTGACTCCAGGGCCAGTGCTTTATCCACTACGCCACCTAGCCGCCCCAAATAAGGTTTTTAAGAATGGGGAGAAGAGTCAAAGAGAATGATGTTTTTTAGATGGGCAGAATAATGACAGACTCTCTTCCTGAAGGAAACTTTTCTGTGGTTGCTAAAGCAAAGGATTCACAAAAAGCCAATTGATGGCCAGCTTGTGGGGTTGCTAGTAATACTAAGAAAATTCAGCACCTAAAGCAGTATGGACTCTGTAGCCTCACCCAATCTTAAATCATTTTCTGAAGCATCTGCCCATTTAGATCAATGAGAAAGACACAATAGTTAGAGCATAGAGGAAAGGAAGATCAAGAGATTTGTTGTTATGGTGTTTTTCAATCATTTTAGTCATGTTATACTCTTCATGATCTCATTTGGATCTTCTTGGCAAAGATACTGGAATAATTTGTCATTTCTTTTTCTAGTTCATTTATACAGATGAGGAAATTGAGACAAATAAGGTAAAGTGACTTGCCCAGGATCACACAATTAGTACCTGTCTGAAGTCAGAATCTGAACTCACAAAAATTAAGTCTTCCTGACTCCAGATCAGGGACACCATTTATCCTACCTCCCATCTAGCTGCTCTGCAGGTTGTAATGGGTAAAGCTAAGGAAATCCTTTGATTTTTCTTGAAGCATTTCAAGCATTTAGCACCAAATAATAGCAGATCTCCAAGGTGAGGGAAAAATTATTTCTTGTCTAGCTAAAGAGATGAAGGAAGCTGAGATATCTCGTAATAGCCAACTCCCTTACATCAATCATATGTTGTGTGTGAGGAAAACAGATAGTACCTGGCAGCTTACAATAGACTACAAAGTGTCCTACAGTGATGAGTATGATGACTTTAAAGTCACCATAACCCTCACTATAGCTGTTTCTGATTTTGTCAGTTAAAGGCCTGGTGAGTGGCACGGAATTGGTGTCAGGGGATGTCATGCACAACTGTGCTGATTAGAAGCACCCCAGTTTGGGTTGCCACTGCAAGGGAGAAGAAATTACCATACACTAGGTGAGTGCAGTAGTAGAAGGGCAGGGATCCTGCTAATTGTGGGCACTTGTTGAACAGAAGATTCCCTGGTTTCAGTTTCTGGGCAGACAAGAGAGATGTAATTTATAGCCATGGAAGAACCACAGGGAGCAAAATCTTTTGTGAGACTGGGGGTCCTAGTCTTGGCTTAGTAGTAGAAAAGAGAGCCCTAGGTTGAGGCTTGGGATAAACCTCAGGAAAAAAAAAACACTAAGTAGGACCTAAAGCTTAGGATGTTATTTCCCATATCTTAGTTCTTGTATTTGACTATATTAATATTTGCTTAAAACAAGATAAAACAAAAATAATGAATAAAAATGAGTAAGCAAAGGAGAAAGAACCTAACCCTAGAGAGTTACTATGGTGATAGAAAAGGATTGAGTTCACATTCAAATGAAGATTAAGGAGCTGAAAAAAAGAAGCCACTCCTTTCTCAATGAGTTATAAAATGGGTCCAAGCATAAAAAGAGTATTTCGAAAAACTTAAAAAGGACTTTAAAAAACAAATAAGAGAAAATTAGGAAAAATTAGAAATAATAAGAGCAACCACACAATATCAAGAAAATTAAGAAAAGAAAGCCAATCAAAAACTTAATAAAATAATTTCTTCAAAACTAGAATTGGGCAAAGGGAAGCTAATGACATATGAAGTTACTTGAATTAATAAAACAAAATCAAGGAATGAAAATAAAGAGGAGAATGTGAAATATCACATTAGAATAACCACTGGTCTGGAAAACAGATTGAGGAGAAATAATATGAAAATAATTGAACTTCCTGAAAATTATAATAAAAAGAATATGTTGATGAATCATCAAGGAAATTGCCACAAAATTCTGGAACAAGAAGGCAAATCAGAAATTGAAGAAAATCCTGAAAAAGATCACAGGAGGAAAATATACAGGGATATCATAGCCTAAGTTTTAAAACTCCCAGATTGAGAAAATACTAGAAGTAAAAAGAAAAAGAGCAATTTAAATATCATGAAACTACAATAGGATTATATAAGACCTAGCAGTTACTATATTGAAATACCATAGATCTTTGAATACTATGTTCCATAATACAAAAGAGATGGGGATATGACTAAGGGTAACTTTTCCAACAAAGTT
This sequence comes from Macrotis lagotis, assembly GCF_037893015.1. NCBI lineage: Eukaryota > Metazoa > Chordata > Mammalia > Peramelemorphia > Peramelidae > Macrotis > Macrotis lagotis. Next base: position 540,526,601 of record NC_133658.1, read on the forward strand.
GAGTATAGGTTGAATAAAAAAAAAATGGATATTTAGTGAACTAAAAGATGTTTGTGACAAAAACAGCAGAACTTAAGGAAAAATTTGATATATGAAATCAAGAAGAATTATCAAACATTAAAGACCATTATAAGGGAATCAGCAAGATCAAATTGCTTACTTCACATATATGGAAAATATTAACAGTTCTGTTATGACTATCATCATAGAAGATCATCAAGAAAGACAAACTGAGCTGAATATGATGAGGTGATTCAAAAAATAAAATTGTAGGGAGAAATAAAAAGAGTAATTTCCTCATATAAATGAATAAAAAAGGAAAAATTGATACAGAAAAGGCTAGAGGGGGAAGGGCAGGTAGTGATGAAATCTTTCTTAGAGAATAGATGAATTAACAGAAAAGCAAATATATATATATATATGTGTGTGTGTGTGTGTGTGTGTGTGTATACACATATATGCATGTGTGCATATGTATATATTTAGAAGTGTATTAAAGTATTCTAAATTCTAAAAGAAATTTGATGGCAAGGGAATAGTGTGAAGAAAATGATTGGGGGGGCTACTGGAGTGACTGGTAAGTTAAGGAACAGGAGGCCAGGTAAGTAGATAGAAATAAAGCAAAGGAGGGATAGGAATAGGGTCAAAATGATAGTGAGGAATAATAGAAAGGAATAAACAGCAAGTAATTATGTTTTACAATGTGAATGGAGCAAATTTATACAGAAAATAGAAATTGATAGAAGATTAAAAATTTGAATTCCACAACATGCTGCTTTCAGAAAAAAAGCTATAGAAGTGAGATATATGCAAAGATAAAATAAAGATCAGGAAAATAATTTATTTTCTTTTTTTGGTCTGTTTTTTTTGGGGGGGTTGCAAGGCAGTAGGGGTTAATTGGCTTTCCCAAGGCCACACAGCTAGGCAATTAATATGTGTCTGAGGTCAGATTTGAACTCAGGTACTCCTGACTCCAGTGTGGTGCTCTATCTACTGCATCACCTAGCTGCCTCTAAAATTTATTTTCTAAAAACAGCAAGGGGCAGTAATCATGATCTCAGACAAAGTTAAAGCTAATATAGTTTTACTCAACAGAGAAAAATCAGAAAACTATACTATGTGTCAGCAATATTATTCAATATTATTTTAGATCATTTAAAATAACTAGGCAACATAAAATATCTTAGACTATAGCTGCTGAAGCAGACACAGGAACTATATGAACATAAACATAAAACACTTCATGCAAATGAAGTCAAATCTAAATAATTGAAGTAATATTTATTGTTCATGGGTAGGTAATGTTAATATAAAAATAAAATAAATATTTTACCTGATTAATCAATTTATTTGATGCCATCACAATTAAATTACTGGAAAAAATTACTTGAGTGAGAAAAAATAATAACAAAGTTCATTTGGAAGTAAAGATCAGGAAGATCAGGAAGAATTCTGATTCAAAGAAACCAGGGAAAAAAGATATACAGGAAGAAGATTCAGAAATATTGACCTTAAACTCTATTATAACATGAGAGCATTGTTGATGTGTAAAACACAATTTGGAGTTTTAAAAAACTGACATGTTCTTGTTCACTTATGAATATACCTCTTTTTCTTCTTTCTGACCCTATAAGTCATCTGCTGTGATGAAGATCAAGATAGGCAGGAAAAATAAAAAGTTTTTTAAAAAAAGTTAACACATTAGCTGCCTGTCTATATATATATATATATATGTATATATATATATACATATATATATACATATATATATGTATATATAGTACATACATATATATGTTGTTTCTTACTTATAGCCTCCTAAAAGGAATGAAAATAGATAGACTTTCTCATATCTTCCTTGGTTCCAATCTTGATCATTATAATTAGATATCACCCAATTTCTTGTTTTCTCTTTTTATGATTAACATTACCATGGCTATTGCCATTGATGTAATTATTTTTCTGGTTCTTATATAAACCTGTATTAAGTCATTGTGGGTTTCTCTCTGATTCTATAAAACAGTAATATTTATTACTGTTATAGCATAATAATATATCATTACATTCTTATATTATAATTGTTTATCCTTTCCCCTAAAATTGACACCTTCCTAACTTCTAGGTTTAAGCTATCACTAAAAAAAAAGACTATGATGAATATTTTGGGGCATTTCTGTTTTCTACTTGCTGGGGGCAAACACCCAGAACTCCAGTGGGTTGTAAAGATTCACCCAGGTAATTCAGACTATTTGATAGGTTACAGGAAGCTGCTGTGTTTGTGCAGAAGAATGACAGAGTCGGGGCTGTGCTTTCAATGATAACATAATTCATGTGTCTTAATGTTTTCTCTTATTAGTGTTTATTGTCATTATTGTATTTCCCAAAGTGCCACTTTCTGAACATAGTTTCCCTTTAGTTTCAGTGAGCAGCCATTCTATTAATTTCACTATGCATACTATCAAGAGGCTATTGTCATCACTAAGAATATAATGAAGAGTTCCGGGTTTGCTCTGAATTTTATTGCTCAGTGAACTGTGTCTTTATGTAATCTCTAGGTGAGAGCAAGGAATGAGAGAAAGGAGAATATGATAAAACTTGAATAAATATTGAAGGGTTTCTGGTTCAGTTCTTGGTCACTTAGCTTTACCAAAACAAACAAACAAACAAACAAACAAACAAACACCAACAGTCAAAATAGTGATTGAAGATTTGTTTAAAGATTTGGGGAAATAAATGCTAAATTTTCTTCCATATCTTATTCTTCCATTTCATTTCTCCAACAATAATGAATATTTTCTAAAATGGTACAGTAAAAAGGAATGACTATTCATTGAACATGTTTCTAATATGTTTACTTTATTGGTTGGCTTGCTCAAGCTAAACTATTTTCACACTAATATTTTCCCAGAAATAGATCATTAATACCACATAACTACACTAAAATTTTCATGGGGTGCTAGTGGCCACCCTATTGTCGGTGAACAAACTTCCCATCACCAATCATTTCATGGGAAAAGAAAAATTATAATGGGGAGGTGAAGAATAATAATAACCCATTCAATCAATGACCCAGGAAAATTTCTACCTCTATTTATGGAATTGATATCTCTCATAGTAAGGCACAATGGAAAAAAAAAGAGTAGGATAGAGCAAAAATCTACAAAGCAATAACTCATTAACAGTTCAGAGGATGAGATTCTAAAGAGGAACATTTGAAACTTTAATATAAGAAAATACAGATGAAAGAATGAATAAGTAGGTACAAGGACCATGAATTAAAGAAGAAAATTCTAAAACAGACAGAAATAAAGAGAATTAATAGAGATAATACGGGATATAAATCTCTTTAGAGAGAGAAAAAGGAGAAAACATATTTAAAAAGGCAACCAGCAACAGACAGTGAAGAAAGAAGAGGAAAGGAAAATTTACTTGACAACTTAACTGAGGGAGAAAAAAATGGGAAATAGGTCACTAGATAAAACAAATTAATAAGCAAAATGTCAAAACTGAAGAAAGGGCTGACAAATGGTGGGAGGGATTCTGAAGGTGAGAAGAATAGAGCCTGGGGGGGGGGGGGAATAGATTTGCCTTGAAGTTGATTAAGCAAAAATAACTGAAGAGACAGAATGCAAAAGCACTCTTTTCATAGAAGAGGAATAACAAAATATCATAATTCAGAACAAAACAATATTAGAGACAAATGGGAAAAATTATGAAACTAACTCATAACTTTAAATGTGACTGTATTAAACAATCCAATAAAAAGAATAAGAGTGACAAATTGGAAAAGGAAATCCATTACTATATACGAGAAAGGTCTAAAAGAGCAAAGACACTTGCAGAATAAAAATGAAGTACTGAAGCAAAATATATTATATATCAAATAATCAAAAAAAATCAAAACCCAAAGTTGTTATCATTATGTCAAATAAAGCAAAAAGAAAAATTTATAATGCAAAATGAGATAAATATGAAATAGATACTGTATCATGCTGAAAAAATCATAGAAATTAGCAAGTAGATATTAAATCAATATAATTCAGAATACTTAGCACTTAAAATGATAAAGCAAAAATGAATTAAAATCAAGGAGTCACAGAAAAATGTAAAAATAGAGAATTCAATGTCAGCCTCAGCTTTGGAGAAATCAAAAGTTAAACAAAAGGGAAATGTAAAAATGAATAAATTACTAGAGAAAATGAGAAAAGATGTAGGTTATCTAAGTATATATGTATTTGTATATATGAATACAACATGGAATTTCTACAAAATCTAAACAAGCATTAGGGCACAGATATATTGTTAATATATGTTAAATGGTAAAAGTAACGAACATCTTTTACAAAAAATAAAGTGTTAATAATAGCTATCACTTCAGTGAATAAAATCAGAAAAGTCAAATTCACATGGTGACTTAACAAGAAATTATGAGTAGAAGTAAATCAGAAGTAATTCATGGGGGAAAAAGACTTACTTGAAAGAAACTGATAAAAAGTACAAAATTTCTGGATTGTACAAGTAGTCCTCAAAGAGAAAATTATATGTCTAAAATTTTTTAACAGTATATAAAAAGAGAATTCATGAATTAAATGTACATTTAAACAATTAGAAAGTCAACAAACAAGTCCAAAATTAACACAAAGAGTAGATACTAAACGTTAAAAGATAAATAAAAAATTAGAATTCAGAAAATCCATAGAAATAATAAAAATCACTAAAGTTGGTTCCTTAAAAATACTTAAAAATTTTAGACAATCTGTTTAAAAATCAGAGAGAATGATAAAACCCTCAAAACTATCAAATTAACAAACTCATTCACAACAAATATAGACGAAATAAAAATAATTATCAGAATCTACCATACATAGATATATGCATGGTAGAACACAAAAGAACCAAAGAAATAACCTCAAATGTATAAAATACCTAAATGATCAGAGAACCAAATAAAGAACTTAAATCATCTCAGAAAATCAAAAGGAGCTAGCTGTAGAAGAATTGTTAAAGGAAAATGCTCATGGTCTTGGAAGTTTCACAAGAAAATTATATCACATTTAAAAAAAAAATAGTATTATTATTATTATTATTATTATTATCCAAATTATTTTCTAAAATTGAGAAGGAAAACATTCTTATATTATGAATCCTAATAACTAAAGCAGAGAAAGATAAAGCAAAGAATCATAGACTAATTATTTGAAATAAAATCCTATAAAAATATTACAGAATTCATTCAAGGAATCATTCTTTATGACAAAGTTGGTTTTATATGAGGGATGCAAGGTTAGTTCAACATTTGGAAAATGGTTAACATAATTATATTAAAAACAAAAACATTCAAAAGCACATGATTATATAAATAGATACAGCAAATTCCTTTAAAATGTGCAATGTTCATATGTCATTAAACCCTAAAAAATATAGACAATCAGGAATATGATTAGTAACATCTTTTAAAAAATCTATTTTAAAAAAGATGTGCCATATATAATGAGATATGCTAGAAACTAGTAAAGATATCACTCTCAGTGCTACTATTTTATATTTTTCTAAAACTTCTAGTAATACCATAACAGCTAGAGAAAGAAATAAAAGCCATAAAAAATATTCAATAAGATAAAAGCAACTTATTTGTTGATGATAGAATGGTTTTCTTTGAAAATCCTAGGGAATAAGTAAAGTTATTAATTCACACAATACTTTCAGCTAAGTTGTAGGCTACAAAAGAATTCTATAAAATTAATATCATTTCTATATATTATTAAAATCAAAATGACCATAATATAAAGAGAAATAAAATTCAAAATGCCTACAAAATGCATACACTATTCAATAATCATTTTATTAAAGTACACAATATATTTGTATAGATTTAATTGCTAAATACTCCTTAGAGAAACAACCAACAATTGAACTGAGTGAGAGAATATTCAGTATTCAAGATTGGGCCATACTAATATAATAAATATGACATTATTTTTGTGTGAAGCATAGCTACATATAGGGTATTGTTGCTATTTTGCATATGTTGATTTTATATGTTCACAAATATATATGGATGTGGTTCTCAAGAAAGCAGGAAGAGTCATTTCTATTATTTCATCTTCCTACAGCTCCTCTAGCAGAAAAGATTAGGATTAGAGGATGTCCACTCTGTTTTACTCAAAAAAGGTAGTATTTAGCTAAAATGACTGCTATCTGCTCCCTTTAATATTGTTAGTCTTATGAAAATCAATTTTAGCTTCAAATTAAACTTCTGATCACTACTTCTCCATGGAGAAAGTATCCTAAGCTCTATATCCAAGCCTTAACAGCCTTCCCAATAGATACTAATTTCACAGTGGAAAAATATAGAAAATAACAAAGGAACCTGTTTATGTAAGTTGATGGTAAAGCAGACATCAGAGAAAATATACATAGGATAATATATCCCAGATAATATTAAAGTGAATGTACTTCACTTTTGAGAATGAGATAGCTCAACCACGAGAGCATACCAAATATCTATATTTCCAAAATCTCTAGTGTAACAAGCTGAAAATAAGAATGTGATCAAAATTTTATATGTAGGCTTCTTTTCAGATTCTTTATTTTCCTTCCAATATCTGAAGAGATATTGGAATGATGCATTTTCTCTCTAAAGAAGGAATCCATAAAAAACTAGGAGCTCTCTTTTCTCCATTCTCAGTAACTTTGCCCACCTGGGGACATTAAGTAATTAATCTCCACCAACAAGGTGAGTGTCCCATACAATTGATCCTTTAAGCCAAAGATTATATGACCAAAGTTAGTTTATAGTTTTAATATATAGCAACCAAACTATTAAAGAGTTACTTCACAAACTCAATACAATAATAACAATTAATATGAATAAATAAAAAGAGCTAGAACATCAAGGGAAATAATAAAAAAAAACTAAAGATGACATGGAGATAAAACTTCCAAACCTGAAATTATGCTATCAATAAGCTTTCATCAGATCAAAAAAATAGATCCATGAAACAGACTAGAGAAGGGAGAATAAGGAAAAATAAAATTAAATAACCTACTTCTTGATTAACTAGAAAACAAATTACTTAGGAAAGAATTCCATATATGATTTTTAAAAATACTGCTAGCAAAATTGCAAGTAGTTTGGCAGAAAATATACTTAGACTAACATCTTTATTTTATATTACAAAAATGGATATATGAACTTGATAGCAAAGCCATGCCATAAACAAAGACACAAATAAGCAGATCATATGATTTTCACATCTCTAGGTAGAAGATTATTACTCTGATTACCATGCTGAGGGTTTACAGAGCCACTGTGAAGATCTCACTGCATACCTGTGAAACTTGGACAGTATACCAGTGCCATTCCAAGAAACTGGTCACTTCTACTTGAATTATCTTAGGAAGACTGGCAAAATGAGACATCAGTTACTGAGATCCTTTCTCAAACTAAAGTACTAAAGTTTCAATTTATTCTGAAGAAAGTGAAATTCTAATGAGTTGGCCATGTTGTTTGAATGCCAAATATATCTTTGTCTAAAAGACTATTTCATGGAGAACTCACACAGGACAAGAACTCATATAATGGTCAGATAAAGCTATACAAGGACACTCTCAAGAATTCTCTTAAGAACATTGGAAATGATTGCATGACATAGGAGACATTGGCACAGGAATGCCCATCAAGGCAGTGCTCATCAGAGAAGGTGCTATGCTTTATGAATAAAGAAAAGTTGAAGTAATGCAAAAGAAAAGAGAGATTTTCAAATTAAGATAATCCACCCAAAATGTTCATAGGGAGTATTTGTGTCCAACCTGTGGTAGAGCTCTCATATTCATGTTGTTCTGATCAGTCACAGTCAGATACATTGTAACTTGACTAATATCATGACATAATTTTCATCCTCTGAGAATGAAAGACAACCCTGTTGTATTAATTTATTTGATCCTCACAACAGCCTTGGGAGGTGGTTACTATTATTAACCCTATTTTACAATTGAGAAAAATGAGATAGCTATAGGTAAAGTGACTTTCCTGGGGTCATACAACTAGTAAATTGCTTATGTCAGATTGGAACTGAGGCCTTTCTAACTGCAGATCCAGAACTCATCATGCTATCTAGCTCTCATCCCTAGGGTGAGAGACTGATATTGTTAGAAGAGATTTTAAAGACTATCTACTGAAACCCTATTATTTTTCATATGAGAAAACTGAAGTTTATTTTCTTGCCAGATGTCACACTACTAGTTAGTAGCAGCAATGAAGTTATAACCCTGGTAATGTGATTCCTTGTCCTTTGATTTTACTATGATACCATCCTGCTTCCTAGTTATCAGTATATCCAGAGACTAACAAGGAGCTTTCCACTCCTCAGAAATGAATTGTTAGTCAAACATTTTAAATTCATATCTGGGAAGGAATCTTTGTTATTATGGTGACATAGCAGCAATAAATATGAATATTGGAATTTATGAAAATTGGAAATGAAGGAATTTCATTACAGAAGCAAGAATCATTCTTTCCTACACTGGCACTAAACCAGAAGTTACTGTTTAGAAAGTAAATCATGTGTTTTTTGTCAGCTAGCTGCTTAGTAAAATGTAATTTTAGTGAAGAGCAAATTATGAGATTCTACTAGAAAATGAATCTTTTATTTCTTGAATGACCTGATCTAAACTTTTTGAATTTATTACTTTAATTTCATGGCAAATATTTGGGTAAATATGATGAATGTCTATGTAAATGGATAAAGGTTTTAAGACACATTCTACTCCCTTCCTGCCATGTCATTATGTCCTTTTCCCTTTTTATTTTATTTTTTTATTTTTCAAATTACATGCAAAGGTAAATTTCAACATTCATACATTTGCAAATTTATGAGTTTTACATTTTTCTACCACCCTCTCTTCCCTGCACCTTCCCAATGATGGTGAAAAATCTGGTAGAAGTTGTTCATGTACTAGTGTGTTTAACCAATTTCCATATTAGTCAGATTGTGAATGAAAAATTAGAAATAAAGAGAAAGAAATGAAATACATGGAACAAGTTTTAAAAATGTGAACCTAGGCATGCTTTGCTTTTCATTCAGACTCCATAGTTTTTTCTCTGGATGTGGATGGTATTTTCCATAGCAGATCTCTCAGGATTGTCCTTCATCTCTGAACTCTTGAAAGGAGCTATATCCATTATAGTTGATTATCTTACAATGTGATTGTTAATGTATACATTGTTCTCTTGGTTCTGTGTTCATGTCACTCAGCATCAGTTCATGAAATTTTTTCCAAGCTTCTCTAGAGTCTAACCACTCATGATTTCTTATAGAAAAATAGTATTCCATAATATTCATATACCATAACTTTATTAGCATTCCCCAACTGATGGACAAGCCTTCAACTTCCAATTCTTTGCCTCTACAAAAAAGAGCTGCTATAAATATTTTTGAAGATGATACTAACATTAGTATTGTTGGATCAAAGGGTATGAACAATTTTATTGCCCTTTGAGCATAGTCCCAGATTGCTCTCCTGGATGCGTGAATCAGTTCACAACTCCCATCAGCAATGCATTATGTCCTGATTTTTCCCACATTGTATCTAACATTGATCATTTAATATTTTTCTCATCTTAGCCAATCTGATAGGTATGAGGTGGTACCTCATAGTAGTTTTAATTTGCATTTTTCTAATCAATAATGATTTATTTGGAGCATTTTTTTCATCTGACTATAAAATAACTTTAATTTCTTCATATGAAAACTCCTTGTTCAAATCCTTTAACCATTTTTCAATTGTGAAATGACTTTCAATCTTAGAAATCTGATTCAGTTCTCCCTATATTTTTGAATAAGCCCTCTATCAGAAATTCTAGCTGTGAAAATTCTTTCCCAGCTTTCAGTTTTCATTCTGATCTTGACAGCATTAGTTTCATTTTTGCAAAATATTTTTAATTTAATACACTCAAAATCATTCATTGTACAATTTATAATGTTCTCAATTTCTTGTTTGACCATATACTTCCAGTCTCTCCAGAGATCTGATAGAGTATTTCTTGTTCTCTTAAATGATCTATGATATTTTATCCTTTATATCTAAATCCTGTACCCATGTTAACCTTATTTTGGTATAGGCTGTGAAATGTGGGTCCATGACCAGCTTTTGCCATGCTGTCTTTGAGTTTTTCCAATAGTTTTGGTCAAATAGTGATTATGTTTATGCCAGAAACTATTATCTTTGGCATTTATCAAATAATATATTAGTTTAGTCATTGAATACTGTTTCTTTTGTACCTATTCTAAACCATGGGACAATTACTCTATTTCTTAACCAGTACAAGGCAGTTTTGATGACTGCTATTTTATCATATAGTATTGATCTGGTAGAAGTCAAGTCACCTTCCTTTGCATGTTTTCCTCAATTTCATTGATATTCTTGACCTTTTACTGCTCCAGATAAATTTTGTTACTATTTTTTCCTAGCTCCATAAAATAACATTTTTGGTAGTTTGATTGGTATGATACTGAACAAGTAATTTAATTTGAGTAGAAATGTAATTTTTATTGTATTTGGTCAGTCTAACCATGGCCGGTGGACATTTTCCCAATTTTTTAATTGTGACTTTATTTATGTGAAAAGTGTTTTGTAATTGTGTTCACATAGTTTCTAGGTTTGTCTTGGGAAGTAAATTTCCAAGAATTTTATGGAATTTCTCTTTCAATCTCTTGTTCTTGGGCTCTATTATTAATACACACACACACATACATAAATTCTAAGGATTTATTTAGGTTTATTTTTATATCTTACTATTTTGCTATTTTGCTTAATTATTTCAAGTGGTTTCCTTGATTTTCTAGGGTTCTCTGAGAATACTATAATGTTATCTGCAAAGAGAGAAATTTTTGTTTCCTCATTGACAATTCTAATAGTTTCAATTTCTTTTTCTTCTCATATTGCTAAAGTTAGCATTTCTAATACAATATTGAATAGTAGTGCTGATAATGGAAATCCTTGTTTCACCATTATCTTATTGGAAAAGCTCCTAGGTTATCTCTAATACATATAATGCTTGGTGATAGGTTTTAGATAGACATTACTTATCATTTTTTAGGAAAAAAATCACTTCATTTCTATACTTTCTAGTGTTTTTAATAGGAACTGGTAATGTATCTTATCAAAGACTTTTTCAGTATCTATTGAGATAATCATATGATTTCTGTTAGTTTTGTTATGGATAAGGTCAATTATGTTGATTGTTTTCTTAAGAGTTACATCCTTGCCTAGCTGGTATAAACCTTAACTATTCATGGTGTGCTATCCTAATAGTAGCCTGATGTAATCTCTTTGCTAAAAATTTATTTATATTTTTTTGCATCAAAATTTATTAGTGAAATTAGTCTATACTTTTCTTTTACTGTTTTGGCTCTTCCTGGGTTTGGTATCAGCATTAGAAGGTGTCATAAAAGAAATTTGATAGAACTCCTTTTTTTAAAAAAATAGTTTATATAGGGGCAGCTAGGTGGCATAGTGGATAAAGTACCAGCCTTGGAGTCAGGAGTACCTGGGTTCAAATCCGGTCTCAGACACTTAATAATTACCTAGCTGTGTGGCCTTGGGCAAGCCAATTAACCCGATTTGCCTTGCAAAAAAAAAAAAAAAACCTAAAAAAATAGTTTATAGAGAATTGTTAATAATTGTTCCTAAATGTTTGGTAGAATTCATTTGCAAATCCATTTGAGTCTGGAGATTTTTTTAAAAATTTATTTATTTATCTATTCTTATTTTGTACAAATAATGGGTTTTTTTAATACATAGCTAAAATATTCTTGTTTAAGAGTAAACATAATACCCCCTCCCCCCAAGAAAATATAGACCCATATAAGCAATAAAGTAAAGGGGAGAGAAAAATTAAAATTAAAATTAAAAAATGATAATAATTGTAGGTATGGCCAGGTGGCACAGTGAACAGAGCACTGGCCCTGGAATCAGGAACACCCGAGCACAAATCTGGCCCCACACACCCAACAATCACCCAGCTGTGTGACCCCATGCAAGCCACCCCAACCCCATTGCCCTACAAAAAAACACCCAAACAAAAAAAGACCCAAAATAAATTAAATAGTAATAATAGTAGGCGGCTGGGTGGCAAACAGATCACTGACCCTTGATCCAGGAGCACCCAGGTCCAAATAGAGCCCCAGACACCCAACAATCACCCAGCTGTGTGGCCCCAGGCAGGCCACCCAGTCCCATTTACCTTGCAACACCCCCCAGAAAATAATAATAATAAAAAATGTGCTTCAATCTGTGTTCCAACACCAGCAGCTCTGTTGCAGGTGGATCACATTCTTTAGGATAAGTCCATCACAAAAGTTACTTCCATATTTTTCCACCATTGCCATTGCTGATCGCAACTCCCTCCATCCACATTTCTCTGCTACCATGAACTATATTTTCTCTCTCCTTTCACTCTGTCTCTGCTATAGGATAGTTGAGTGACACAGCAGACAGATCCCTGGCCCTAGGGTCAAGAGGCCCCAAATCCACATACCACCCCTTACCCAGCATCCACCTGGCCCTATAGTCCCGGACAAGCCATCCAATCCCAGCCCCTTGCAACAAGTAAAAAAAGAAAATACGTTATATATGACCACTCTCCCCCCATGGTCCATCCTTTCCTACATCACTCACTTTCCCACCCCCTTCCCCCTGTCCCCTTCTCTCCTTCTTATTACAGATGTCTATACCCCATTGAGTATATATGCTGTTTCCTCTCCTAGGCACCTCTGGTGAGAGAAAAGATTTCCTCATTCCCCCTAGCCTTCCCCACTTCCATATCATTGCAATAGCTCATTGTAATAAAGAAAAATCTTAATATATGAAATATCTTAGCCTATTCCTCCTTTCCTTTTGCTTTCTCCCATTACATTTTCCTTTTATCTATTGACTCCATTTTTACACCACAAAATATCTTCAAATTCATTTTTCTCCTGTGCTTCATCTATAAAAGCTCCTTCTACTTACTCTATTAAATGAGAAGGTTCATATGAGTATTATCAATATCATTTTTCTATACAGGAATACATGTAGTTCATCATCATTAAGTTCCTCATATTTTCCCCTTCTCCTCTACTCTTTATGCTTTACCTGAGTCCTGTATTTGAAGATCAAACTTTCTGTTCAGCTCTGGCCATTCCAACAGGAACATTTGAAATTCCCCTGGTTCTTTGAAAGTCCATCATTTTCCCTGGAAGAGGATATTCAGTTTTGCTGGGGAGTTGTTTCTTGGTTGCATTATAAGCTCTTTTGCCTTCTGGAATATTATATTCCAAGCCCTAGGAGCTTTGAATGTAGTTGCTGCTAAGTCCTGTGTGATCCTGACTGCAGCTCCACAATATTTAAATTGTGTCCTTCTGGTTGCTTGTACTATTTTCTCTTTGACTTGGGAGTTCTGGAACTTGGCTACAATATTCCTGGGGGTTGTTGTTTTTTTTGGACCTCTTTCTTGGGGAGATTGGTGGATTCTCTACATTTCTATTTTTCCCTCTGCTTCTAGGATATCAGGGCAATTTTCTTGTAATAATTCTTTGAAAATGATGTCAAGGCTCTTTTCCTGATCATGACTTTCAGGTATTTCAATAATTTTTAAATTATTTTTCCTATGTCTGTTTTCCACATCAGGTTTTTTTTTAGTTTTTTTTTTTTTTTGCAAGGCAAATGGGGTTAAGTGGCTTGCCCAAGGCCACACAGCTCGGTAATTATTAAGTGTCTGAGGCCAGATTTGAACTCAGGTACTCTTGACTCCAGGGTCAGTGCTCTATCCACTGTGCCACCTAGTTGCCCCTCAATTGTTTTTTCAATGAGATGTTTCACATTTTCTTCTAATTTTTCATTCTTTTGGTTTTGAAGTATTGAGTCCTGATTTCTCGTAAAATCAGCAATCTCCCTGAGTTCTGTTCTTTGTCTGAAGTATTTGTTTTCCTCAGAGAGCTTTCTTATCTCCTTTTCCATCTGGCCAATTCTGCTTTTTTAAAGCATTCTTCACCTCAATAACTTTTTGAACTGTTTTATCCATTTGACCTATACTGGTCTTTAACATATTATTTTCTTCAGCATTTTTTTGTATCTCCTTGACTAAGCTGCTGACTTCATTTTCATGCTTTTCCTGCATCTCTCTCTCATTTCTTTTCCCAATTTTTCCTCTATCTCCCTTACTTGATTTTCAAAGTCTTTTTTGAGCCCTGTCATGGCCTGAGCCCAATTTCTGTTTTTCTTGGAGATTTCAGATGCAGGAGCTTTTCCCTCCTCATCTTCAGATTGAGTGTTTCAATCCTTCTTGGAATCACAGACAAAGTATTTCTCAATGGTGTTCCTCTTTTTTCTCTGCTTACTCATTTTCCCAGCCTAAGCCTGGTTTGGGGGTGCTTCCTGAGCTTTTGTGATACCCCCACAAGGATCTCACTGTGTGATGCTCTGTCTTCCTGCCTGGTCTGTGAATGACCATAAGCATCCCCCTCTGCCCTGGGGCTGAGGTGGTGGGGCCCTGGTATTCTTGGGGGGGCCTAGACTACAATCATGATCTGAATATGGTCAGAGCCCCAGAGTCCTGTCCAGGGATAAAGGACAGAGCTCTGCAGTCTCTCTTCACTCCCCTACCCAGGCTCAGGAAGCTCATGCCCTGTGGGCTTCTGCTTACCAGCTCCTCCTGCTTCTGCTTCCTGGATCTGGGCTACCCTGACCATGCTGCTCTCTGTGTGCCCTGAGGGCTGGGATTCAAGTGTTCTCTCTGGCAGAGGTCCCCCCGCTGTTCCCCCAAGTTGTGCCTGGTGCTCCCTGGGGTGTAAATCAGGAAACTGTCCCTGCTGCTGGGAGCAATGGCTCCCAGAGCCCTGGGGTTGCCTCCCGGAGGCTGAAGTTCCATCTCTCTGGTGGGCCACCCCTCTGGTGGGCCACCCCTCTGACCCCGTGGAGCCCAGCCTTTCTGCTCTCTTCCAGGTTACCTTGGGTTGGAGAATTGCCTCACTGGATCCCTCTGTGGGTTCTGTCTCTCAAAAATGTAGTTACAGTCCTTAGTTTATAAGTTTTGCTCCAGAGCAAATACAATTGGCATACAATTGGGCAAAATAGCTCTAAAGAATTATTTTAATTTTCTCCTACTTCATGTTGAGTTCATCCTTTTCATTTGTGCTACTGGTCATTTGTTTTTTTTTATCAGATTAACCAAAGATTTATCTGTTATTGGTTTTATACCCATGAAACTAACTGTTACTTTTATTTATCAGTACAATGTTTTTCTTTCTTTTAATTTTATTAATTTTTCCTTTGATTTTTAAAATTTCTAGTTTGGTATTTGAGAATTTTTAATTTGTTTTTATAGCTTTTTTAGTTGTATGCTCAATTTATTGATCTCTTCTTTTTCTATTTTATTTATATAAACATTTAGAAATAGAAAATTTCCTCTAAAAACTGCTTTGGCTGCATCCCATAAATTTCGGTGTGATGTCTCATTGTTGGTCTCAGATGAAATTGTTGATTATTACTATGATTTGTTGGTTGATACACTCATTCTTTAAAATTAATTTTTGGTTTATCGTTCCATGTAACTTTTTGCATCATCTGAACAGGATGCATTTAATATTTCTATCTTTCTGTATTTGATAGTGAGGTTTTTATGCTTTAGTAAATGATCAGTTTTGGTATAGGTGCCACATAATGGAGAGGAAAAAGGTATATTCCTTTCTATCCTCATTCAAATTTTTTCCTGTTTGGCCATATCTGGGTTTTTTTTAGGTTTTTGCAAGGCAAATGGGGTTAAGTGACTTGCCCAAGGCCACACAGCTAGGTAATTATTAAGTGTCTGAGACCGGATTTGAACCCAGGTATTCCTGACTCCAAGGCCAGTGCTTTATCCACTATGCCACCTAGCCACCCCTGGCCATATCTGTTTTCAAAACTTCTATTTACCTTCTTGACTTCCTTCTTCTTTATTTTGTGGCTAGGGTCATTAAATTCTGAGAAAGGGAGGTTGAGGTCCCTCACTATTATAGTTTTTCTGTCTATATCTTCCTGTAACTGATTTGGCTTCTCTTTGAAGAATTTAGATGCTACCACTTGGTACATATATGCTTCATAATGATTTTATTTCATTGCCTAATGAGCCTTTTAATAAAATTTAGTTTCCTTCCTTATCCCTTTTTAACAAGATCTATTTTTGCTTTGCTTTGTTTGAGATCAGAATTGCTACTCCTGAAGAATAATATATTTTTCTCCGACCTTTTACCTTAACCCTATGTATATCAGTCTGTTTCAAATAACATTGAACGATTCTAATTTTTAATCCATTCTGCTTTATGCTTCTGTTTTATGGGAGAACTCATCCCATTCATATTTACAGTTAATATGACTCTGTATTTTCCTTCATGCTATCTTTCCCAATTTATACTCTTCTCTTTTTATTCCCCTTAACTGTCCTCACTCATCCTCTCTTTCCCCTTTAACTTTTCCTTTTGATTTTAAGTTTAATTTTACTTTTTACTTTCATCTTCCCTTTTATCAGTCCCTCATTTTTCTTTCTCTCCCTTTCTGCCCCCTACTTCCCTGCTGGGTAGGATGAATTGTTAAACCCATTTGGGAATATTTGTTATTCTCCCTTTGGGTCAAATATGTTGAGAATAGTATTTACTCAGTGTTTATACCCTCCCTTTATTCCCTCTAATATAATAGGTCTTTGTGTCTCTTTGTGCTAATACCTGGCCTTCTCCTAGTTTAATCTTTCTTTGGAAGTCTATTATTTTAACCCTGTCTTGTACCCATAGTTCATCAGACAAAATGAACTCATTTTCTCTATTCTGGTAGAAGGTTAATTGATTGATAGACTGATTTTTAAGCAACATAGCCTCATAATCACGTAATATCCATAGCCTCTGTCTAACTACACTCCCCCTTTCTATCCCATTAGAAATACACTTGTCAAGAATCATAAATAACATGAAATTATAATTCCTTTATATCACACACTCCTTTCAAGCTAGAAATAGAATGCTCAGGCAATAAAGTTTCATGTAAAGTAAAATCACTTCATGAATCATTTATATCTTTCCCCCTCTAAGTGTACTACCTCTAATTATAGTAAAAGTAACAAGCAAAACAAAATCCCTTCATGATCTATTCATTTCCAGCCCCTCTAAGTACATTCTCCCTTTGACCTTATAGTACTACAATTCACATTAATTATAGTATTGGATGTACTCTCTTCCTCTGTACCTATAGTAATGCAAACCTCATAAAATTATATGATTAAGTTGTATCAATACATTAATAAGTATCAAGTAAAGCAAGATCATTTCATGATTTATGTACAGACCCTCTAAATACACTCCCTTTCCTTTGTCCCAATAGAAATTCAACCCTGACAAGCAAAATCACTTCTTGATCCATTTATATCCAAACCCTGTACATATAATTCTTCCAATTATATTAAACCCTTATTAGCTGAATTATTGGCTAAAAGTGTGTCACTTTCATGGTCATCCTATACTAATAACTTCTCTCTAAATATGTTTTTTGAGCATCCTAAGGGAAATGCAGTTTTCAAGAATTATAAGTATTATCTTCCACTGTAATAATGTATCCAGTTAAAAGTTATTAATTAGCATTTCCCCCCCTTTCTCTTTATGTTTTTATGCAACTCTTGAGTTTTTTATTGGAAGATTGACTTTTCTGTTCAGTTCTAGTCCTTGGAGTTTTTATTCTGGGATATCTTTCTGGAGGTGTCTAATGGATTCTTTCAGGGACTGTTTTGTCTTCTTGTTCTAGGATATTAGGGCAGTTTGCTATGATAATATATTGAAAGATATTTTCCTGTCTCTTTTTTGATGGAGGATTTCAGGAAGGCCAATAGTTTTTAAATTATCTCTGTTGAATCTATTTCCCAAGTCATTTGCTTTTCCTTAAAGCTACTTTGCATTTCCTTCTTTTTTTTTTTTCAGTTTCCATTTGGCCAGGGTTTTATTTTCTTCAGTAAGTTGTGTTTCCTTTTCTTTTTTACCTTTCAAAATGTGTGTGTGTGTGTGTGTGTGTGTGTGTGTGTGTGTGTGTGTGTGTGTGTGTGTGTATTTCACTTTACCTTTTATATAAGGCCTTCTGGTAATAAAAATGAATCTTCAAAAATGAAGTACAAATGTCAAATCAATTTAGCAATTGAAAAGGCAACCCATTTCTTTTTTTGTCTTTTAAATTTCTTTTCAGTTCCAAATTATTTCTGTTGCATCTCTCCCCAAACACTGAGAAGGCAAGAAATATATTATTCCTTAAGCATATGAAATCACTTATTTCTGAATAAGTGATATTCCCCCAACCTTTCTCCCATCCCTTTCTTCTCCTTTTTCCTTCAGGGTAAGATAGATTTCAATACCCTATTGAATAATTTGATGTTCTCTCTCTGAGCTATTTATGATGAGAATTCACTCATTTCCTCCTTCCACTCCACTGCAAAAGCTTTGTTTTTTGACTCTTTTATGAAATAACTTAGCCCATTCCAACTCTCCTTTCTCTTTCTCCCAGTACATTCCTTTCTTGTCCAGTAACTCCACCTTCATATTCAACTCCCTCCTGTCCCTTGCCTTTATTTACTCCTACCTACCCTAAAAGGAATGAGACAATTCATATGAATTATCAGTATCATCTTCCCTGCAGGATTACAAGCAGTTCAACATCATTAAATCCCTCATAATTTGCCCTTCCCGTATATCCTCTCTATGCTTCACCTGAGTCCTATTCTTGAAGATCATTCTTTCTGTTCAGCTCTGGTCACTTCATCAGGAAAATTTGAAAATCCCTTACTTCATGGAAGTCCATCTCTTTCCCCGAATGAATATGTTCAGTTTTGCTGGGTAGTTGATTCTTGGTATCAATTCAAGCTCTTTTGCCATCTGGAATACCATATTCCAAGCCCTATGGGCTCTTAATGTAGATTCTGCTAAATCCTGTGAAATCCTGACTGTAGCTTCACAATATTTAAAATGTTTCTTTCTGGTTTGTTATATTTTCTCTTTGGCTTGGGAGTTCTGGAATTTGGCTATAATATTCCTGGGAGGTTTTTTTTGGTATCTCTTTTAGGAGGTAATTGATGGATTCTCTCAATTTCTATTTTACCCACTGTTTCCAGTATAACAGGGCAATGTTCCTGGAGAATTTCTTGAAAAATGAAATTTAGGGTCTTTTCCTTGTCATGACTTTCAGGTATGTCAATAATTATCATGCCAGAATGTATTTTCCAGATCTGTTGCTTTTCCAAAGAGATATTTCACACATTTTCTTCTACTTTTTCATTCTTTTAGTTTTGTTTTATTGTTCCTTGATTTCTCATGTTTCCTTTAACTCCATTCTACAGTTGGAGGAACTATTTTCTTCAGAGAGCTTTTGTATTTCTTTTTCCATTTGATCAATTCTGCTTTTTAAGTTTTTCTTCTCCTCATTGACCATTTGGACTGTTTTTTTTTCCCTTTGCCATAAATAGATTTTTAGGATATTATTTTCTTCAGTATTTTTTATATCTCCTTCACCAAGCTGCTGACTTGGGTTTGATGATTCTCCTGTATAACTCTCATCTCTCTTCCCAATTTTTCCTCTAACTCCCTTATTTGATTTTCAAAACACTTTTGAGCTCTTCTTTAGCCTGAGATGAATTCATATTTCCTTGAAGGTTTCGAATACAAAAGCTATGATTTTGTTCTTTTTTTAGTGTGTATTTTGACCCTCCATAGGAACAAAGTAATTTTTTCCCTATTGTTTGCTCATTTCCTCAGTCTTTGAATTGATTTTAACTCTTAATTAAGATGAGGTTCTGCTTCCAGGATGGAAGATGCCCTTTCCCAAGCTTATGAGGGCTTTTAATAGCTGTTTTCAGGGACACCCCTCAAGGAATTCAATTCCTTCAAGGTCTTATGAAAGGCTGTGATTGTTCACTTGGTCTGTGCTCTGGTCTGTGGCTTACCACAAGCATTCCTTTCTGCTCTGAAATTGTGAAGAGGATCCCTGATACACTATGGCAACAAAACTTCTTTTCCTGTGACTGGAACCCAGACTGTGACTTAGATCTAAGTGTAAGTAAAGCAACAGAGTCCTGCCTCAGTAATTGCTAAGAGACTTCTGCAGTCTCTCTTGACTCCCTTACCATTTGTGGGCTTAGAACTTTGAAAGCAGCTGCTAGGTGGCTCCCTGCCAGGTGGTTCCCCAGCCATGCTCCTGTTCCCTTAGGACTGGGGCTGCACTGAGACCTGTGCTGGACTGGGCTTCATGCTAATTCTGGTACTTTAGAGTTTTCCTGTTGATTTTCCAAGTTGTCCAATGCAATCCCTTGGCTAAGAGTTCTGGAAACTTGCTCCTGCTGCCATGGACCCAGGCATCCCCAGAGACCCAAGTGCCCTATGGGATTTTCCTAGATGGCTGGAGCTGTTTTTCTCTGGCACAGTTTTTCCCAAGCTGCACTGTGGGCCTTTCCAACCCCAGTGTAACAGAATTTTCTCATGGATCTTTCAAGTTGTTTTGGGCTAGAAAATTGTTCACTCAGGCTCTCTGTGGATTCTACCACTCTAGAATTTTGTTAAAGTCATAAATTAAAGGCATTTGGAGTGGTCTGGGATTTCCAGGATTTCCTGCCTTCACTCTGTCACCTTGACCCTGTCCCCTGTGTTTCCTTTTCCAGTTGGTTAATTTTACCTTTTGATGAACTGAATTCCTTTTCTAGTTGTTTGATTTTACTCTTTGATGAGTTCCATTCTTTTTTCAGTTGGACATTTTTTACTTTTAAAGGAGTTGATTTCTTCAGTCAATTTTTTATAATTCTCCTGTATGACTCTAATTTCTCCATTTTACTTCTTCCTCTCTTCTTTGGTTTTTAAAATACCCTTTGAGCTCTTCCAAATTTATGAATTTGGGACCAATTCTTTAACTCCATCGAGGACATGTAGGCAATTTGTCATTGCTTTTCTCTTCCCATATGGCATTTTTATCATCCCTATCTGAAGAATAGCTTTCTATGGTAACTGCTCTTTTTGTTTTTTTTTTTTTTGTTTTGTTTTGTTTTTATTCATTTTAATAGTTGAACTCTTCTCCTCAGGTACAAGGTGTATAGTGCCAACCTTTTTGTCCTGGGGCTGGGATCTGGTCCCTGGTTTATTGCTTGTCAAATTGTGGCTTATGCAGTCAGGTATGGTTTATGCAGAGGTTTGTTTCCTCCTTTATGACAAGGTTTTGTATAAGCAGCGGTTTCTTCCCATTTCAATCCCATATATTGTGCCAGCATTCCCAGGGCTCAGACTTTGTCTTCCTGTCTGAGGTTGGGAACCTCTTTACTGACCTGTTGCACAACTGGCTTGTTGAATTGGGACCAGAGTTGTATTGGACTAAGAACTTTCCACAGATTTTCTCACTTTTCTGTCTATTCTGGGCTACACTTCCCCTTTCATCAGAAGAAACAAATTTTTACTAAAGATCCTCCACAATTATTTTGAGTTGAGAACATGTTTTTCTCTGTTTTTGGTGGAACTTTAGTTTTAAGTTCTGTGTAGAGGTTTCATTTAAAGTTGTTTTTGGAAAAACTCTGGGAGCTTTTTAGCATAATACTGCTGTGTTAGCTCCAAGCTTGAAGTTCCATCATGTCCTTTTTCTACATTTCTCTCACAACTCACAGCATATACAAGGCACAATGTGTGCTACATTATGCTGGTCATCTGTTAGACACATAAAATGAAAAGCTGTTGATTAATTTAGACTTCAAATTAGGGCAAGATAGTTTTGGATCTTCTATCTGGATATCCTTTTTGTCTTGTTTTACTTATGCTTCCCTCATTTTGCCCTAACCTAAAGATGATCTTAGGAAAAGGCACATCTACTCTCAAGGAGCTCACATTTTGTTTGGGGAAAGAATGCACAAAAGAAATTTGGTTGCCTGGCTGATGACAAAAGAAATTTTGGCTATATGACTGATGAACTGACTTAAAGGTTAAGTGCTAGGATGAATGGCAAGGTACAGTAATCCTTAGATTTTATCAGGAGATCTGATGACTATTTTCAGTGGTCTTCAAAGTATAGCCCATATGTAGAAAATGTTCTATTAATAGTTCGATAAGATTTTTTGAAATGCAGCGAATTGTCTCCATGATTATTCAAAATCAATTTATGAAGTGCAAACACATTTTAAAAGAGTAGTAAATTAGTGCAAATGTCATCACTTCTGATTTGAGCTAAGTAGAAAAAGCAAAGGATTCTTTAGAGTTTGTGACATGAAGTTGAGGTTAAGATAAATTTTTCTTGTGTCTGATAGAGAAAGGCAACAATGGAATTAAATACCAATTAATAAGAGTTACTTATCATGCTCAGCTCAAGTCAAAACAAAATAATTCTAATCATTTACAATGGCTCCACTAACAAGGGGAGAAACCATTTAGACATTTGCATATCTATCCACAAATGGACAACATTCTAAATGCAGGATGTGTGTATATGTATACATTTAATGTAAATAAAATATATAGATGCATATATATAAGCATATGCAAATAAAAAATAACATGGTTAAAGCAGATGAAGAACTAGTTTCTGCATCAGAAACATTTGTTTCAATCCAGCCTCTAACACATACTAGCTCCGTGATCCTGGGCAAATCACTCACCTTCTCAATGATCTAACCAAATCTCTTAGTCTAAAAGTTGCAGAATAGGTAACTTGTTGCATCATTAGAAGGAGTTTAGACTGGTCTAGAAAGTTGAAGTGTGCACATTCATATATGTAACATATATGACACATGACAGGTACAAATAAGCCTGCATCATATTATCTATGATGATGCATGTAAGGAATCTTATGAAGATATTTTTCAGAAAGTATATGATCAGATAAATAACCCCAGTACCGCACTTGTGCTCTGAAAAATAGAAAATGACATCTGGCATAGTGGTGCATATCTATAAGTCCTTGCAACTTAGAAGACTGAGAGTGGTAGATCACTTAATTTTTAACCTTTAAATTTGGCAATAGTATGAGTCCTTGAGAATAGGAAGGAAGTCAGTCAGGAAAGAAGAATGAAAGGAAGAAAATTTACACTTTACCAAAATATGCAGCTAGGTTACAATCTGCATAGATGAAAAAGTATTCATATTAATAAGCCATAAATGTCATTGAAGCATCCAAATATGTTTGAGTGAATGGTAGAGCCTCAGCATGAATGTATATTAATTTATACCTATAGGGTGGATCCAGTGAATTTTAAGTGACTGATAATAGGCTTCTTTGTTTTCAAAATTGCATGTTGAATCATCATTGCTAGTAACAACAGTATTTACAGGACAAATTAAAATGACGGATTTCATAGCATTTAGAACTATTGAGAATAATGTCCCACCTTCAAGTCAATTTTTTTCTGTACATGGTGTGCTTTAGCAATTTCTTTTTTTTCCCATGGACTTTGAGTAAACTGGAATGTTGTACAGAATCATAATAGTAACTAAATAAAATTTGTGTCAAAATTAAGTTTTTTACATTAAAATTTCATATTCTCATGTTTTAGATTTATAATTTCATTATATATTAAGAAGACCTTGTCAACAGTTTATTACAAAGACTTATATAAAAGGTTATTTGCAAGGGCAGCTGGCAACTCTATTAGACATGAAATGCATACCTGTACTGTCCCTTTAGGACAATATATGTCTATAAGAGGCAGATGGTTTAATGATTACTTTGGAAGCATCAATGGAGATTATCTCTGTCAGTCAGCAGCAGAAGTAGGGCAGTGACTAGGAAATTTCTTATTGATGAATATATTTAGTCCAGAATATTTGTGCTTGGTGAGTAATTGTCCTTATATGTCCCCTTCCAGCTGTGTCTGCCATGCTGTGGGCCCTTGATGAGTATTAATTGATAGTGCTAATTAATTTAGGCATCAGAAACCCAGTGAAGGAGGAAGGAGAGGGAAGGAAAAAATTAGCTCATCTGAAGGTAAGAGAATTAATAAGCATTTTTGTCAGTTTTTCTCCTCCATCACCAGGAATGACATTTACTTAAGGTCTAGTTATTTCTCCTAAGTGTCAGCTTCATCTGGTAGCAATGTAAAGAAGAATGAAATATATACTTGTTGTTTGTAGGATCACAATATAAAGTATGAAATTTTGCATGTGGTGAGTCACCAAAGTAACACTCTTAGAGGAATCCCACAGCTACAATGGAAAAGAGCTTTGGCTAATCTCTTTGGTCTTCATGGACTCAGCACTTAGAATTATAGGAATAAGTCAGAGATGTGTATGCAAAAACTATAATAATGATTCTTTCTGATGAAGGCTGTTAATGAAAAATAAGATTTTCCTGTGGAGAATAAGAAGTGCTGGGGAGGATAGGTTATGTAACAGGGAGTTACAGACATGGATCGGCTGGTTCTGTTCTATTTGGAGTTTTTGTTGGTGCTAGTAGGTAATATTTGTACTGAGAAGAAAGAATCTTACTAAGTGACAAGCATACAAAGAAAAATGTGAAAATTACCAGTCAAGCTAAGAATTGGGGATACAAAGAAAAAGTGCAAATATCCCCTATTGGAAAGGAGCTTATATTTGTAAAAGAAAGAGTCAATGTACTTATAGAATTTTATAGACAAGACACATGCAAGCAGATATAAAGTAACCTTAGAGGGGGAAAGCAGTAGTGAATGAGGGACTAGAAAATGCCTATGAACTGAGAGTGTTGAAGGACTAGAATATCTAAGAGGAAAAGGTGAAGAAGGAGAGCAATTCTGGCACAAGGGAGCAGCCAGTACAAATGTAAAGATGGCAGATATATGAGGAAGTCAATAGGTCAGTATTATTGGACTACCAAAGTTCGTGTAGGAGAGTAATATGTAAAAAGATTGGAAAGATGGAATAAGAAGGTTGAAAAGGACTTCAAATATAAAATTAATTTTTTTATTTTTGTCCTAGAAGTCATTAGGGAAGCTAAGTGGCTCAATTAATAGAACATGATCCTGAAGTCAGGAAGACCCTAGGCTCAAATCTGACCTTAGACAGTAACCATGTGGTTCTAAACTTAACCCTGTTTGCTTCAGTTTCCTTATCTGTAAAATGAAAAGGAAACAGTAAGCCACTCTAGTATATTTTCAAGAGAAAGGCATCATGAAGAGTCAAATGTGACTGAAATGATTGAACAATAACATAATGGCAGTTAATCAGCTATGTAAGGTGAGTGAGAATAAGGAGATAAGGACACTGAAGTTGCAACATTTTGTGACTAGAATAATTGTGGTACTCTAGACAGGAATAGGGAAGTTCATAAATGGAATAGTTTTGTAGTGAAATAGAGTAATTTCTGTTGTGAACACATTGAGTTTCCAATGAATTTTAATATAAAGTATATATTTATTACAAAGGACAATAGGACAAAAATAATTGATCTTGACTCTACCCTAGTAAGGAGGAAAGAGAATGCATGGTGCCCTTATCAGAGATGCCTGGAGCATGGGTGTAGTTGGAGAACTTAGTGGAAGAAAACATCTGTGTTCCCACTCCGCTCCCATACTTTCTGTTTCTGTTTCTGTTCTAGTACAGTCAGGTATAATGCATCCTATACTTTTAGGTCTTAGGTACTGTTTGTGCTGTCCCAACCACCAGTGATATTCTTTACAAATTTGCAGTTGATTACCAAACAACCTGTGTAATTGTCTTCCTGATCAGGACAATCTCTTACCTCCTCCAAGCAACAATTCCCTGGGGAGAAAGAGTCATGGAAAAGTGAGACCTTGCTTTTCTTCAATCAATGCTCTTACCAAGGACCCAAGGCATCATAGAAAAATGAGCCATTTTTCACTGAAGCCATTTCTTAGAAGCATGGTAAGGCATGCCCAATATACAAGGTATTAGACTGTTGCTAATTAAATGCTTTCTACATAATTTTTGTTAAGAAGGAGCATTTAAAAAAAATTTTTTTGCAAGGCAAATGGGGTTGAGTGGCTTGCCCAAGGCCACACAGCTAGGTAATCATTAAGTGTCTGAGACTGGATTTGAACCCAGGTACTCCTGACTCCAAGGCTGGTGCTTTATCCACTACGCCACCTAGCTGCCCCAAGAAGGAATATTTTTAAAAATGTCAATTGTATATTTGTAATGTTGTATCCAAGGATTTTTCCACACATTTGACACATCATCACAAATGATATTTAAAATGTTTCAAACAAATACATATATACAGCAAGATCATGCAGTATCAACTTTAGCTGTCTCTATTCAATATTTGAAGAAACAAAATAAAGGAAGTTGAGCTGCCTTCTGTTTCATTCAAATTAGATAGGAAAAGAAAGGGAATTATTTTATCCAAAGGCAACATCATTTCAAATAATTCTACTAAAAGACAGTGCACAGTATCAGCATACCCTGTTTATAAATTACCATTTTATTTAAATGTTTTCAAATTAGGGTATAGAAATTACATTTTCTTCCTAACAGAAGGAAAGAATTCTAACTGAATGTTTACTAATCATTAATTTAAGTTTATTTCAGGGTATCTTTATCTAATAATAGAATTATTCCTAGGTTTAAGAAGTTGGACATTTTACCAGTCTGTTTGCATTAAGGGTCTGTGTACTCAGGTTACATGCATGTGTTCTTGCCTAGGGTCCCTGACCTCTACTGAAAAAGTGAGGGTCTGTTTTCTCATACTATTTGACTTACTAAGATTCTGCATAATAAACTTACATTCCTCAGGTTAATGTTTAGGATCTCCCCAAATTAGGAACAGAATTCAATGCACAATATGAGGCAACTATGAAATAGCTATTTATTTCCTACACATAAATGCAATAAAAAACTCATATGTACTCATTGACAATAATGGCTAAACTAAATCAGTAGAGGTATTAGCTTTTACTATAGAAAAAGAAGGAAATAAATATTTATTTACCACCAGACACTATGTTATGTGCTTTATAAATATCTCATTTAATCTTCATAGCAACCTTAAGCCTCACAGGGAACCTTATACTTAAAACCATCTTTGTGTTCTTTTGTTATATTTTAAAAAAACATTATTTGGGGACGATGTCCATAGACTACCAAATTGCCAAAAGGGATCCAGTATATAAAAGACATTTGAGAAACCCTGATCTAAATCATTTTTTGTCATTTGCATAATTTGGGATTAAAAATATGATCACTTTTTCTAGTGATCACTCCAATGTTCCAGGTCTATCTTTTGGTACTTGGTAACATGTAAGTGTATGGGTTGGCTAAGTTATGAATCTTCCTTCAACCAACAAGCATTTATTAAATATTTACTTTGTGCTAAGCACTGTTTTGTACTGGGAATATTAAAAAAATGAAAATAGTATCTGCTATGAAGTACCTATATTCCAATAAGGGAGAAAATATATTTCTTAATAGGTACATGTTGCTGTAGTTCAGTTGTTTTCAGTCATGCCCAACTCTTCCTAACACTATTTGGAATTGTCTTGGCAAAGATGCTGGTGGAATGGTTGACATTTCTTTCTCCAACTCATTTTACAGATGAAGAAACTGAAGCAAAAGGGCTAATTTATTTACTTAGGGTCACATAGTTAGGAAGTCTTCTCTGAAATCAAATTTGAATTTAGGAAGTTAATGTCTTTATGTCTCCAGGTTCAGTGCTCTATCCACTGCACCACCTTGTTGCCCCAAATAGGCACATACAAGTTCTTACACCCTCTCTCTTATTTAGACTGTTGTTGTTCATACATTGTTCTCAAAAGGACCAATGACATTAGGAAGATAATATTTTGACTTGCAATATATTTGATGACCTTTCAACATGTAAACTTAATGTCAAATTTTAATAGAATGATTGTAGCCTTCAGTGAGGTAGATCCCAGATTCTTCATACTTATTTTTTTAGGTTTTTGCAAGGCAAATGGGGTTAAGTGGCTTACCCAAGGCCACACAGCTAGGTAATTATTAAGTGTCTGAGACCAAATTTGAACCCAGGCACTATTGACTCCAAGGCCGGTGCTTTATCCACTACGCCACATAGCTGCCCCTTTAACGGCTCTGGAGACCTTGTTTAGTCATTGGTCTCTACCTCTTCTCTCCCATACTTTTTTTTAAGGGTTTTTCAAGGCAAATGGGCTTAAGTGGCTTGCCCAAGGCCACACAGCTAGGTAATTATCAAGTGTCTGAGACTGGATTTGAACCCAGGTACTCCTGACTCCAGGGCCAGTGCTTTATCCACTGCGCCACCTAGCCGCCACTCATACTTTTCTAAAATTAATTTATTTATTTTCATCCATATGCACATGTATATTTTTAAGTTACAAAATTTCTTTCAACCCTCCCTTTCCACCCCTCAGTGGCAGTCAGGTTAGCATTGTATGTACATATTGTGGATAAACATGTTTACATATTAGTCATTTTTGGTATGAGGAATTAGGATTAAGGGAAAGAGATGCATAAGAGAAAATTTTTATAAAGTGTTCATCAGATTCTTAAGGGTTCATTTTTTCTTTTGTTTTGTTCTCTTCATACTTTCTTCGAATCTTCATGAATTGTTGATCTTTTATTTAAATCATTATTTGTAGATTGACTTTCTGCCAAAGGCTCTTGCAGTGTAATTTTGGCCCAAATAAGAGATGAGATTTAGAGAAAAAGGAGGAAGAAAAAGAAGAATTATATACCCCAAGTCTAGGCTTCTGAAAATTTTGAAGGTTATCTCCCATGATCCACGATTAAATAAAAAAGAAAGCAGACTCACAGACCATCTTTTACTTCCTACAATTTTAAAGTTAAGTATAATTATGGTTCCTGGGACATTGTGTTATGTGGTCTTGTTCTTTTTTCGTTATTATAAATAGTTATGAACTGTATAGTAGAGCAATCCTGGAGAGAATATGGTTTTGTGAATGTCTTGGGAAATTCATTTGTTCTCTACTTTGGGATAATATATAGCTATGTTTTCTGAACTGCTTATAAATACAGATTACATAATTTGAAATTAAATAGTAAAGGTTTCAGAGGTTTGTTTCAAAAAAAGTCCTTTGTATTTAGAATGTATATTTTAACCATGTCTCAACATTTGGATCACAAATATCCAAAAGCCACTTCAAAATTTGAAAAAAAAGTGACCCCAGCATAGGAGGATGCTTTGTCCATAAGCAGAATCAAAAGAACTTTATATGCAGTAATAGCAACATTGTTTTAAGAACAATTTTGCATGACAGAGTCATTTTGACTATTATGCATATCCAAATTAACTAAAAGGAACTATGAAGCAAATGCTATCTGCTTCTAGAAATAGAATTTATAAATAGAAGTATTTAGAGAATGATTTTACATATAGGTGTGTGTGTTTGTGTGTACAGACACACAAACGCACACATATATGAAAGAAAAAATAAATTTACATGATAACTATTATATATTTAAATAATAGCAAGTTGCACATAATAGATTGTCAGTTTAATGTGCAGTCATTATTTTTACTAATGATTCTATGTTATGGAAATGCTTCTTTAATTCTAAGAATTAAAAATGAATGAAAGAAAAATTTTTTAAAAAAAGAACAAAGTTGGGTTGGCTAGGTGGCATAGTAGATAAAGCACTGGCCTTGGAGTCAGGAGTACCTGGGTTCAAATCCTGTCTCAGACACTTAATAATTACCTAGCTATGTGGCCTTGGGCAAGCCACTTAAAACTATTTGCATTGCAAAAACCTAAAACAAAACAAAACAAAACAAAACAAAACAAAAAAGAACAAAGATGAATAGGTGGAGTAAAAATGGCTGAGCTCTTCCTAGCTTCCCTCAGAAATAACATTAAAACAAACTTCTAAATGAATTCTGGAGCAATGGAACACACAAAAAGACAGAGTGTGTCTTTTGCAACATAAGATATTTTTGAAAGCCTTCAGGAAAGGTCTATCTGTCTCATTCAAGTGGAGTGGGAACAGAACCTAGTTCAGCGAATAGAGCATAGTGCATAGAGTGGAGGGGGAAGGAAATGGGAGGCTCAACACCTAAGGCCCATAGGTCCTGGTTCAGCTGGCCACCAGCACAGTAAGCCATCTGTCAATGTTCCAACCCTAGTGTAAAAGGCAAATTGTGAACCCCACAATCACAGAGCAGCATAGGCCATGGCAGGGCAATCCTGGTCCCAGAAAACTAGGAGCAAGACTTGGAGCAAGCAAATCCAGTAAGTGAGAGCCAACACAACTAGACCAAGCAAATCCCATGTAGTGGGCAAAACTCTAGCACCTGAGGCCCCTGTGCAGAAAATCAATGAGCATGTCCCTAGGCCTAAGAACAAGAAACTTGGGAAAGAGCTCCATGTGACCCAGTGACTCCCTGTGTCTCAACTTTAAAAACCATAAACTGGCTAAAAATGAGTAACGAGCAAACAAACCAAAAAGCCTTGATCATAGAAACCTACTATGGTGACAAGATAAAAACATCATTTCAGAATAGGACAGTAGAAAAAGGTTAATATCTCAAGGCCAGAGGGAAATATGAATGGGTTTCTAGCCCAAATAGTTCTCTTAGAAGAGGTCAGAAAGGATTTTTAACAATAAAGAAAAGAAAGGAGAAGACATAGACAAAATTACTTAGAAGGTTGGCAGGAAAGATCTGCTGTACCAGATTGAGAAAAGAGCACAGTATAGTACAAATCATTCCAGTGCAGACTGTCCCCCAGAAATCCAGGAATGGGCAGTAGAGCAACTAAATCAGTTGCAGCAGATCCAGTTTGCAGACTTCTATCCATGGACACCAAAGACCACTTGGAAGGTCAGTAGGAAAAGTCTGTCACACCAGTGTGAAAGTAGTTCACAGGGTATCATAGGCCATATTGGGGTCACCCTGGTCTCAGCAAACTAGGAGCAAAACTTGAAAGGCAATGAGTAAGTAATGACAGCAGCTGCTTTTTGAGGTTTCAACTCATCGTTGGTAAGGGGATCAGAAGATTACAGGGTTTTCTTTGCCGTCACTGAGGCAGGACTCTGTTCTTTTACCCATTCTTGGATCAGGGTCACAGGTCTTGGTTGTAGTCCCAGGGACAGGAAGAGCAGTAGCACACCAGAGGCTTTACTACCATAGGGGAGAAGTGATCTTATTCACAGTTTCAGTGTAGAAGAGTGTTGAAGTCACTCATAGACCAAAGCACAGACTGGGAGAATAGTAAATCCTTCTCTATATATCATACAATCTTAGAAGAAATGAAAACTTAGGAAAACTATCCTGATATTCTAGAACAAGAGGATAAAATAGAAATGGAAAGAATATACCAATCACCTTCTGAAA
Organism: Macrotis lagotis; assembly: GCF_037893015.1. NCBI lineage: Eukaryota > Metazoa > Chordata > Mammalia > Peramelemorphia > Peramelidae > Macrotis > Macrotis lagotis. The sequence goes on from NC_133658.1 coordinate 540,557,885, forward strand.
GAGATCCCCAAATGAAAACTCCCAGGAATATTACAGCCAAATTCTAGAGCTCCCAGGTGAAGGAGTAAATAGTGTAAATAACCAGAAAGACACAATTAAAATAACATGGAGGCTCAATAAAATTAACACAAGATTGAATAGCTTCTACATTAAAGGAGCATAGGATCTGGATTATGATATTCTAGAAGACAAAAGATCTTGGATTACAACCTGGGATTATCAACTACCCTGCAAAATTGAGCATATTCTTTCAGGGGAAAAGATGGAAATTCAATGAAATTGGGGCTCCTTAAACTTTCCTGATGAAAATACCAGAACTGAAAAGAAGATTTGATATACAAATATAAGATTCAAGTTATAGGTAAACAGGAAATGGAAATCATAAAGGACTTAATGTTGAACTGCTTATAGTCCTATAAGGGAAGATGATACTGATAACTCATATGAACTTTCTCATTTATTAGGGAATTTAGAAGGAGCATAGAGCATAGGTAAGAGTGGAATGTGATGGGAATAATATATTTTTTAAAAAAGATGAAATAAAGAGGTGGGAGAGAAAGGAAAAGGGGGAGATAGAATGTAATATGTTATTATACATAAAAGTGGTAAGAAAAAAATTTATGCAGGGGAGTGGAAAAGGTTCTCATTGGAAACAGCTCAGAGAGGAAATAATATATAGGAACAATTAGGTATAGAGATTTATCTTCCCTATAGCAGGGCTGTCCAAAATGTGGCCCACAAGGTGGCATGTGGATTGCAGGGAGATTTTTTGGGGGCCCACCTGTGGGCTTATTAAATGTTTTAGTAAACAAAGGTGAGCTACTGCAGAGCTTTCACTAAAATGGTAAATCAAAATATATTGTCTGTGGTTTCAATAAAAACTTTTAAAAGTACATTTGCACAGCCCTGCCCTACAGGAAAGAGGAGAAGAAGGGGCTGGGAGAAAGGAAGGGAGGGCAGATTATAGGAGGGAGTAGTTGGAAGCAAAACGTTTTTGAGAAGGGACAGGGTGAAAGGAGAGAGAACAGAATTAACTGGGGTGGGGTGAATAAGATGGAGAAGAAATATAGTGAGGAATTGTAACTGTGAAATAAATTCAAGCAAGTTTCTCTGATAAAGGCCTCATTTCTCAAACATAGAGAACGGAATCAAATTTATAAAAATAGGAACCATTCCGCAATTTATAAATGATCAAAATATATTAACAATTTTCAGATGAGGTTATCAATGCCTTTTATAGCCTTATTAAACAAAGTTCTTTACTCACAATTGATTAATAAGACACATAAGAAAAATGACAAATATTGTATGGAATATAAGGAAAATGTAACATTATTGTACTGTTGGTGGAGTTGCAAACTAATTTAACTATTTTATAGAACAATCTGGAACTATTTGCAAAGGGCTACTAAGCCATGCCTACTCTTCGACCTATTAATGCATCTACTATGTCAATATTCCAAAAGAGATGAAACTCAAAGAAAGAAACAAACTTTTATGTATAAGGATATTTATAGCAGCTCTTTTCTGATGTCAAGGAATTGGAAACTGAGGTGATGCTCATCAGCTGGGGAATAGTTGAACAACTTGTGAGTATATGATTATGTTGAAATGCTATTATGCTATAAGAAATGATCAGGATTCTCTCAGAAAGATCTGAAAAGACTTAAATGAGCTGATATGAAGTGATGTGTACTATGTATGAAGTAACAGCAACATTGTAGGATGATCAACTGTGAATGCTTTGCTTTTCTCAGTAAGGCAGTTCTGAAGAACTTATGGTAAAGAATGCCATCCATCCCCAGAGAAAGACTGATGGTGACTTAATACATATTGAAGCAGATTTTTAAACATTATTTCTATGTTTTCTATGTTTTTTTTCACAACATGACTGGAAATGGTTTGCATAACTATTTTTACAACCTATATAAAATTGCTAGATTTCTCAATTGGGTGGGAGGAAAGGAAAGAATTTGAAACTCAAAGATTTAAAAAAATTTTTATATTGATATTTTTATTTTTCCAATTACATGCCATGAAAGCTTTTCAACAAGCATTCACTTGATATTTATGTTTTACTTTTATCTAGCACCCTCCCTTCCTAAGCCCCTCCCTTCAGTGGCAAACAGTATGGTAAATTTTGTATATGTATATTTGTGTTTAATATATTTACTTATTAGTCACTTTGTATATGAGTAATTAGGATGAAAGGAAAAGAAAGACAACAATGGGATTAGGTAGGAAAAACTTCGGAGAAGTTTGTTTTTTAAATGAATATAGTAGCCATTCAGATTCTGAGTGGAATTTTCCTCTAGATGTGGATAGTGTTGTCCATAAAAGATCTCCCAAGTTTGCCATAACTCTCTGAATTGCTGAGTGGCACTGCATCCATCACAGTTGATCAGCTCACAATGTTGTTAATGTGTACATTATTCTCTTGATTCTACTCCCTTCACCAGCATCAGTTTGTGTAATTCTCTCCATGTTTCTCTAAAATCCAAACATTCTTGATTCGTTATAAAACAATAGTTTTATTCATATACCATAACTTGTTCATCCATTTCCCCAATTGACAAACATCTCCTCAATTTCCAAATATTTGCCATTACAAAAATAGCTGTTACAAATAATTTGGGTACATGGGACTTTTCCCATTTTTTATGCTTTCTTCTGGATGAAGGTCTAGTATTGGTATTGCTAGGTTCAAAGGGTATGATCAGTTTTATTGCTCTTTGTTCATAGTTCCATATTACTCTAAAGAGTGGTTGGAATTGAAAGTTTTAAAACTGAATGCCAAAATTGTTTGCACATATAAAATATTAAATAAATGAGAAAAAAGAAAAGAAATGCAAAGCATGCAAAAGAAAGTCAAAAGCTTAGACACAGAAGCTCAAAAATTGACTGAAGAGAACAATTCCTTTAAAAATACAATAGGGCAAATAAAAAAGTGACTTTATAAATAATAGAATTGGTCAAATAAAAATCCACTGAAGAAACAGAATTTTTAAAAAATAGAATTGACTAAATGGAAAAAGCGATACAAAATATAACTGAAGAAAATAAATCCTTAAAAATTAGATGGGCACGTGGAAGGTAATGAGAGAATGATACATAAAGAATTTGGCAAACACAATTTTAAAAAATGAAAAAATAGAAGAACATGTAAAGTACATCACTGGAAAAAAACTGACCATAAAAATAGATCCATTAGAGGCAATTTAAGAATTACTGGCCTACTTGAAAACCATGATTTTTAAAAAAAAAGAGCCTGGAAAATTTTCTAGGAAAATTGACCTAGAATCAGAAGGAAAAATCCACCAATCACCTACTGAATGAAACACCCAAAATGAAATCTCCAAGCAATATTGTAGCCAAATTTCAGAATTATCAGGTCAAATATACCTCAGGCAACCAGAAAAAACCAATTCAAATACCAAGCAAGGAATCAGTCAGTCAAGGTTGTACATGACTGCAGCTTCAACATTAAGGGATCAGAGGGCATGTAAAATGATATTCTAGAGGGCAAAGAACCTTGGATTATAACTAGGAATCAACTACTCTTCAAAAGTGAGAGTAACCTTTTTTCCCCCCACGGGTGGATCACATTCTTTATGATAAGTCCATCACAAAAGTTACTTCCATATTTTCCCACCATTGCCGTTGCTAATCACAACTCCCTCCTTTCATATTTCTCCACTACTATGTACTATATTTTCTCTCTCCTTTCACTCTGACTCTGATGTAGGGTAGCTGAGTGGTGCAGCAGACAGATCCCCGGCTCTGGGGCCAAGAGGCCCTTAGCCCCCATACCACCCCTTAGGCCCAGCATCCACCTGGCCCTATGGTCTTGGACAGGCCTTCCAATCCTAGCCCTTTGCAAGAAGTAAAAAAGAAAATGTGTTATATCTGACCACTCTCCCCCAATGGTCCTCCATCACTCACATCACCCCCTTCCCCCTGTCCCCCCCTCCTTCTTACTCCAGATGCCTATACCCCATTGAGTATATATGCTGTTTCCTCTCCTAACCACCTCTGATGAGAGTGAAGATTAACCTCATTCCCCCTTGCCTTCCCCCTTCCAAATCATTGCAATAGCTCATTGTAATAAAGAAAAATCTTATTATATGAAGTATCTTGGCCTATTCCCCCTCTCCTTTTTCTTTCTCCCATTACATTTCCCCTTTTTTCCTATTGACTCCATTTTTTACACCATATTTTATCTTCGAATTCAGCTTTCTCCTGTGCTTCAACTATAAAAGCTCCCTCTACCTGCTCTATTAACTGAGAAGGTTCATATGAGTATTATCAGTGTCATTTTTCTATGCAGGAATACATGCAGTCCATCATCATTAAGTCCCTCATATTTCCTCCTTCTCCTCCAATCTCTATGCTTCACCCGACTCCTGTATCTGAAGACCAAACCTTCTGTTCAGCTCTGGCCATTCCAAAAGGAACATTTGAAATTCCCCTGGTTCATTGAAAGTCCATCTTTTTCCCTGGAAGAGGACAATCAGCCTTGCTGGGTAGTTCATTCTTGGCTGCATTCTAAGCTCTTTTGCCTTCCGGTATATTGTATTCCAATCCCTATGAGCTTCCAATGTAGTTGCTGCTAAGTCCTGTGTGATCCTGACTGTAGCTCCACGATATTTGAACTGTGTCCTTCTGGCTGCTTGTAATATTTTCTCTTTGACTTGGGAGTTCTGAAATTTGGCTATAATATTCCTAGGGGTTGGTTTTTTTGGGATCTCTTTCTCAGGGGGATCGGTGGATTCTCTCCATTTCTATTTTGCCCTCTGCTTCTAGAATATCAGGGCAATTCTCCTGTAGTAATTCTTTGAAAATGAGGTCAAAGCTCTTTTCCTGATCATGACTTTAAGGTATTCCAATAATTTTTAAATTATCTTCCCTAAGTCTGTTTTCCATATTAGTTGTTTTTTCAATGAGATGTTTCACATTTTCTTCTAATTTTTCATTTTTTTTTGGTTTTAAAGTATTGAGTCCTGGTTTCTCCTAAATCCATCAATCTCCCTGAGTTCTATTCTTTATTTGAAGGATTTGTTCTCCTCAGAATTTTCTTATCTCTTTTTTGATCTGGCCAATTCTGCTTTTTAAAGCATTCTTCTCCTCAATAACTTTTTGAACTGTTTTATCCATTTGACCTAAGCTGGTTTTTAGCATGCTATTTTCTTCAGCATTTTTTGGATTTCCTTGACTAAGCTGCTGACTTCATTTTCATATTTTTCCTGCATCTCTCTCTTTTCTTTTCCCAGTTATTCTTCTAACTCTCTCATTTAATTTTCAAAGTCTTTTTTGAGCTCTGTCACAGCCTGAGCCCAATTTCTGTTTTCTTGGAGTCTTTAGATGAAGGAGCTTGTGCTTCCCCCTCTTGAGACTGAATATTTTCATCCTTCTTGGGCTCATATTCAAAATATTTCTCAGTGGTGTTCCTCTTGTTTCTCTGCTTGCTCATTTTCCCAGCCAGAGTCTGGTTTGGGGGTGCTTCTTCAGCTTTTGGGACACTACCACAAGGATCTCAGTGTGTGAGGCTCTGTCCTACCTCCTGGTCTGTGAATGACCATATGTGCCCCATTCTGTCATGGGGCTGAGGTGGAGGGGGCCCCTGCTGTTCTGTGGGGGCCCTAGACTGCAATCAGGTCAGAACCCCAGAGTCCTGTTCCAGCAGTAGAGGACAGAGCTCTGTAGTCTCTCTCTCTCTCTCTTCACTCCCCTCCCTAGGTTCAATGGGCTCATGCCCTGGGGGCTTCTGCTTACCGGCTCTACCTGCTTCTGTCTCCTGGAACTCTGCTGCCACTGGCCACACTGCTCTTTGTGTGCTAGCTCTGGCAGAGGGCCCCCGCTGTTCCCCCAAGTTGTGCCCCATGCTCCCTTGTGGTGTAGCTCAGAAAACTCCCCTGCTGCTGTGAGCTACAGCTCCCAGCACCCTGGGGCTGCCTCTGGTAGGCTGGAGTTCTTTCGCTCTGGCAGGCCACCCCTCTGGCGGGCCGCCCCTCCAACCCCAGGGAGCAGAGCCTTTCTGCTCTTTTCCAGGTTACCTTGAATAGGAGAACTGCCTCACTGGGTCCCTCTGTGGGTTTTGTCTCTTGAAAATTTAGTTGGAGTCCTTAGTTTATAAGTTTTATGAGAGAGTGCCTAAGACAAGATCTGGTCTTTTCATCATCTTAGCTCTGCCCCCTAAGAATAAAATTTCAAGGGAAAAGGTGAACATTCAGTGAAATAGGAGACTTTCAGTTTTTTTCTAATGAAAAGACCTGAACTGAACAGAAAATTTGATCTTCAAATACAAGATTCAAGAGATGCATAAAAAGGGAAATAGGAAAAAATGTTATTCAGTAAGATCAAACTTTTTACATCCCTACAGGAAGATGGCAGTTATAACTCTTGAGAATTATAGCTCTGTTAGAAGGAGTATACTTATATAGTTGATTTTGATGTAATGATATAAAAAATTGAGACAGATAAAAAGTATTTTACTGAATAAAGAGGGAAGGGGATGTATAATAGGATAAATCACATCTCATAATGAGGTACAAAAGATCTACTAAATTAGATGGGGGAAAGGGAGGGAGTGAGAATTGATTGAATCATACTTGCGTTGGATTTAGCTTACCTTACAGATAATTAGGAGTGAAGGGGGAAAGAAAAGGAAGGAATAGTTGATAAAGGGTGGGGGCGGCAGAAGTGAGGATAGAAGTAAGCGGACAAAGGGGAAAGAAAAGGGAAGGGGGATTGATAGAAGGAAAGGCACATTGAGGGAGTCATTGGTCAGAAGTAAAACATTGGTAAGAAGGGAAAGGATGAAAGGAGAGAGAAAAGTACAAATAGAGGAAAATAGGATGGAGGGGAATGCAAAGTTAGTCTTCATATCTCTCTCATAAAATGAAAGCAAATAGAAGAAGGGATTAAAAATCACAATCCAATAATATGTTGTTTGCAAGAAACAAATATGAAGCAGAGAGATTCATATAAAGTAAAGGTAAAAGGCTGGAGCAGAATATATTATGCTTCCCTGAAGTTAAAAAAAAGCAGCAATTCTGATCTCAGACAAAGCAAAAGTAAAAACAAATCTAATTAAAAGAAATAAGGAAGGAAAACTACATTCTCTTAAAAGGCAGTCTAGATATTGAAATAATATCAATACTAAGCATTATATACACACCAAGTGTTATAGAATCCAAATACTTAAAGAAGATGTTAAATAATTTACATTTTAAACAAGAAAGAAGTAAGTGAATAGAATTTTAGAAAAGTTAGATGAGATAGACTTCTGAAGAAAATTGAATGGGGAAAGAAAGGAATATACATTTTTCACAGGAATACACAAAAATTGATCATGCATTAAAAACTCATAATCAAATGCAGAAAGGCAGAAACAATAAATGCATCTTTCTCAGATAATGGTGAAATAAAAATTATATTTAATAAAGTCATGGAAAGGCCATGAAAAGAAAGGCTCAAAATTAATCGCAAACTAAATAAGCTATTTTTAAAGAATGAGTGAATGCTTGCATGAATAAAACAGATTAAAGAGGAGATTAATGAATTGGGCATGTAACTGAAAAAGTTAGAAAATGAACAAATTAAAAATTCCCAAGTAAATATCAAATTAGAAATCCTGAAAATCAAAGGAGAGATTAATAAAGTTAGAAGTAAAAAAAATTGAGTTTTTTAATGAAAATTCCAATTAAATAGATAAACCTTTATAGTCAGTTCAATTTTTAAAAAGGAAAAAGTAAAACAAATTAATAGTAACAAAAATAAAAAGGTTGAAATCACTACCAATGAAGAACAAATTAAAGTAATAATTTGAATCTATTTTGCCAAAATGTGTTCCAATAAATCTGACAGTCTAAATAAAAAGGATGAATAATTATATATATATATATATATATATATATATATATATATATATATATATATATATATATATAAATTTCCAAGATTAACGGGATATTGAATACTTAAATAATCCTTTTTAAGAAAAAGAAATTGAACAAAGTACCAATGAACTCCCTAAGAAAAGAATCTCTGTGGTGAGAGGGATTTACAGGTAAATTTTATCAAACATTTAAAGAACAATTACTTACAATTCTATATGAATTATTTGAAAAATAGGAGAAGAATGAGTCCTGCCACATTCCTTTTATGACACCAATATGATGCTGATACCTAACCAGGAAGAATCAAAACAGAAAGGAAATTATAGACCAATTTCCTGATGAATATTGAGATGAAAATTTTAAATATTAAATATAATCAAAGATATTACAGTATGTTATTACCAGAATCATACAATATGATCTTGGAGGACTTATATCAGGACTGCAGCACTGGTTCAATATCAGGAAAACTATCAGCATAATTATCACATTAAAAACAAAATTAATAGAAATCATATGATTATCTCATTAAATGCTAAAAAAAGTCTTAGCCAAAACATAGTCCTTGTTCTATTAAAAATGCTAAAGAGCAGAGGAATAAATGAGGTTTTCCATCAAATGATAACCATCAGCAAGCATTCTATGTAATGGGGATAGGCTAGGAGCATTTCCAATAAGATCAATGGTAAAACAAGGAAGTTCATTATCAGCACTACTTTTCAATACTATATTAGAAATGTTAGCTTTACCAATAAGAGAAGAAAAATAAATTAATGGAATTAGAATGGGTCATAAGGAAATAAAACTCTTATTCTTTGCAGATGATTTGATGCTATACCTAGAGAACACTAGCAAATCAACTAAAAACAGGACAAAACAATTAACTACTTTGCCAAAATTATAGGCTATAAAATAAACTTACATGAAACATCAGCATTTCTATCTAATACAAAGTCCAGCAGCAAGAAATTGAAAAAAAAATTCCATTTAAAGTACCTGTAGACAACATAAAATACTTGGGAGTTTATCTGCCAAGATAATCCTAGGAACTATATTTACATAATTATAAAATGCTTTTCATATAAATGAAGTCTGATCAAACAAGGAAAAAATGTGAATTGCTCATGGGTAGAGTGAGCTAATGTAATAAAAATAACAATTTTTACCAAAATTAATCTACTTATTCAGTGTTAATACCAAACTATAAAACTTTATAAAGTAGTAACAAAATTCATCTTGAGGAACAAAAAAGTCAAGAAAATCATGGGAATTAATGAGAAAAATTCAATGAAAGGTGACCTAACAGTACCATATCAAAAACTATATTATAAAATGGTAGTCCTCAAAACTATTTGGTACTAGCTAGGAAATACAGTGGTGGATCAGTGGAATAGTTACAAAAGAAATAGTAGTAAATGACAACAATAATCTATTTTTGATTAACCCAAAGACTCCAGTTTCTGGAATAAGAACTCACTATTTAACAAAAAGCTGTCAGAAACTAGGCAGAGACCAACATCTCACACCTTTTACCAAGAGAAGGTCAATATGAGTCCAGGATTTAGACATAAAGGGAGATCAATATGCCAATTAGAAGAGCAAAGAATAGTTTATTTATTAGATTTATGGAGGGGGGGGAATAGTTTATGACCAAATGAGGGAGAGATAGAGAAAGCATTATAAAATTCAAAATGGATTTTTTTGATTACATTAAATTAAAAAACAAAGGCAATCAATATTAGAAGGAAAACAGAAATCTGAGAAATAGTTTTTATTGCCAGGATTTCAGATAAAAGATTCATTTCTAAAATATATATAGAGAGAACTAAGTTAAATTTATAAGAATATAAGTCATTCCCCTAATGAGAAATGGTCAAGGCTATGAATAGGCAGTGTTTGGATGAAGAAATTAAAACTATCTATAGTTATATGAAAAAAGGCTCTAAATCATTATTGATTAGAGAACTTCAGATTCAGAACCTATGAGATTAACCTAATATGACAAAAACGGAAAATGATAAATGTTAGAGGGAATGAGGGAAAACTGGGACATGAATAAAAATTGGTGGAGTTAAGAACTGTTCTAACTATTCTAGAGAGTAACTTGGAATTATTCCCAAAGTACTTACCTTTTATACAGCCATATATATCTATTATGTCTGTATCCCAAAGAGATCATAATAAAAAGGAAAAGACCCATACATACAAAAATATCTATAGCAGTTCTTTTTGTGGTGGCAAAGAATTGGAAATTGAGGGGATGTCCATCAACTGAAGACTGACTAAAAATTGTGGTGTAGGAATGTTATGAAATACTATTTTTTTAAAGAAATGATGAGCAGATGAGAAAACAGATTTCAGAAAAATGTAGAAATACCTTCATGAATGTTGTGAGTAGAATGAGGATGTCCTTTTTCACTATAGCAGCAACATTATATGATGAACAACTAGGATAGACTTACATCTTAGCAATACAATGAACAAAGACAATTCTAAAAGACTTTGATAGAAAATGCCATCCACATAAAGTGAAGAATTATGAGAGATCAATGTAGATCAAAACATGATATTTAATTTTTAAAATTAGCCTTTCTGACACTTTTTTACCCTTTTTCATAATATGACTAATATGTAACTATATTTAACATGAAATTAAATGGATAACCTGTTACAAAGTACTCACTGTCATGGGGAAGGATGAGGAAATGGAGGGAGAAAAGAGTAGACCTCAAAATCTTACAAAAATTCAGTGTTGAAAATTATCTTTGTATACAATTGGAAAAAATAAATTTTAAAAAAGCCTGATACATTCATTCAACTCAATTGACTTGAATTTTGCATAAAAACAGAGGTGATAAATAAAATTTATTTTTTCCTAGCATGAGACAGAGGTTAACTTTATTCTTTCCTTTCTCTATTCTAGGTGGCATAATGGATAAAGCACTCCTCCTTGGAGTCAGAATGATGGGAGTTTAAATCCACTCAGGCATTTGACATCTACTAGCTGTGAGACTTTGGACAAGTCACTTAACCATGATTGCCTCACATCCAGGGTCATCTTCAGTCTGCCTGATTCATATCTGCCCACTAGACTCAGAAGAGAATCATCATCATCATCATCATCATGATTATCATCATCATTATTACCCCAATGAAAGAAAACTTCTCTTAAATGTAGTTTGTAGTGATGCTCTCTTATATCATGTTGTAGAAAGAACATTGTATTTGATGTCAGAAATCCTGAGCATTAGTATCCTCATATGTAGATTGATGAGTTTCAATGGATATGATATGATTCTATTTGATTCAATTCAGCTGCATAATAATTGAGTACCAGACCAAAAATCAATATGACCTGCATTCAAATATTATCTGAAAAAGGCACATTCTTTTGACTCTGTGCAAATTACTTAGCTTTTCTTTCCCAAAAGTAAAGAAAGGATAGCTTAGTTACAGGTTTTCTCATCTTTCATTTTGACTAGCGGGGTCTGTAAAGGGAAGATAATAATTACAACAAATTGTTGTGAACCTCAAATGAGATAACAAAGCTTTTTGCAAACCTTAAAGTGTTATATAAATGTAAGTCATTATTATTAATGAATCTGCTAGCTGTGGGGCTAGTTGCTGGATATAGGAGACAAGAATGAAAACAATGCCAGCCTCCTTAAGGACCTTACATTTTATCTAACCAGATAAGTACAATAAACAAAATGAATTCAAAGTACCTTCTTTTGTGGGAGGAGTGCTAATAATTGAGGGTATCTGGAGAGGACTTATTTAGGCAGTGGCACTTGAACTCAGCCTTGAAGGAAGCTGTTTATTCCAAGGGGTAGAGATAAAGAAGGCATAGACTCTAGGCACTGAAAAAATAATTGGGATATTGTGTACTAGAAACAGAAAGTAGGACATTTTGGATGAAAAATAGAACACGTGGAGGAGGAAGAGGAGGCAGGGGAGGAGAATAATGTGAAATTAGCTTGGAAATATAGGTTAGAGCCAGTTTGTGAAGGAATTTAAATGGCAACTTGAACCGTTTGTTTGTTTTTTCCTCCTAGAGATAATAAGGAGCTACAGTCAGAACTATTGCTGTCCAAAGGAATGTTGTATATGTATATGGTTGTATGTGAATGAAAGAGGAGATACTTTTTTCCAGCTAATACATTCATTTTTAAAAAATATTTTGTTTCAAGTTCTTCCCCCTTCTTTAGCTCCTCCTCAATCCATTGATGAAACATATAATATGAGTGCATTATACTTGTGAAGTCATACATGTTACATTACAGCAGTGGTGCCTCAATTACATGAGAAGAAACACATCCAAAGGGTCAAAGTACCTAATTGTATCCAGACCATCACCCAAAGTCCTCTTTTCTATTAGATCAGTCCATAGAGAGATGAAAGTTCTGGAAGAGGCAGTGAGGACATCTTTGTACAACACACCCTTCACTATTATCAATATAATGTGCATTTCATGCCATATTCATAAGATGTCATGATTTTCTTCAATTATGAGGAGCAACAATTGAAGTCATATAAAACATATTTCTGTATTAGTCATGTTGCAAAAAAGGTAAGAAAATTAAAGTGGGAAAAATATGCTTTGATTAGAATTCAGAGTTCATTAGCGTTATCCCTAGAGATGGATCGCATTTTTCATTGTGTGTTCTTTGGAATTGTTGTGGATCATTGTATTGATCAGAACTAATTCTTTAATCATTATGATATTAATGTTATCATTATACTATTGTTCTTTTCACTTCACATTGAATCAGTTCATATAAATCTTCTGACTTTTCTGAAACCATAGTATTCCATCACAATCAAATATCATACTTTGTTCAATCATTCCCCAAATGATGGATATTCCTTCAATTTCTAATTCTTTGCCACCATAAAAAGAACTGCTATAATAGTTTTGTATATATATTATTACATATATATATATATATATGTATATATATATATATATATATATATATGGATTTTTTTCCTTTTCCTTGAACTCTTCAGGATATTAGTAATTCTATTGCTGGGACACAATTTTATAACTCTGTGTATAGCTCCAAATTGTTCTCTTTAATGGTTGGACCAGGTCACAATTCTGCCTACAATACATTAGGGTGCCCAGTTTTCCTCATGCTCTCTAGAATTTGTCTTTTTGCTTTTCTGACATGTTAGCCAGAATGATGGTTGCAAGATGATGCCTCAGAATTGTTTTAATTTGCATTTTAAAATTAGTACTTTAAAACCATTTTTCATGTGACACTTGATATTTTTTATTTTTTCTTCTGAAAAATGATTGTCCATATCTTCTGATTCTTTATCAATTAAGTGATGGCTCTTATTTTGATAAATTTGGCCTAGTTCCCTATATATTTGAGAAATGAGGCCTTTATCAGAGAAACTTGCTATAACTTTTCCCCAATTTCATTCCTTCCTTCTGATTTTAGTTACATTGTTTTCATTTGTGCAAAACTTCTTTTTAACTTTCATGTAATCAAAATTATCCATCTTACCTCCTGTGATCAAGAAGAGCTATTTCAAATTTCCCTTCCAGTTCAAAAGGCTATAACCCCAAAAAATTTCATCTGAGTCTTGGCTTTGCTACCCTCTTGAACAAGACAGTTGGTTTCCCTTTCTGTGTTCTACTTCTCTCATCTCATTGCACAAATGAAAACAATGTAACCAAAATCAGAAGGAAAGAAGGTAAGAGAAAAAAAGGTGGGAGAAAAAAATATAGCAAGTTTCTCTGATAAAGACCTCATTTCTTAAATATATAGGAAACTAAGTCAAATTTCTAAAAATAAGAGCCATCATCTATTAACTGATAAATGATCAAAGGCTATAAACAAGTATTTTTCAGAAGAAAAAACTCTAAAATATCAAAAGTCAAATAAAAATGTTCTAAATAATTAATTAAAATGCAAATTAAAATGATTCTGAGGTGTCAACTCACACCTATCAGACTGGCTAACATGTCAGAAAAGTAGAAAGGCAAATGCTGGAGAGCATGAGGAAAAATAGGTACCATAAAGCATATGTGGGATAAAATTGTGAATTCATCCAACTATTTTAGAGAATAATTTGGAACTTCACACAGAGCTATAAAATAGAAATCACAATACAGAACTATTGTGGAATCAAATAAGAAAGCATATGAAAGCATTGTATAAAGTATACAGTGTTATATAAATGTAACATTTGAATACAAAAATTAATAAATTATCTAAAAGATCCATTCAAATATAGTTGTCATTGTACATAATGGTATCTAAGTCCTTTTCTCTAAAATAATGTGTGTGAATGTGATGAATTTTTTCTCTAAGGTAATATTCTTACAGATACTGGAGATATTTAGGAATCCTGATTTCATATATACATATACATATATTATCTATAGATAAATAGTTCCATTTTAAAGAGATAAAAAATAATACATTCTTATTTTGTGTGGTTCTATTCTGGGTCTTCCCATAAACAAAACTTAGAGAAATTATATATTACTACTCATCTGCTCATGAGATGACATTCATGGTTATGCTATTCAATTGATTCAATTGTCTTGTATTGGTATAAGACTGAACTACCAGAAGCTAAGGACTGAAGCTTTGCTTAGTTTCAAATGAGATTTCTTCAGTCCAAAAACTGGCTTTTACTATTAAGTAGAGGGATAGATTTTTCATGACTATGATCACCACCAGTCTGCCTGCTTTTTTTCTCTATATTTTCCTATTTCACTTCAGAGAGGGATAATCATGCTGAATGCCTTATTCTAGCCAAAGTATTTGGCTTATCCATCTATTATCACTATGGTTATCACTGGTTACTATGTAAACAGTCCGATAAAGCTGTAAAAAGATATATTTTCTTTTAGTCTTTGTATTTAAATAATCTGAACCATATATTCTCACTTATTTAAAATGGGAAAACTAAAGAAATGACACTGAAGAAACTTTAATGACTGTAATGAAATATATAATAATAGCCTGCATTTTTATAGCAAGTATACAAATATAATCTTATTTTTTCCTCATAACAATCCTGGGAAGCAAATACTATTACTATACAACTGAAACATACAGAGGTTAAATTATTGGTCAGAGTTAAGCAATAGATCTGAACTGAGATTTTCTTGATCCTGTGCTTTGTACCACCTAGCTGCCATATGAGGTATTATTTAAGGAAGTTAATATGCATCAATATGCTTATCTAGAAAACATAATTCTTCAGATGAATGGAAATTCAACTTTTAGAGACCAAAGACTTTATTTTTTTTCCTCTAACATATAATGTTTAGTAATGTTTATATGTTACAGTTATAACTTAGAATTTTGTCACCTAGGAAAGTGGGTGGAGTGCTCAGAGGTGTCTAAGATATTACTCAACCTATGTGTGGTTGAGGAATACAAAAGATGGAGGTCTTGGAACTGAGGTTGAGAAATTGGGAGAGTGGTTATTTGTAAAAGTCAGATGTGTGGTAGAGAAAATTGTGATTTTAATAAAGAATTTAGATACTTTAACAATACTTGCTTATTTATTAATGAAGAGAAACTTCACTCCATGAACTGAGTTCTACTATAATCATGTTTTCAGGAAACTTATCATACTTTGAGATTTCATCAATTTTATTACTCATCAGTATAGAATTACTCCCAAAGATTCTATTTTTAAAAGGGGCTCCTAGGCCAATTAACGCTTCATTTCCCAACAGATTTACTCCTAAGTCTGGATTCCACTTTGCCCCATCTCTGGATGTAGATCCCTCCCCAGTTTTATCTTCTCCCATTATATTGAAAGCTTCTTGAGTTCAGTGACTTATCAAGCTCTTTCTAATATATCCCTAATGCCTGCTATATCATGTTGCTGGTTCAGTTCCAGACCACTGCAATAAAGTGAATCGCATTTTTTTTTGGTTTACCAATGCATATAAAGGTTATGTTTAAACTATACTGTAGTTAAGTATGCAATGATAAAATGTACATATCTTAATTAAAATATTTTGTTGCTAAAGTGGTAATCATCATCTGAGCTTTCAGCAAACAGTAATTTTTTTGATGGAGGGTTTTGCCTCCATTTCGAAAGCTGTTGACTGATCAGGGAGTTGCTTACTGAAGTTTGGGTGACCATGGGAACTTCTTTTTTTCTTTTCTTTTAGCTTTTTTAAGGCAGTGGGGTTAAGTAGCTTGCCCAAGGCCATACAGCTAGGTAACCATTAAGTGTCTGAGGCCGGATTTGAAATCAGGTACTCCTGGCTCCAGGGCTGGTGCTCTATCCACTGTGCCACCTAGCTGAACCAGCAATTTCTTAAAATAAAATAACTATGAAATTTATACCATAGACTGATTCTTCCTTCCAATTGTACACCTTGAGATCATTAATTTTAATTGAACTAATTTCAATATTTGTATATCTTAGAGAATGGATACACCTGAAGAAAGGAGCAGAACTGGGGCAAAGGTCAATTAGTGGGGTGTTAGAACACTCAAAATGTTTATGATTCAGTTTTCTGTCTTATATAGGTGCAGTTTGTGACAGCCCAAAATAATTACAATAGTAATGTCAAAGATCGTCTATCACAGATCACCATTACAGATATTATAATAATAATAAAATAAATAAATAACAAAGCTTGAAATATTGTGAGAACTACCAAATTGTATCACAGAAACACAATGTAAGCACATACCATTAGGAAAATAGCCCTGATCTACTTGTTCAAAACATGGTTGTTGAAAACCTTTGATTTGTAAAACAGACATCTGTGAAGAGCATCAAAACCAAATGCAATAAAAAGACATATTTATAGTCAATGAATGTTTATTGAATGACTCATTTGGAGGTCTTTATATGATAAGAATGACCTTGACCGGGTGCAATGAACACAAGTAAGCAGGAAATTTAGCTGGAATAATGGCAGCAAATGGAACATTTGAATGTGGCCATGAGGATGGAACAGGCCAACTCCTTTTCTTCCGCTTGTGGTTAAATAACAACTTTCTCTGTAAAGAATACTGTATTTATGGAAATAATGTTTTTAGTGAGAAGATCTTAATGATTACCAGAAGAAAGAAGAGCTAATAGAAACTTAAATTTTTTTTTTACAATAGAGGAACTTTCCACAGAACACAATGGAAAGGAGAGACTAAGAGTGAATTTACAATGGGGGAGGGAATGATAAGACTGTGGGCTGGTTGGGTTGCAAATGTTTCCTGAAAAATTGATTTGTTAATTTCTGGGGTCCAATTAGGATAGGTATGTAAAGCTAGCAGAACTTTCTCTGTACAACATTAAATTAAATCACTATGCAGACATTAAAGCTACAGATCCTACAAAAAAATCTAAACAAGTTTTCATGCAGACATCACAGAGAATCTTCTGTGAAGGTCTGTCTCTTCAAGAGGAAAAGGGGAAGTAAAGCCCAGATATATATAGAAGGGGGAAAGTCAGGGGGAGGCATCTAACTACAGGGTAGCACAGGTCCTGGTGGTCTAGCAGGGAGAATTCCATCCCCAGACAAAATCTGAACACTGGGAATGTTTGGGGAAACAGACAGGACAGGGTTGGGAACAAATCACTGCATAGGCAGAGCCTGGACATAAAGGTGGAAGCAAATTTCTGCATAGAGGATTTCTGGGCTGCATGGGCAACTTCATGGTAAATAGAAAGCTATTATTCAGATATAGATGATAAAAAGCCATCTCAGAAGAAGAAAGCAGTGACAAATTACCTGCATAAGAAGTTTCAAAGAAGTTTAAGAATTGGACTTAAATTCAAAACTTCTTAGAAGAGCTTAAAAGGGATTTTAAACCAAAGAAGAGGGGAAGAAGAAAAATGAAAAAAAAAGAAATGAGAACAAAACAGGAAAATTATAAAAAAAATTGATCAAGAAAATCTACTCCTTTTAAAGTAAATATAACCACTTGGAAAAAAGAATGGAAAAAACCAATTAGAAAAGGAATGCAACTCAGGTAAAAGTCAAATTGACAAACTGGAAAGGGAATACAACTCAACAAAAAATAAAATTAGCCAAATGGAAAAGGAAACATAAAAGCTAGTTGAACAAAATAAAAACCTAAAAATTAGAATTGGACAAATAGAAACTAATGAATCTATGAGACACCAAGATTACATTAAACAAGCCAAAAGGCTGAAAAAAATTGAAGAAAATATAACATACTTTTTAGGAAAAACAAACAACCTGGAAAATAGATCTAGAAGAGATAATTTATGAATTATTGGTCTACCAGAAAGCCTAGGTCAAAAAAAGAGCCTGGGAAATATCTTTCAAGAAATTGTCAGGGAAAATTGTCCAAATATACTAGGTCAAGAAGACAAAATAGTCATTGAAAGAATCCACAGAACACCTCCAGAAAGCAATCCCAGTATAAAAATTCCAAGGACTTATCATAGCCAATCACCAGAGTTCTCAAATAAAGCAGACTATACTGCAAGCAGCAAAAAGAAGCAATTTAAAATTCAAAGGAAGCATAATAAGAATTATACAGCACTTATCAGCTTCAACATTAAAGCATTAGAAAGACTGGAATATGACATTTTGGAGGGCAAAGGATCATGCATTACAACCAAGATTTTACTACCCTGCAAAATTCAACGTACTCTGTCAGGAGAAAAAAGTAGATTTATTTTGTTTTTAATTTGATTTACATGTAAAACCAGTTTTCTTTTTTCTTTTTTTTTGATTAACTGTCTTTTTAAAAACTTTTAAAAAAATTTCTTTAATTTATTTACACATTACAAAAATATTACTGTTTGAGTAAACATAATACTCTCTCCCCCACAAAAATATAAACCTTATGAGAAAAAAGTGAAAGAGGAAAACAATGTTTCAGTCTGTGTTCTGATACCATCAGCTTTGTCTCTGATAAGTCCATCATAGATGTTACTTCCATAATTTTCCACAGTTGCTTTTGCTGATTGTAATCTCTCCATCCATTCCTCCCCACTACCACCTATTATATTTTCTCTTTCCTTACACTCTATCCCAATTCAAAAATGTGCTGTGCTGCAGCTGAATGGTTCAGCAGCCAGAGCACTGGCCCTGGGGCCAAGGGGCCCCAAGCTTACATCCTACCCCAGAGACCTAGCAACCGCTTACCCTGTGGTCTCAGACAGGCCACTCAATCCCACCACCTTGCAAAAAGTAAAAAAGAAAATGTGTTATATCTGATTATCCTCTCCAATGGTCTACCCTCTCCTCTATCACCCACATCACCTCACCCCTCCCCCTGTCCACCTCTCTCCTTTTTCATCTAGATTTCTATACCACATTGCGTACGTATGCTGTTTCCTCTCTGAGCCATTTCTGATGAGAATGAAGGCTCCCTTATTCCCCCTCGCCTTGCCCACTTCCATATCATTGCAAAAACTACATGAAATATCTTAGCCTGTTCTACCTCTCATTTCTCTTATTCCCTTTCACCCATTGACTATTTTTACCATATATTATCAAATTCAGTTTTCTCCTGTACTTCATCTACAAAATCTCCTTCTACCTGCTCTATTAAATGAGAAGGTTCATATGAGTATTATCTGTATCATCTTCCCATGCAGGAATGCATGCAGTTAGCCATCATTAAGTCCGTCATAATTTACCCATCTCTTCCACTCTCTATGCCTCATCTGAGTCCTATACTTGAAGATCAAACTTTCTGTTCAGCTCTGATCATTTCAACAGGAACATTTGAAATTCCCGTTTCATTGAAAATCCATCTTTACCCCTGGAAGAAGATGTTCAGTTTTGCTGGATAGTTGATTCTCAGTTGAATTCCAAGCTCTTTTGCCTTCCAGAATATTATATTTCAAGCCCTATGAGCCCTTAATGTAGATGCTGCTAAGTCCTGGGTATTTCTGACTGTAGATCCATGATATTTGAATCATTTCCTTCTGGCTGCTTGTAATATTTTCTCTTTGACTTGGGAGTTCTGGAACTTAGCTGTAATAATCCTGGGTGGTTTTTTTGGATCCCTTTCTGAGGGAGATTGATGGATTCTTTCCATTTCCATCTTACCCTCTGCTTCTGGGATATCAGGGCAATGTTCCTGTAGAAATTCTTTTAAAATGAGGTCAAGTCTCTTTTCCTGATCGCAACTTTCAGCTAGCCCAATAATTTCTAAATTATCTTTTCTGGATCTGTTTTTACAAATCTGTTTTTTTTCCAATGGAAATATTTCACATTTTCTTATAGTTTTTCATTCTTATGATGTTGAGTCATTGTGTCTTGACTTAATCACAAAGTCATCAGCTTCTTTTAGCTCCATTCTAAATCTGAAGGATTTGTTTTCCTCAGAGAGTTTTCTTATCTCCTTTTCCATCTGGCCAGTTCTAATTTGTAAAGCATTCTTCTCAATAACTTTTTGAATTGTTTTATCCATCTGATCTAAACTGGTTTTTAACATATTATTTTCTTTAGCATTTTTGTCATCTC
Source organism: Macrotis lagotis (assembly GCF_037893015.1). NCBI lineage: Eukaryota > Metazoa > Chordata > Mammalia > Peramelemorphia > Peramelidae > Macrotis > Macrotis lagotis. Next base: position 540,578,228 of record NC_133658.1, read on the forward strand.
CTTTACTAAGCTGCTGACTTTGTTTTAATATTTTTCCTGCATCTCTCTCATTTCTTTTCCCAATTTCCTTCTATCTTCCTTACTTGATTTTCAAAATCTTTTTTGAGCTCTATCATAGCCTGAGCCCAACTTCTATATTTCTTGGGTTCTTTAGATGCAGAAACTTAGACATTTTCATCTTCAGTGTGTACTTTGGTCCTCCATGGGACCAAAATAATTGTCTATGATCAGGTTCCTTTTTTGCTGTTTACTCATTTCCCAGCCTGTGACTAGTTTTGGGGTGCTTCCTGAGCTTTTGATTATTATTGGGACACCCCCACAAAGACCTCAGTGTGTGTGAGACTCTGACTGCTCTCCTGGTCTGTTGAATGAGCACAAGCTCACTACCCTGGTGCCCCAGACTGCCACCAGGGTCTGAATGTAGTCAAAGCCCAAGAGTCCTGCCCTAGAGACAGAGGACAGACCTGCTTCCATTTCCTGGGATCTGGGCTATGCTGAGGGCCACAGTCATGCTGAGGAGGGCCATGTTGTCCTGGACTTTGTGCTCACTCTGGCAGAGGCCTCCCTGCTGATCTTCCAAATTGTACTTGATGCTCCCTAGGGTGTCAGGTTAGGAAACTGCTCCTGATGCCAAGTGCCCTAGAAAAGATGGGCTTTCAATAAAATAGAGAACTTTCAACATTTTATGATAAAAAGACCAGAACTTAACTGAAAATTCTGTCTTCAAATACAAGACTCAAGAGAAGCATGAAAAGGTAAAGGGAAAAATGCTAGTCAAGAACATTAGATTGCATACACACTACAAGTGAAGATAATTCATGTAACTTTTGAGAACTGCATTCCTCTTAAGATAGTTAAAGGGATGAATATAGTTGAAGGGATTGCACTTAGAGGATATGAATATGGTTGGCACTTATTCATTATCAAAAAGATAAAAATTATGTCATTATGCTTGAGTCAAATTACAATGCACCCATCTGTAGCTAATCAGGCCAATAAGAGCTTAGAAGGTTCAACCACAAATAGTCTAGGTGAACACCTGTGGTGTTTACTCTAAATGTATGTATCTCATGTTTCTTTTGAACTTCTCTAAATCTGCCTTCCTCATAGACCTGAGCACTTTTCCTGATGAGGGTATGTTGAGCAATTCTGTACCATTGATTCCCATCAACTCTAAAGTCAGATAAATAAATCAGAAGTGACCTTACTTTACTATATAGCTCAATTGAAGAGGGTTGCAGTACAATAGGAACAGAGGGTGAGAGAGTACTTAGAAGGGTTGGATATAAAGAAATTAGAAAGTGATAATCCATACTTTGGTTAAAGGGGGTTTTAGTACCTTGATTGAGCTGCTAATGGGACAGAGGGAGAGGTTGTAACTAATTCTTTGAATGGAGAAGGTTGTAAGACTGTGGTTGTAGTACTACAGAAAATGAGGGAAAGTACTCTTTCCTTAGAGAGGCTGGACAAGAAAACATCATGAAGCGATCTTGTTTTGCTTGATACTTTGGTTAAAATTATAGGGAGTAGGCTGGAGGGGGGTGGTATAAATGTTCATGAAATGATTTGGCTTTGCATGGTGCTTTGGCTCAGTAGGATTGTGTGTCCATGGAGAGTACTTGAAAAGATGGTGTGGTATAAAGTGATTATGGCTCTTGAGAAATGAATTTCTCTTGAATAATCGCTTGTCTCATTAGTAAATAAGAGACAAAGCTGTTTTTCATTTCAACCTTTGATAATAGTACTACCAGGACAGATAAAAGAAGTATATTTTGACAAAAGGGTTGTACAAACAAGATAGTGTTAAACAATAAAAACAAAAAGGACTATAGGAGAAGGCAAGGCATTAATGGATAAAATTAGTGAAGAGGCAAAATACCTGTTATAGTAGAGGGAAAGAAGGGTGGATATGTACACTAAGTAAATCTCAATAGATTTGGCCCAGAGAGGGAATACCATACATTCCCCATTGGGTTTAAAAATCTATCCTACCCTATAGGGAAAAGGAAAGGAAAGGGAAGAAGAGACTGCTCAAAATGAAGAGAATGGTAAGTGAAATGAAAGTAAAAAATTTAAAGAAAAGTTAAAGGGGAAAGGAAGAAAAAAATGGTTAGGAGGAATAAAGGGAACGGAAAGAGAAAAGTATATATGGGGAAAGACAGCATGGAGGAAAATGCAGAATTAGTAATCATAAATGTATATGTGAATGGGATGAACTCTTCCATGAAATGGAAGCAGATACCTGAATGGATTAAAAACCAGAATCCTACAATATAAGAAACATATTTGACAGAGATAAATATCTCATTAAAAGGAATAAGGAAGGAAATACATCTTCTTAAAAAACACCATAGGCAACAAAGAAATATCTCCATTAAGCATATATACACCAAGTGGTCTAGTATCCAAATTCTTAGAGAAGTAGCTGAACAAATTATAAGGAGACATAGACAGCAAAACATTAATAATGAGAGACCTCAACACAGTGATGAGATTCAGCTTGTTAGTACCAGTTTGAAAGATTTGATATCTAATTTTATGTTGAGTTTGCTGAACCAGTTGTTAAAATTGCAATTGAAATCAGAGTTTTCTCTAATGTGGGCAGCTGGACAGCCTCTCAATGTGGAAATCACAGATTCACAGTCTTTACTCTTTTATATCATTCATCCTTGCAACAGCATTTTCTAAGCACTTGTAGTAATATTCATTCCATCCATAGGTGAAAAAAATTGTCAGAACTATGCTTGTAATATTTATTTATTTATTGATTGTTTGATTGATTGATTTACTTCCTTATTTATTTATTGATTTCTCAAAGCTCATTATAACTTTGATGAAATACAATAATTTAATTCCTTTGTTTTTGTTACTTCAGTAAACAAACACATAACACAAAGAGAAAAGGATCAAGCAAATACGGGGTGACAACTTGTCTTTTGTTTCTACTTTATGTTACACCCCAAAATCAATAAACTCCCTAAGAAAGTCTCCCAGTTCAGATGTATATACATGTGGATTCTACCAAACATTCCAATTCTACATAAACTATTTAAGAAAAAGATGGAGTTCTACTAAATTCCTTTTACAACACCAATATGATGCTGATACCTCAACCAAAAGGAGTCAAAACAGAGAAAGAAAATCTCCCTAATGAACACTGATGCCAAAATCTTAAATAAAATTTTAGCAAAAAGATCATAAGTTATAACCAGATTAATACAGCATCATCAGGTAGGATTTATACCACATAGTCAAGGATAGTTCAGTTTTAAGAAACACTCAACATAACTGGACATATCAGTATCAAAACCAACAGAAATCATATTATCTCAATAGATGCTTTGACAAAATATAATATATAATATTATTTTCTATTAAAAACAGAGAGTATAGGAATAAATAGAATTTTCCTTAAAATGATATCAATATCAATCTAAAAAATCCACAAATATTATATATATATATATATGTATATATATACATATATATATATATATATATATTGTGGGGATAAACTAGAAATATTTCCAATAAGATCAGTAAGATCAGGGGTGAAACAAGGATGACCATCATCACCATTACTATTTAATATAGTATTGGAAATGTTAACTTTAGCAATAAGAAAAAAGAAATAAATTGAAGGAATTAGAATTACCAATGAGGAAGCCTAACTTTTACTCTTTGCAGATGATATGATGGAATACTTAGAGAACCCTAGAATGTCATTTAAAATACTACTTGAAATAATTGACAACTTCTGCAATGTAACAGGGTATAAAATAAACCCACATAAATCATCAACTTTTCTATATATGAACAACAAAGTCCAAGGCAAAAGATAGAAAGAGAAATTCCATTTAAAGTAATTGTAGACGCCATTAAATACCTGGGAATCTATCTTTCAAGACAAACTCAGAAACTATATGAACACAATTACAAAACATTTTTTCACATAAATATAGTCATGTAAATAAATGGAAAAATTCAAAACCCATGGTTTTGGTTCATCTGGAACAACAAAAGTCAAGAATAACAAGGGAAGTAATGTAAAAAAATATAAAGGAAGGCGACTAAGTTGCAACCAATCTAAAACTATACCATAAAGTGGCAGCCATCAAAACTGTCTGCTTCTAGTTAAGAAATAGAGTATGGAGGTGGCTAGGTGGTATAGTGGATAAAGCACTGGCTCTGGGGCCAGGAGTACCTGGGTTCAAATCTGGTCTCAAACACGTAATAATTACCTAGCAGTGTGGCCTTGGGTAAGCCACTTAATCCCGTTTGCCTTGTAAAAACCTAAAAAAAAAGAAATAGAGTATGCACGAATGGATTAGGATAGGTACAAAAGAAACAGTAGTTAATGACTATAGTGATCTACTGTTTGAGAAACCCAAAGACATTATTAACTTCTGGGATAAGAACTCACTATTTGACAGTAACAGCAGAGAAAACTTGAAAATAATATAGCAAAAGCTAGGCATAGACTCCTATTATACCAAAATAAGGTCAAAATGGGTTCAGATGTTACACATAAAGGGTGATAGCATAATCCAATTAACAGATCAAAAAAAATATTCTCTGTCAGATCTATGGAAAAGGGAGAAATAGTATATTATAAAATGCAAAATGGATGATTTTGATTATATTAAATTAAAAAGTTTTTCCACTAATAAAACCAATGCTGTCAAGATTAGAAGGAAAACAGAAAGCTGCAAAAACAATTTTCACATTTAGCAGTTTTGATCAAAGTCTCATTTCTAAAATATATAGAGAGAACTGCATCAAATTTATAAGTTTACAAGTCATTCCCTAATTGATAAATACTCAAAGGATATGAACAGGTAGTTTTCAAATGAATAAATTAAAGATATGTATATATATATATATATATATATCTTATATGTAAAAATTCATCTTTACTTATTAGAGATTAAAAATCTATGAGGTACCACCTCACAAATATATGGGCTAAGAGGACAAAAAGGGAAAATGATAAATGTTGGGGAGGACAAGAGAGGATTGCAACATTAATGCACTATTGGTGGAGTTGTGACCTAATCCAACCATTCTTTAGAACAATATGGAATTATGCCCTAAGAATAATAAAACTGATCATACTCTTTGACCCAGCAATTCCAATACTAGGTCTATATCCAGAAGAAATCATAAAAAAGGAAAAGTCCCTCATGTTCCAAAATGTTTGTAGCAATTCTTTTTTATAGTGGCAAAAATTGAAAATTGAGGGGTTTCCATCAATTGGGGAATGGTTGAACATGCTATGGTATATGAATGCTATGGAGTACTATTTTTCTATTATAAACCATGAATGGTTGGACTCTAAACAAGCATGGAAAGAATTACAGGAGATGATGCTGAACAAAGGGATCAGAACCATGAGAACAATGTACTCCTAGGATGGATGTTACTCCTTTCATCAGGTCAGAGAGACCAGGGAGACCTATCATGGACAACACTATCCATATCCAGAGGGGGAAAAATCTCAAACAAAAACTACAGAATCTTAATGAATACTATGTTTGTTTTTTTAAAAATGCTTTTACTTCCTATCCCTTGGTTTTCTTTCTTTTTCCTTCATCCTAATTCTTCATGCTCAAAAGTACTAATATAGAAATATATTAAACAAAAATATACATTTACAGTGTTCACTAGGCTGTTCACCTCTGAGGGGTGGGGGAGGGAAGGGAGAATGAAAGAATATCATGTAACATAAATATACAATTGTATGAATATTGAAAAACTTTCATAATATGTATTTGGAAAAATAAAATAAAATATAAAAAAATGAAATTGAGTCCTCTTCAACAATAATGATTTTTAGCGCAAAGTCTTGACTATTGTGCATATTCTCTCTACTAGTAACCTCTCTCTCTCTCAATATATATATATATATATATATATATGTGTGTGTGTGTGTGTGTGTGTGTGTGTGTATTTCTGTAATAGAGTATTGACTCAGATCTCTTATCCCGTTCTAAATTTCTCGATAAGAGGAGTCACTGAATGAATTCCAAAGAATGGATGTCATAGCCAAGTCAAAATGGAATATCTATATCATCTATATCTATATCTATATCTATATCTATATCTATATCTATATCTATATCTATATCTATCTATATCTATATCTATATCTATATCTATATCTATATCTATGTCTATCTCTATCTCTATCTCTATCTATATCTATATCTATCTATCTATATATATATATACACATACATACATTGATCACAGAATAGGGAACTCTTAGGCTGCCATGTATATAGGAGAAAATGAAGATAACTTATCATTGCTCTAGAGCTGAAAATCCAATTAAACTGGCATCTCAGTCTCCACCAGTTATAGAGTGTCTCCCATTGTGCCAAAATATCTTTAAGGAAGTCTCCTGGGTCTTCCAATTATGTAGGCAGAAATCAGTGTTCTAAAAGCTAGTAATCTATAGGGATTTAAGATCTCCACCATTGTTCAAAAGCACATGTAAAGAAAAGGAGTATAGGATGTTCATCAATCACCCTCTTTGTAGAAGGCCTTGCATTAAGTACTGATCTGTCGATAAGCATTTGTTATGTCTCCACTATATTTCAACTATTGTGCTTGGTGATTTATAAATATTATCTCACTTTTATCCTCATCACAATCCTAGGATGTGTTTCTTCATTTTATTATTATCTTCACTTTAAAGTTGAGGAAACTGAGCCATACAGGGATTAAGTGACTTATCCAGGTTCATTCACTAAATTTCCAAGACCAGACTTGAACTTGGGTCTTCCTAATTCCAATCCTAGCTAGCTCTCTCTCTATCCATTGTGCCGCTTAGCCTCCTCTAGGAACAACAAGGAGATCAGTTGTCACTGAGTGGCAGACTACATTGAGGTTAGAGTCATGTAGGAAAACTAGAAAGTTGAGAGAGGATCAAGTTTCAAGTGCATTGTGTAGAATAGAGAATTCTATATTTGATCCTGGAGAAGTCAGATAACAACTGGAGTTTATCAAATGGAGGAGGGTTGGGGATAACATGATCAGAACTGTTCTTTAGAAAGTTCACTTGAACAATTGAGTGGAGAATGAACTACAGTAGACAGAGAATTGAGCCAGGGTTATCAATCAGTAGGCTATTGCAATAGTTTAGGCATGAGGGGATAAGGGTCTGCATCAGGGTGGAGGAAATGTCTGAGCAGTGAAGAAGGCACATATGAAAGATACTAAAAAGGTGAACATTGGCAAGAATTGGCAATAGATTGTATATGAGAGGTAGAGTGAGGGGTACAGAATGATACTTGTGTTGTAAATATGGGTAAAGAGGAAGTTCATGGTTTGCCTCAAAAGTAATAGAGAAATTTGGAAGAGGGGAGGAATTTGGTGGGAAAGATAAGTTCTGTTTGGATCATGTTGAATTTAGGATGCTTATGAGACATCCACTTGAGATATCCAATAGACAGTTGAAAATTGAAGACCTAATGTCAAAAGAGAGGCTAGATCTGTGTAAATAATTTGAAAATCATCAGCATGGAGTGATAATTGAATACATGAGATACAATGGAAAATGTGATATAGTCCCTGCCTTCAAAGAGTTTACAACCCACTAGATGGGAATATGAAATGTACATACTATGTTTGATGAAAGATAGAATGTGAAAAGATTCATGAGACGCTATAACAATTTGAGGATAGAGAGATGACTTTCAGCTGGGAATCAGAGAAGACCATGGATAAGGCAACATCAGTTTAGATGAATAATAATAATAATAAAAATAAAGTAGCTAGCATATATGCATACCACTTTAAATTCTGCAAAGCATTTTATATAAGCTGTCAGTTGATCCACATTACAACCCTGTAAATAAGGAATTATCTCCATTTTATTAATGGGAAAACAGAGAGAGACAGAGAGAGAGAGAGACAGAGAGAGAGAGAGAGAGAGAGAGAGAGAGATACTAGTAATAGTGGCAAGCATTTATTTATTACTTTTAACTTCACACGGTACTTTAGATATGTTATTTTATTATATTCTCACATAAATGAAATAAATGTTATTATCATGCCCATTTTTATAGTTGAAGAAATTGAGTCTTAGGGAGGTTAAGTGATTCAATCCCGGGTTATGTAGCTACTAAGGTTGGAAGTCAGGTCTTTCCAATTGCAAGTCTATTGTTCTACCCACAAAGCCACCAAAGTTTCTCTATATTAGTTTGATTGGGATGTAGAGGGTTTGAAAGAAGTGTTTGAAATAAGTCTAACAAGGTAGGCTGGAACCACACTCTGGAAAGACTTAAATTGCAAGCTAACTGGTTTTTAGCTTACCTCGTAGACACTAAAGATTTTTTGTAACAAGGCTGGCTCCTCCCCAAATGCTGAGTTTAGGGTACTTGAAAATCAGGTTATTCTACTTTCAGAATCTATGCATCAGTTCTGACACAGCACCTTTCTATTTCAATGTTCTGCAAGAAGGTGACTGGCAATAGTAGATTAGCAATTTGAGTAATAGAGAAATAGGGATTTGAAAGGAATGATGGGAACAGAGTTTAAGGAATCATGGTTTCTTTAGGTAAACCCAATCCCTAATCCTGAAGAAGCCACTTGAGGAATTTGTTTAGTAATTCACAGGCTTGACTGAGTGTTTTCTGGGGCCAGTAAATTCCTGGAGGTTAATTTCCTTGCCAATAAACTACTTTAATTTGCAAGGTGTTCAGTAGTTTATTTGCTAGCAAACAAGTGAAAACAAAGTTTATAGATAAAACCTAGGAGAGTAGCACAATAAGCAATCATAGTTTAAAAAATGACTCAAGAAATTAATTGGAAGCTGGTGGAGTGAGAAGCTAAAGAAATGTTAGTGATGATGATAAGTTCAGAAAAGGTTTATTTCTGGTAGAAAAATGACAATCACAATAGTTAACTTGGAGACTACCTCAGAAAATATTTAACAGATATTGAAATTTTTCACAACATTTCAAGGTATGTTAGAACATTTGATACAACATAAGTTTTCCCACCCTGCCTTTATTTTTCTTTAAATACTGTACTAAGTTTGACTTGCTGTACATACATGTCACTCAGGAAAGATACATTAATTTGACTTTGTGTCAAATAAGTGTTTATATGCCTCTTTTCGCACTGAAAAAGAGCCAGGGAGTTGCAAGCAGACACTGTAGATATGAAAGCAATAAAAGACAGTTTTTACTTGGCTACCAACACGTCAAGAATTGATTCCCTAGAGATGATTCCCGGTATTCCTGCTTGTGTGAAGTAGGGGTTCTTCTCTTTATTGTTATTTTTGCTGCTGCTGCTCTTCCTCTTTTTTCTTCTCCTCCTCCTTCTTTTCCTCCTCCTTTTTTCTTCTCTTTCTCCTCCTCCTTCTTTCTTATCCTTCTACTCCTTTCTCCTTCTCCATCTTCTTTTTTCTTCTTTCTTCTTCTTCAGCTTCTTCTTCTTTTTTTTTTTTAGGTTTTTTTTGTTTGCCAGGCAAATGGAGTTAAGTGGCTTGCCCAAGGCCACACAACTAGGTAATTATTGAGTGTCTGAGGCTGGAATTGAACTCAGGTACTCCTGACTCCAGGGCTGGTGCTCTATCCACTACACTACCTAGCCGCCCCCTGTTTCCTATATTTTTAATGCTAATATTCTACCAGTGCTGTTTATGGTTTGAGGCATGGAAAATTAAAATTTCCAAACAACTGAAAATCAGTATTTCATAGAAGGCATTGTAGAGGCTCATGATAAGTGTAAGCAGGCTGTAACAAATGGAATTTTGAAGAAAACTGGGAATAAAATAAGGAATCATTACATGTACCTATGCTGTTCTAGTGATGTTAGAAAGATTAAGGAAGGCTGTTATCATCTTGGATGGATATTCTATGGCTCTATGGCAAGCTTATGTGAGTATACGGATGGATGGGAATGGACATATGAACTGCATCATTTAGATAAACAACACAATTAATGAGACCACAGACCCATGCATGAATATGAGTACTCAATATTAGCCATGCTACTATCTATTAAATGATAGGAGCTGCATTTACCAATGGACTGTTTTTAATCTGCCTGCTTAAAGGTAAGTACACTCAACACTGGCAAGTTGCAATTCCTAGTGCTACTAATACATCTTTATAAATGTATTATAAAAAAAGAGAATGGAATAGAGATTTTGGTTCTACTTCTGGTTGTGTGAACTTTGGTGGAAGATATTTTCTCAATCTGAGCTCTAGCTTCCTCATATATTAAATTAGGGCTTTAGAAAAGATGAATTCTGAGATCCTTTTCCATTTCTTTGATGTCAAAACTAGTCTTCCTGTAAAACTAGTCTGAAAATAGAAAATCTTGGTCAAATGTCATCATCTCTGGAAAAATTCTAAAAGTACAGAGTGATATAAATTTGCTCTACCAAGATTCCCTAGTGTCATAAATAACTTTATCTTGTTTTCTCTTTATGCTAGTATCTGTGTATGTTTTCTCTGGTATTTCTGGATCTTCTTTTTAAAAAAAAAATTAATTATTTTGAATTTTATAGTTCCCCCCCAATCTCACTTCCCTCCCCATACCCCTCACAGAAGGCAATCTGTTAATCTTTATATTGTTTCCAAGTTATACATTTATCTAAGTTGAATATGATGAGCAAGATATCATATCCTTTAGGGAAAAAATAAAATATAAGAGATAACAAGATTACATAATAATGGGGTTTTTTTAATTAAACGTAATAGTCTTTGGTTTTTGTTCAAACTCAACAATTTTTTCTCTGGATACAGATGGTATTCTGTATCACCTATATTCCAAAATTGTGCCTGATTGTTGCACTGATGGAATGAGCAAGTCCATTAAGGTTGATCATCACCCCCATTGTATACCCTATGTGTACAATATTCTTAGGGTATACAATGTTCTTCTGGTTCTGCTCATTTCACTCAGGATCAATTCATGCAAATCCTTCCAGCCTTTCCTTAATTCCCATCCCTCCTGGTTTGTAATAGAAAAATAGTGTTCCATGACATACATATACCACAACTTATTAAGCCATTCCTCAATTGATGGACATTCACTTAATTTCTAATTTGCCACCACAAACAGAGCTGCTATGAATATTTTTGTATAAGTGGTGTTTTTACTCTTTTTCACAATCTCTTCAGGGTATAGACCAGTAGTGGTATTGCTGGATCAAAGGGTATGTGCATTTTTTGTTGCCCTTTGGGCATAATTCCAAATTACTCTCCAGAAAGGTTGGATGAGTTCACAGCTCCTCCCACAATATATTACTGTCCCAGATTTCCCACATCCCTGTCCTTTCTAGTCACATTGGCCAACCTGAGAGTTGTGAGTTGGTACCTCAGTGATGCCTTAATTTGCATTTTTCTAATAAGTAGTGATTTCGAGCAATTTTTCATATGAATCGGTTTGATTTCCTCATCTGTAAATTGTCTTTGCATATCCTTTGACCATTTGTCAATCTGGGAATGGCTTGGTTTTCTTTTTAAATGACTCAGTTCTCTGTATATTTCAGAATGGAGTCCTTTGTCCGAAGTACTAGCTGTAAAAATTGTTTCCCCAATTTACTACATTTCTTTCGATCTTGATTACAATGGTTTTGTCTATGCAAAATCTTTTTAGTTTAATGTAATCAAAATTAGCTAGTTTGTTTTTATTGATGTTCTCCATCTCTTCCTTGGTCATAAGATACTTCCGTTTCCATAGGTCTGACATGTAAACTATTTCTTGATCTTCTAGTTTGCTTATAATATTGTTTTTTGTGTCTAAATGCTGCAGCCATTTTGATCTTATCTTGAAATATGGTGTGAGGTATTGGTCTAATCCAAATTTCTGCCACACAAACTTCCAATTTTCTTAACAGTTTTTATCTAAGAGAGAGTTTTTATTCTAATAGCTGGACTCTTTGGGTTTATCAAACAGCAGATTACTATAATCATTTCCTGCTATTGCACCTAGTCTATTCCACTAATCCACCATTCTATTTCTTAGTCAATACCAGACAGTTTTAATGACTGATGCTTTATAATATCATTTTAGATCTGGTAGGGCTAAGCTACCTCCTTTTTTACTTTTTTCATTAAATCCCTGTAAATTCTCAAGTTTTTATTTCTCCATATGAATTTACTTACAATTTTTTCTAACCCATTAAAGTAATTATTTGGAATTTTTATTGGTAGGGCACTAAATAAGTAGTTTAATTTTGGTAGAATTATCATTTTTATATATTATCTCGGCCTATCCATGAGCAGTTGATATTTGCCCAGTTATTTAAATCTGATTTTATTTCTGTGAGAAGTGTTTTTTGTTTTCAAAAAGTTTCTGAGTCTGTCTTGTTAGGTAGACTCCCAAGTATTTTATATTGTCTGATGTTACTTTGAATGGGATTTCTCTTTCTACCTCTTTCTGCTGCATCTTGCTAGTCATATATAGAAATGTTGACAATTTATGAGGTTTTATTTTATATCCTACAATTTTGCTAAAGTTGCTAATTATTTCTTGTATCTTCTTAAAGGGTAAGGGAAATATAGTCCTATAGTTTAGTCACATGAGGGCACAAATGCCCACACAATTGTTCCTTCCTTCATCTTTGCTGAAATAAGGGATTGTAGAGTGAAAAGCAAAAATAACAGTAGGAAATTTCAAGTTTGGGATCTCTTTTGGGAATGGACCATATCTGTTTCCTTTGCCTTTGCATGCTGTGTTGCAGCAATTAAAAAACTGCTAGTAAATATAGAAAATCATAAAAATAATTAAAACGAAACCAATTAACTTTGTGGAATTCAGAAAAATTTTTCCATCTAGTATTTCTCAATATTATATTGTCATAATCAAAAATGCTCACGATTGCCTTATGATTGCAAAAGCTTTTTATTTATTTTATTTTTGTTTTTGTTCTATCAATCAATAGGAATAAATTGAGTGAATATCTATTTAGTACAAAGACTGTGGAAAGTATGGTAAAGTAGATAGAGTGCTGGACCAGAGTTTGGAAAGACTTGAGTTCAAGTCTGTTTTTAGAGTTTTCTCATTTACACAATGGAGATAATAACAGCACCTGCCTCCAAAAGTTTTGTGAGGATAAAATGCAATAATGTTTGTAAAACATTTTTTTAAACCATAAAACACCATATAAATACTAGTGATGATGATGATGGTATTATATATTTAGGAAACAAAATACCAGAGGAAAAAAGAAATACTAAAAATAAATATGTAATTAAAAGGTAAACCAAATTATTTTTAAGTTCTTTCAGAGTTCAGATAAAGGAGAGTTCAATAAAACCTGGAAAAGTCAGGAGGACAAGAGAGTTGAAGTGGACCTTGAAGAATATGAAGGATTTAAATAGAGGTGGGAGAGAAGCATTCAAGAAAAGAGAAAGAAGATTCCTAGAAAGGAAAAGAACTCAGGAAAGAGCATAGTTGCTTTAGCAAGGGTTTCAGGGAGAAGAACAATAAGAGGTAAGTGTAAAAACAGTTAATGATTATAGCTTATATTTTTATGACACTTTAAAGATTACAAATCCATGGCAAGGACAAGTAAGCTGTCCTTATTAAGCTTCTCATATGTACTGGTCACTCTGTTAAATGTTGGGGACACAAAGAAAGGCAAAATAGTTCCTGTATCCTAATTACAACCCAATGGGACCAATACCATGCAAACAACAATGAATACCTAAGATACAGATAGGCTCAATTGTGACAGTCTTATAATAGGAGCAGGAGTTATATAGTGAAAATATTATTAGCCCCCTTTCACAGAGGAGGAAACTGAGGTTCAGAGACATACAAATAGTCTATAGCATAGTTTAGATTAAAATCCAGGTATCTTGATTGTAAACATTCTTCAATAATATAACAATTCTAATAATTCTCCACTATATAATTTGAATACTTTATCACTTGACTTCAGATAAGGATGGACCTGCAAAGTAGGGAGGGAGGTGGTGGGGAGAAATTTAGATAATTCTGGGGAAACGTATTTAGAGAGTTGATATGATGATAAAAATGCAAGGATGAGGAAGGAATATTAGTCTGCATCCCCCATAATATATACATGCTCCCAAGATCCCCTGATATGTTAAAATTCACCAGTTATCTTTTAACCATGCCTCGCTATCTTCCCTCTTTACATACTTTAGAAGATTTAATTTGCCTGGATTCCTTCAAGATTGAGTTTTAAATAAACCTTCTGCAGGAGATCTTAACCTCCATTTTCTTCCTCCCATAAGTGCTGTCCCTAAGAGATCGCATTTCATCTATTTTAAGTACATCTTGAATGTTTATTATTATTTTCATGTTGCCTCCCTCATTCAAATGTGAGTTCCTCAAAGTTAGGGGTTATGTTTCTTTCCTAGTATCCTTGATGAAAAAAGTCCAGTGCCAAACATATTAGTTATTCAGTCATTTCAGTCATGTCTGACCATAACCTTATTTGGGTTTTGTTTGTTTGCTTGTTTTGCAAAGATATTGGACAGGTTTGCCATTTCCTTCTCTACCTCATTTAACAGATGAGGAAACCAGGACAAACAGGGTTAAGTGACTTACCCAGAGTCATATAGCTAGTAAATATCTTGAGGCCAGAATTAAAACCCAAGATGAGTATTTCTGACTGCAGGCCTATCGACTATGCCACTTAGCTTCCAGTCTATGACATAGTAACTGATTAAATTCTTTTTATTAATTTACTAGTCCTCTTAGTCAGATTTCTTGACCTAATACTAATTAATGCAAATATGATTAAAAGAGAAATAGATGGGGAAGATGTTGGGAAAGCAGGGAGAAAAAGGAAGCCATTAGATTGTGATTCTTTATCCTGTTCTGGGCTTCTATTCCTCTCTGCTGAATATCCCCAGATTATATAATCAAATGTGAGATGGTAAGAAATGAAACAGAGATATAACTGGATTTAAAATTCCAATTTAGCAAACCAAATAAAGGTTATGGACTGAAAGTAGCTTTGGTTAAAGCATGTGAGCATAAAAGCATAATTTGTCAACATATGATTATCAAGACATCTAAATAAAAACCAATTTCTCAAAATATTCACTAGGGAAGATCATTACTTTCCCACCCAGATCCCTTGTTCTGTGCCTTTTGAGTCATCATCCCCCATCTCTGCTGCTTCATCTCCCTATTCCATTGTGGTTGACCAAGGCCAAACAGGACTGTTTTGAGCATGTGATGTCCTTAGGACTTACCATGATCCCATACCTAGAAACCTATCACTTTCCTTTCTTTTTTCCTTTTAATTTAATATGTTTTTGCTCTAGTCAATCAAGTTCTGGTCTCTTTGGGACCTTGCCAAGATATTTCAGGAACAGATTTCTCTGGTACCATTTTATGTGAATATTATTCACTTTTTCTAGCCTACCTCATTTTTTTTACAGCTGGATCATTATAACCTTATAAAATACAATGACATACTGAAATATTCTCTGTCTTTTGTTGTCTTTGCTTTTGCTTTTGAATTCCCCTACTTTGAGTATGGCTTTGTACTAACTAAATGCAATAACTTTATGATATCTCTATATTGGTTTTCTTCCTTGCATAACTTTCCTTAGAAAAAGCAACTGGTATTGTTTACTGATCTTCTGTTCCAAACAATTCCCATCTGTTGTAGCCTGAAATGGGGATCCAAGTTATTGCCATCTGAGTATCTTCAGGGCACCCCTTGATTTGCTTAGTGAGCATGAAGTTGTATGCACAGGTTGGAATTTGAAGGGCAGAAGGTCTGGTGGAATCAGAATCTATTTGCATTGACATTGTACACAATAGTTATACAACTAAGCTGTTCCTGTCTACTGCACCCAGACAGAGCCCATTTTTACCTTGGCAAACAAGTTTCCAGACATCCTCCAGCACTGCCTCAGTCATGCTATATGATACTAGGCATCAGATGGTCTTGGAACCAACACTCTTGTAT
The DNA here is from genome assembly GCF_037893015.1 of Macrotis lagotis. Taxonomy (NCBI): domain Eukaryota; kingdom Metazoa; phylum Chordata; class Mammalia; order Peramelemorphia; family Peramelidae; genus Macrotis; species Macrotis lagotis. The sequence continues at coordinate 540,594,150 of NC_133658.1, forward strand.
GCATTTTACTTTGTTCATCTTGGAAACAATTTTAATTTAGTTTAATTAAAATGTATTGAATATGATAGCAAGACCAAGGCAAAACAGGACTGTTTTGAGCATGTAGTGACCTTGGAACTTACCATGAACCCATACTTAGAAACCTAACACTTTCCTTTCTTTTTTCTTTTAATTTTTATCTGTTTTTTAATTATTATTTTTACCTTATAATTCTTTTTGATTAAATCTCCCCATACTTTACCCAATGAACTATGTCTTATAGAAAGAATGAAAAAGATAAAGAGGAAAAAAAGTTCAGCAAAAATAATATACCACACATATGGTCCAGCATATAAATATATATGAAAGTATGTATAATATTTTATTGTGTATAAGCCCCCAGAGTCTTCAATGAAAAGAGGGAGTTGCATTTTCATAATTCAGCTCTTCTCTGGAGCTCAGCTTGGCCATTATAATTTTACAACATTTGAGGTCTGTATATTTTATTTGCATTCTTGTAGTGACATGCATATTGTTTTCTGCATTTTAGTTAATTCATTATTCTGCATCAATTTATATGTCCACCCTTATATTTCTTTAAATTCTTTCTAGTTGTCATTACTTGTGGAGCATTAATATTCCATTACATTCAGGTACTCCACTTTGTTTAGCCATTCTCTAATTGATGGATTCCCTGCTTTGTTTCTGGTTCTTTACTATCTCAGGACCTGCTGTAATGAATATTTTGGTGAAAATAGGAACTGTCTTCCTCACTGAGCCCCTGCCTAGTGATACATAATTCCAAGTTGTTTTTTTTAGAATGATTAGATCAGTTCACACCTCCACAGTGTATTAGTGCTTTCCTATCATTTTCATCATCTCAGGATGCATATCAATCAGTAAATTTTGCAGTAGAAGAAAAATCCCTAGGTTTGGAAATAATAAACCTGGATTCAAATTTTAATTCTTCCCCTTGCTACTTCTATGGCTTTTGCAAAATCATTTAGTGTCTTTGTGTTTCAGTTTCCTTAGTTATAAAATGAAGGGATTGGACAAGATAATATCTAAGGTTTCTTCCAGCTTGGAATGTTGTGATCCTATGGTCTTGTACTGTGTTGTTTGTCCTTCATTCTTGAAGAGGACCAATGACATCAGGAGTGTATCATCTTGACTTGCAAGTGAATATAATTTAACTGAGGCAGAACTGGGCAAAGCCATCAGTCTCACTCTCTCTCCCACAGTCATCAGAGTTCAGCAGCAAAAGATAGGTGAAGATGACTGGCAATGGTCCCAGTTACACTCTTTTCATTTAAGGTCTTTGACAGGCCAGTTTGTCTGAGGCAAAAACCATATAGACAATAATTGAGGTAAAAGATGACCTAGTTTGCCTTCTCAAAAGAATCAGTTTGGGAGGGAAAGAATCTCAAAATTTCTGGATAGAAGAATATACTATATAGGTTATTATGGGATATAAATAGTTGAAGGAATAAAAAGGTTTGCAAAAAAAGGGTTAAGGGGTACAGTCTGTACAGTGTACAGAATAGAAAAGGGAGATGAGTTAATATTCTGCTAGGGAGGGGAATACTTAGTCATAGATTTAGAAAGTGTTCAACCTTGTCCTTAAAATTAAAATCTACACATTTGCCCATGGGAAAAACAAATAAAAACAACAAACCAATACTCATTCAAATAAGTGCCAGTGTTGAGGATTACCTCCCTTACTTACATTAACTTCCTATTATAATGACAAGGAAAATGTAAGGTTGACAGTTCCAACCTAGGTTCCAAGTGGGTTTACTCTTCATCTAAGTCTAATTTCTAGAGTGTCCAGAGAAGACCGTATACTGTTCCTGACTTAATCCTTACTATCTTTGGTAAGACAATTTTTTTTTTGCAAGACAGTGGGTTTAAATGGCTTGCACAAGGCCACACAGCTAGGTAATTATTAAGTGTCTGAGGCCAAATTTGAACTCAGGTCATCCTGACTCCAGGGCCAGTGCTCTATTCACTGTGCCACCTACCCACCCCTTGACAAATAATTTTTTCAAGTACAGAAAGTTAAGATAAACCTCCTAAATTCCAAATCTTTCATATAAAACTATATAATTGTAAGTCCTTATAATTTGTCAATCATTTTTTAGTCTTGTCTGGCTTTTTGGGTGGATGGGGTTTCTTAGCAAAGATAATGGAATGGTTTGCCATTTCTTTTTCCAGCTTATTTTATAGATGAAGAAACTGAGGCAGAGTTGTCACTTAGTCTTAGTAAGTACCTGAGGTCAGAATTGAATTCACAAAGATGTATTCCTAACTCTGGGCCCAGGTGCCCTGGGGCAGTCATAAAAACTTACAAATACAAGTGAAAATCCCAACACTACTTTGAGAGTAGGAGTTCTCCTTATTCTGTGACCCTTACTCATTCTGCTGCATAAATCATCTCCCTCAAGTTACTAACTTTGGCATCCTGAGTGATATCACTGCTGATCACTCCCATCTGTGGGGTGCTCTAATTTCATTTTATGTGAGCCTGTATTTAACCCTGAGTGTTGGAAAGGATTGGACATAACAATCTCAGCAACTACCTGGAGAGGTTCAATGCTTGATTAGTAACTTCTTGACTCCCTATTTCCTATTTCATTTCAGCAGCAAAGAGGCCAAATATGTCACTGATGCTTGCTTTTGATTGATGCAATCCCTATTTCTGAGCTAATTGTACATTCTCTAAGTCAGCACCACTCAGGAGCAGTCCTTTCCATTATCACCACAGAATCTGGGTACCACTTCGTTCCCATCACCTTTTCCCCATGCTGTGCCAAGAGTAAGGTTAGTATTAACCTCCTTGAGTGAACCAGTATCTAGTATGTGTCTCTTGAGCTGCTATGCCAAATGATACTTGCATCCTCTACAACTGCTATGTCAAGGCTAATGGTTGAAACAATATCTCCATCAACACTCCTTTAGTATTCCAATGGAAGTCTATTAGAATCTAAGAACAGTCAGAATAAAGGTGATTTTTAGTTCACTTTCTTTCTGGAACCCCCAGTACATAAGGGTTCCAGGGCCTTGATAAAGTAGATATTTAATAAATATTTGTGAATTATTTGAATAGTTGAATTCATCAATAAGGTTATTTCTTCTATTAATGCAGGATATAACTTGTCTTGTACTATTCATTCTGCTTGAATTCTATTCATGTTTCACTATAAATCTATTTAACATACTTTATATCTTTTTATGTTTTGTATATTTGACTACAATGTGAGGGCTAGTAATCTATTATCTTTCAGAAATAAATGGTTGACTCATTTCTGTTGCCAATCATATGCTTCTTCAATGATTCCTGAGTATCATTTATTGTTCTCTATCTTATCAATGGAAATGTGTTTCAGTATATTTAGACCCTCCAAAATTTTTGAATCATTTGTCTTTGCAACCTTTACAAAACTAAGTTTAGAGATCATAATATTCTAAAATTTTTAAACATATAACATTATTTGAACAAGACTGATGGGAAAAAAATACTTTTGCGGTGGAGCTGGGGATGGCTGAGAGCATTTCACTATTATCCAGTTGTAATCCAACCTGTTCCCTTCTTCCTATTCAATTTTGGGCCCAAATCATGTTTCACTTAGAGTTCTTATCTGACACAATATGTACTGACATACTAATTCAATGGACTGCCCACCTGCATGTCATAGATTGTAGAATGGGTTTTTTCCCATCCATTTGATGGCTTCAGAACCTTCTTTACAAATAATATTTCTTCAGGATTTGCCTTGACCATTCCCCAGTGCATATAGCCAAAAGTTGACTTATTTCCTTTTAATTCTTATCTTCCTGCCCAAAACTTCTATTCTTAGCCTTCTCAGTGGTTGTTGAAAACCCAGCTTGAGTTTATTCCTGCAATCTGATTCAGATAGAAGAGAGTAAGAAAGAAAGATAAAAGATGAACTAACATTGTAACAAAATGAGCTAATATGTAGACAGATATGTAAATAAATGAGGAAAAGAACATTAAAAATCTAAGACTGTCAGATAATCTTCACAGGGTTGTAGTTGAAGAAGCTTAAAGGAAAATAGAGTTTCTTTTTTACTTTTATTTATTCATTTTGAACTTAAATGCAAAACTAGAATAGTAAAAAAATTCCATATACATAACAGAACATGAGAGGATTCAGTTTAAAATATTAAATCTCTATTTCTTGAAAACTTACACATTGTTTTCAAAGCAACTCAGCTTTTCTATTTTTCCTTCTAGGTTTTCTTTTGTTCTCTGTTATACTTTTTTTTCGCTTCCCCCACTCTGAAAATAAAGTCAGGAATAAGTTTATGCATTAAATTCTGGAGCAGTGCATGCTAATATTAGCATAAAGAATGGTAATAGAATGTAGGTTTCGGGTACAGCCAGTAAGCAATTTAGCTAGAATGTAAAGTACATGAAAACAAGTAATATGAAACAAGATTATATGGAGTACTACTAAGACTTTGTTTCACTGGTTACAAAAGGCATCTCAGCTCATCTTGGGCATAGTACTATGAGAGAAGACTTTGATGAACTCTGGGTAGCCATAGAAAATCTATATTCTATATTCTATATTCTATATTCTATATTCTATTGCCTAGTTCTTTAAATCTCCATGCTTCAATTATCAGGCTGAGGGGTTTGTATTTTCTTTAGATAAAATGGGGAGTAATTGCAGGTTCTTAAATATAGAAATGTTGTGATCAGAACTATGCCTTAGGACAATTGTTTCAGGGAGGCATCTGAAGAATTAGTTGGAGAATAAAGATCAGAAGCAGTGAGGTCAATTAAGAGGCTATCATAATAGTCAAAGCAAGAAGGAAGGAGGATCTGAAGTACAGTCACGGCAATATGAGTGGAGAAAAGAGGATTGATTTGAAAGATGTAGATGAACTATATAATCAACAAGATTTGGCAACCAGTTTGGATATAATAGTGGAAAGTTTGATCAGGGAGAAGAAAAAGTCATAGATAACTCTGAGGTTATGAACCTGAAAGATTGGGGGAATATGGCCACTTCCAAATGAGGTGAGGAAGTTAGGTAAATGATTAAGTGTTTCAGGGAGGATACAGAGTGTTATAGTTCATTTGCATAGAAATAATGATTGAAGATGGAGAGATATCACTGAGGGAATATACATACATACATATATATATATATACATGTATATATATATATATATATATATATATATATAAAATATAATTTATATAGTAAGAAGACCAAGGGCAGAGTATAAAGAAGGATGTGTTTGTGTAGGGAATTGGGAAACTAATGAAATCCAAAAGAGAATGGTCAGTCAAGTAATTAAAGAACCAAAAAGAGTTTCACAAAAAATCAAAAGAGGAGAGTGTTGGGGTAACCCATCCTTATTAATGTCATATTCTCTTCAAACACTAGGAATGAAAGTAGCAGGGAGTTTTATTTGGGCAATAGGGTCAATAAATACTTGGTAATTAATGGGGGGGTAAGTGGAATGAACTCAAATACTAAACCAGTTTTCTCTTCTCATGACAAAAATATCAGGGGGACTGAGGAAAACCTGATAATAACCTGCACATGCAGCCTGTGTTTGGGAGAAAACCTGGAATCCTGGTCTAGGTATTTAGGCTACATATCTGACTCAGAAAATAATTTATATCAGGTCCTAAAAGTTAGCCTCAATTCACATATAACCCTAACTCCTCAACATATTAAAAGATTTTGATGTCCAGTCCTTGTTTCAGGAAGGAAAGGAAAGTTGCAGATTTGGAAAAACAATATACATCTAGCAGAGCAGTTTTGTCTTAACCCAAAAAATCATCTTGAGATTTGTTAGAAACTTCCTCAAAAAAAAAAAGACAAACGTTCTTGACATGGGCATTTCCTGTTCACCTCTTCCATTATGGCAGACAAGGAATCATTTTTGATGTATTTGGGAGCCCTTGAAACATATTTGACTGTTCAAGAGAGTGACCCAGACCCAAATAAACCTAAGGTTGAAAAAGAACAGGGCTACATTGTTTTATGTACTTACCTGTTCTCTCAATTAATTCGAATTTATTCTGTAGATAGCTTGCTTGTACATAATTTGCTTGCATTCTTTCTTTTCCATTCTTCTGTGAAAGTAGGAACTGTTTTTGTTTTTCTTTGTTTCCCATCTTTTAGCACAATGTAGCTATTTAATATATGCTTATTAACAAACTCAAAACCATCCCTGAAAAAGATATTTCTCTTACTGTCTCTTGTAGAGAGATGAGGTTTGGGAAAGAAGCCACAGGAGTCATTGCTTCCATCTGTTTCAAAATCATCCTTCTCTCTAGGCATCTTAAGTGATGTGGTTCTATTTTGTGCCTTTCCCATTGACTATGGTTCAGCCTTTTGGTCTTACAGGAGTCTGTGATAATGAAGCCTTCCTGAGATAGACTCTATGATGACTAAGCGATGAATTGTTCCCATCAATCTCAAGTGATATATCAGAGGACTTTGTTAATCTCTTATTCATGGGTCAGTTAGATGACTCTGAATAGAGTGATGGACCTGGATGATGTGAGTTCAAATTTGACTTCTAATACTAAATTTTCTATATCTCTTAATATATTTGTTTCAATTTTCTCAACTGTAAGATTGGGAGAATAATAATACCCATCTTACAGGATTGCTATGAGGGCCAAATGAGATATTTATAGTGTTTAGCATAGTACTGCATGTAGTAGGGTGCTAAATAAATGCTAGCTGCGGCTATCATTATTATTATTATTATTATTATTATTATTATTATTATTAATGTGATACAACTGGAGCAATCTAGAACAGAGGAATGAATTTATACCTCATTAAGGTGAAATCTGCAATGATAGGCCTCATCAGTATGGTGAATGAGAACTTTGATGTATCTATACAGATATATAATCAATGTCAAAATAATATTCTCACCATCGCAGCAAAGATCCAGGACAATGTCTGATCTGAGAAATGAAGTGATCTGGTTGAGGAACCTTTTACTTGCAGAACAACCCAGTCATGTTAAAGCCTAAAAGATGACCAAGTATATGAAGCAAAATAGTTAATGAACAAATTAATTTATCAGGATTCTGGATATTCTGTTGTGGTAACTTCTAATCATTTGTTGGTTTGAATTCAAGACTTATGTTCTTATTATAATCATTGTTGTCTATCATTTGATGTTTTTGATTTTCCAGATGTTTGTTAGAATTGTATTCAAATGGAAAAATCAGGAATCAAGAAATACTTTCAGTTACCTTTAATCAAGATACAAACACATACATATTATACACACATACATGTGTGGTTTTATGTATATCATACCATACATATGTATAGATGTTGAGAGAGACTTACTTAAACAAATGACTAATCCTGTAAAGGACTATAAGCAGAATTCTAAGTCATGAATTTGCTATAGTTTCTCCCTGCTGTGGACTTTAGTCTCTTTTTTGTCTTAAGCAGCAATGTATTTTCAAATAGTTTTTAACTGTGATCTATATTTTTATGTTATTTGATCAACAACAAAAATACCTTCAAAAAAATTTCAACCTAGAATATTAAGTTGCAAAGTCATTCAGGCAGTCAGCTATAATTCATTAAGCATTTACTATAGACCAGGCACTATGCTAAGTGCTGGGAAGACAAATAAAGGCAAATATCTTGCCTGAACTCAAAGAATTCACTGTCTAAGGAGTTAGGGTGGGGAGGAAAGCAACATACAAACAACTGTACATGGGAGCAAATGGAGATAATCAACCTGGGGAAGACACTATAGTAATTCACTAAAGTCACAACTGTATTTTTTTAAAAAATAAATTATTCATTCAACAAAAATATAGATGCTAATTTTATGCAAAATATTGATCTAGGCACCATGCTTTTGTCAGAACTAGTAGAGTACTTCTGGTGAAGGCTAACCCTGATCAATGATATTCTAAACCCTCTTAGAAAAGACATGGGATCAGTTTAGATTTTACTAAAAATAATTTCTAAGAAACAATTCCAGTATTATATTGCCAACAATCTGACTCTAGCATATTGTCTATTCCTGACCTTGCCTTTAGATATTGACAGTGGCTCTGGTTTGCTTGGCTTAAATTTGTCTGTATCTAGCCTTGATTTCATATTTCCTACACCAGGGATCCCTCTTATACTGTCTTCAAACAGTGCTAATTTTGCTTTTCTTTTAGATTAACTCCTTAAAACATCTTTTGCCTTCTAGAAAATGTTATCCAGTGGAACCTCTTCCTTGGAATGCTATATATCCCTGGCATTCTATATGCTGAAAGTTCATTATTGGACTATCCCTAACCCTGGCTCTCAGGTACCCTTTAACTTTTCAGTAGATTCTCCAAGCAATCCCACCTTCCCCACTACAAAATAACATTACACATTGCAGTCTTTGTGTAATGCAAGGAGTAGCCCAAGTCTAATAGTTTTACTATTTCAAAACATTCCCTTTATACAGTAACAGTCTTTCTTTTTTACATAGGATGTTTTTTGGCTAAAATATGTGAAACAACATCTAAATTATGTGATTCTGATCCCTGGGTCCTATGCAAAAAGAGTATTTTAAAAGAAACATCATTCCATTTTTGTTTCTGCTATTGCTTCAGTTCAAGTGCTCAGACTTTATGAGTCAGAACAAGCTATATTGTGCAGTAATCAGCAAGGGAGTTCCAAAGGAAAATAGTTACCTCCAGCAAAGTTATGACGTAGGTAAGTTTCCTAGGAGAAATCACCTCACTGAGAGAGACAGAAATAGTTTTGAGGTTCCTATGTAGAAAGAAAATGTTGCCTACAGTAAAATTAGTTATGTTGAGGAAAAATTGTTATAATGGTTCATATATGTTTCATACTGAGCAGATGATAAAGGTTATTTTGGAATTATGGATCAATACATTATGAACATTGAGTCAGGAGAAAATGAAAACATTGATGACTTTTAAATTAGGGGAAAATTAGATGCCTTATTATGTACTGTGTGTTTCAATTAAAAAATTACAGAAATGCTAAAAAAATTTCAGCTTGATCTTTTGTTTTTGCCTGAGATCAAGTGAAAGGGATTCTAGAAAACCATTTTCTTAGTAAAAAATGTAGCATCAGGCCCTGAGTTTCTCTATTTTGGAGACTGATGAATTAATCACTCTTTTGTCCATCCTAAGTCCCATTCCTCCCACCCTGGTACTTTAAATAACTCAGCAAAATCCTGGTACATGAACTTTCAGCCAGCAGCATTTTCTAAGAGAACTACCTCTTTCTTGGCTTCAAAGAATACATGCCTGCTTGGTAAATTCATTTTTGATCACTAAAACTTAGGTTACTCCTTCACTGCTATTGATTTAGGGTCTCAGAAACATGTTCAGTGTACATATTAGTATGATTATCACTAAGTTATGTATATGACTGTCCAATAGTGAAAGTACATGGTGGGGAAAAATGAAGAAAAACCCTCTCCCCCAAAATGCTGACATTTAATTTTAATTAATTCCAACTTCAAGTAGTTTTGATCCTTAGACTGACATTTCTCTTGCGTGATTTTCTCCTTCATGACAAACATTAAATATCACCCTCTACACTTTCATGAACAGCTTTCACAAGGGTAATAGCTGCTGACATCTGTTCAAATTTGATAGTAATTTGTTCCTTACATAACAGTATATTTCAGAAAGCATCAGGGTGCAGGAAGGACTGCATGTGTCAAAAAGGAAGGCGTTTATCACCACGAGTATTAGTGATTCAGTTTTCACTTCTTGACACCCAAAGAACAAGTTAAGATGGATTCAGGAAAGTCACAGGATCTAATGAAGAGGAAACTGGGTTAGGTCTGGGGACCTGGGTGCTAGACTTGACACTACCGTTAATTAAGTAGGCAACTGACAAAACTGAATAAGATATCTATCTTTCTGGGCTTCAGTGTACTTATCTGTAAAAATGAGAGTTTACCATGCCCTTATCATATTACATCTGACCTATTGAAATTATTCCCAATTGGTCTCCTTGACCCAAATGTCTTATCCCCTTTTTTGATCGCACATTCAGTATAGTTGTGAAAGTGATTTTTCTAAACTATAGGTCAGATCATGTCATTCTTCTGCTTAAAAAAAAAGAAATATGTTTTGACTCAATACTTTCACTTCTAGAAAAGCAAAATTCACTAGTTCCTCTGTGTGACATTTAAGGTGTTTGCTGTTAGTTTATCTTTTCAGCTTTGTTAAGCATTATTCAATATTACTATTATTCACCCCCTTTAAATTATTAGAATATAAAGGGATTGACTAATGAGTTCTGGGAACATAAGCCAATATGAAAGTGTTGGATTCTGTGGAAAGGAGGGACTCATTTCTCTTTTTGTATATATATAGATGCCTTATAAATGTTTCCTGATTACTTATGATAAAGAAATGACCTTTTGGGATGACTGCTGATCTGGAACTGAGTGTGCATTTAAAAGCTAAATTAGTTTTTTTTTCCTTTTGTCTCCTACTTTCTGGGCGACCAAAGAAAGAGAGGAGGTATCAAAAGCTATTCTCCTCAAAGAGGCAAGCACATAGGCATGAACATGTTATAATTATTTCTCTGACTTATGTCTATTTTTTTCTTGCTCTTTGGTAACAAAGCACTGGAGATGTCTCCAACCTTGTGAGTTTTAAAATAATGGCAGAAAAGGCTTCCAGAAATCCAAGAGCTGTAGTCCTTATCTAGGGGGTATTGGCAACTGACACAATTCACTGAGGATCAATCTAATTGACCCCAATATAGTAGTGGATCAACTCTGATTGCTGAAACTCTCTGTTATTCAGCAAAAGGGGTAAAGTGTCCATTGACTCTGCTGCCATTAAAAATGAATTTTGTGGGGGGTGAATGCTTCATAGCAGTTACTTAAGCTTGAACTCATTCTTCCTAGGGACCAAAATAATAGAGGGAAAAGTATACCCTTAAGTCAGGGGGATGTTTTATAGGACAGATTTCATATACAGACTTAAATACACACATATATATGTGTGTATCTATGTATGTATTAAGTGAATCTATATGCATATATACATATATAAGTGTGTGTGTGTATATACATAAGCATGTGAATGCATGTATGCATGGTTTGTATATATATATATATAGTGGTGTATATATGTGTTTATGTGTGTATGTGTGTATATGTGTATTTTTCACACAAAAATGTTTAAGGTTTGGTTGAGTCAGACACAAAATTAATGGCAATAAACACTTTCCAATTATGTTTTTCCAATTATTTTGCTATATGTATTTTATATATAAATATATAAATGTATATATGCATTACACACATTATATATATATATATATATATATATATATATATATATATATATATATCCCTTTGTAAAAGTTAATTGATGTTCAATGATACTGAGGCACTAATCCGATATCAAAATAATGGAGACATATTAATTACAAATTGTACTTGATTTTGGAAAAAATCCACCAGAATAGGGGTTTAAAGTCAATACCCTTAGAAAACTATTCCCTCAGTGCTCTTCAAGGGTATTCCTAGAACTCTGTGAGAAGAGGGGCATTTAAGCATCCTCTTGGTACCCAACTTGCTAATGTGAGTGAATTCAGATAAGGATGAGTGACCAAAGTTTATGAGGTACACTGATCAAATTGGTCTCTTTATTATTCCTTATACACTGATGATGATAATACTTGGTCATTTTCAGTCAGGTCTGATAATTTGTGTTCCCTTTTGGAGTTTCTTGACAGAGATATTGAAGCAGTCTGATATTTCCTATTCCTGCTTATTTTACAGATGAAATTGAAGCAAACAGGGTTAAGTGACTTGTCCAGGATCACGCAGCTAGTAAGCATGCAAGACCAGACTTGACCTCAGGTCTTTCTGATTCCCAGGCCAACCATTGTTCCAGTTAGCTTCATAGCTTATATATAACATTTTGCCTCCTGACTCATTGCCTTTGAACAGACTCTCTAACCATGGCTGGAATTCACTCCCTTCTTACCTCTTGTTTTTAGCATTCCTTGAACATTTACATACTCTGCTCAAATTCTATCTCATACATGAGATTTTTCTTGATTCTTCTATAGCTATTACTTCTTCCCTCTGCATTGCCAACTTATATTTACCTTTTAATTTTTATATATCATACTATAGTACATTATATTATATTTGCATATATTTATAAATGGGCAAGTTCTTGTCCCTTAAAAGAACATAATCTTGGGGCAGCTAGGTGACACAATCAATAGAGCACTGGCCCTGGAGTCAGAAGAACCTTAGTTCAAATCTGACCTCAGACAATTAATAATTGCCTAGCTGTGTGACCTTGGGCAGGTCACTTAACCCCATTGCCTTAAATAAAAAAAAATTAACAAAGAATATAATCTTTAGGGTAGAAACTGGTTTCTTGTCTATGTACCTTCAGTATTTAGACAAGTTCTGTCATATTAGCTGAGTGCTTTTTTGTTTTCTTTAGTTGTTTGGTTGATTTCTAAGATCACATTTAATTGTTTATGCTTTTGTGGTGAACACAGCAGGTCTCCAAGAGCTCATGCCAAAGAAATTTGATGGAATAAACACAAAAAGGATATTTCTGGATTTTTGATTATCTATGCAAGTCGCATCACTTCCCTAAACCTTAGTTTCTTCATCCAAAAAATGAAGTGGTTGGTCTAGATGGTCTCCAAGGTCCCTTCTCACTGTGAGTCTTTGATGCTATGCCAAGACTTTATATCGACCATTTGAAGTAATGAGTGTGGGAAGTTTGTTTAACTACAGAACTGTCTAGCCTTTTGTTCCACCTTGAAATCTTCAGGGATGATACTCTCTGGAAAACGGTTCATTTCTTCTCAATTACTTTCCCTGTTGACCTTGTTCTTCTTCCAATTTTCTTCACTGACATAGTTTGAAAGTTAAAAGATATTCTCTGTTACTCTCAACAAACATAACTAGATATTACTTTCAAATAGCAGTTCCTTTGGTGAACTTTAAAATTTGGTGTATTCTAATGCATTTGGCAACTATTATTGTAACCTAGGACATGAGAAATTTTTTTCTTTGTTGTTTTGATTTTATTGTTCTATTGTGTCTGACCCCATTTAGATTACCATTTTCTTGGCAAATGTACTGGAGTAGTTTGTCATTTCCTTCTCCAGTTCATTTCTCAGATGAGGAAACTGAGACAAACAGTATTAAATAACTTGCCCAAGGTCACACAGCTAGTATGAATCTGAGACTGGATTTTTATTTATGTCTTCCTGATTCAGACCTTTTGCTCTACCCACTGCTCCACCTAACTGTCCCTTTCCTTCTCTTTGGAGTGATTATATTCCTATTTGCCTTTGGGAAGAGATGTTTCTGACTTTCTGTACTTTGCCTTATATAGCCTTAGCTATATTTCCCTCAGTGTCTGGGATCTCTGTGTGAGGGAACATTGATTTTCTTCTTTGCCCTTCTCTCCAAGGAATAGCTTTCTATCTTGTCAGCTTTCTTCTTGCACTACTAGGTTCTTCCTAGAAACACTTAACTAGGTGAGAGATCTTGATCTCATATATCTCAAATCTTTGTTTCTGAAGTCTAGTTCATAACCAGACAATAGCCATTTATCAACAATCATCAAAACATTCTGGGGTTTATTCTTCCTCAGTTTTTTTACAATTCCTACAATTTTCTGTCAGGCTGATGTTTTTGTCCTTCCTTCTTAAAGAGGACCATGATATCAGGGAGGTGATGCCATGACAAAAACATGAATTGGATTTGAATGAGGATGGGGCTGTGCAAGGTCACCAGCTATACTTTCTCCTCTAGTAGCCAGCTATAGATCAGGACAACTAGAGATGGTCCTGGATGTGAGGCAATCAGGGTTAAGTGACTTGCCTAAGTTCACATAGCTAGTGTCAATTGTCTGTGACTGGATTCAAAGTCCTATCCTCTTGATCCCAAGGCCTGTGCTCTATCTACTTCATTACCTAGGTGCACCTCCTCGGGCTATTTTTATTGTAGTAAAGAACTGGAAATTGTGAGAATACCCATCAATTGGGGAATGGCTGAACAACTTGTGATATAGAGAATGTAATGAAGCCTATTGTGCTTTAAAAAAAATTATGAACAGGTAGATTTCAGAAAAACCTGGAAAGACTTACATGAATTGATGCTGAGTAAAGTGAACAGAACCAGGAGAACTGAACATAGTAATAGCAACATTTAATGATGATCAACTATGTTCAACATAGCTCTTCTCAGCAATAAAATGATTCAAGACCATTCCAAAAGACCCATGATGGAAAATGTTATCCATATCCGGAAAAATAACTATGGAGGCCTGGATGTAGATTGAACCACACTATTTCCATTTTTTTTATTTTTTGCTTTCTGTGACTTTTCTTTTTTGTTTTGTTTCTTTTTTCAAAACATGACTAGTATGGAAATTTGTTTAACATGATTGCACATGTATAACTTTTTCATATTGATTGCTTTCTTGGGGAGGGAGGACGGGAGGGAGGAAAAATTTAGAACTCAAAATCTAATAAAAATGAATATTGAAAACTGAAAAAAAATCCTATTGGTTAATACATAGGAGTAGGCAGAGGAAAGGCTCAAAAGAATCAATGCCTGAAGTACAAAGTCATTGGCTATATTGGTTGCTTAGTTGATTTCATGTATTTTTTAAAATTCAAATAAGATATTTAAAGCTTCTTATCCTTTCTAATCTTCAAAGTGATTCACTGAATTCTGAAGGAGTGTACCTATATAAGGATTAAACTTATTCATTTTTAATTAATAAATAAATGCCCTTATAAGGACCCAAAATAGAACCTTGTTCCCTTCATTATTTTGTGAGTTCTTTGAGAGCAAAGACTTGCAGGGAATGTCTTTTGCTTCTTTTTGTTTAGCTAGCATTTAGTTCAGTACAAAGTAGGTGCTAAATAAATATCTATTGACTGACTGGACTTTGAAAACATGTTTATTCAAGAAACATTTTTATGAACCATCTATGGGAAATACATTGTATAATATTTAAAATTAGGTTTACGAAGGCTTTGGTATCTAACATTTGTCTGTGTGTGTGTGTGTGTGTGTGTGTGTGTGTGTATACATACATATACATATACATATATATTATACAAACATGAGACCTAAAGACATTCCCCAAAAGAAAAAGTAGAAAAAGATAAGAGAATATTATTTTCAAATGAAGAATTGGAAACCTTTAACAAACCATCTTATAGAATGCTCCAAAGCAAAATAAAAAGAAACATACAGATCAAAACAACCTTGAAGTTTTACTTCACACCCAGCAAACTGAAAAGGATAATAAAAGACTGGAATAGACAACGTTATGGGGGATATGGAAAGATAAACATACTAATACCTTGTCATTGAATCTGAATTAGTTCAGTCATTTAAGAAGACAATTTATAATTCTGAAAATGAAATAACTAAAATATTCATATCCTTTGAACTTGAAATTTCTCTACTCGGTATTTGTGTAGCCTAAGGAGATGAGAGCTAGGTCATTGAAAAAATAAAGTCTTATATAACTCAAAATATTGGTAGCAGCATTTATGTATTAGCAAAGAACTGTGGCACATGAAAATAATGGAATATCACTATGCTGTAAGAAACAATGAACATGGTCAGTACAGAGAAGCTGTATTATTATTAATAGATACAAAGTAAACAACATAAACAAAGACTACAACAAAGTAAATCAGTAAACGTAATAAAATGGTAAAAAGGAATGTTGTGAAATTATATAGAAAAAGCTTTGTCTAAAAGATGACATGAAAAATACACTACCTTTCATTCCTTTGCAAATATTTGGAGGACTCCATGAGTGTTGAATATTATGTAAAATATCATTTTAAAATATGTTGATAAGTTTGTGTGGAATTTTTTCTTTTTTAATTTTTTACTTTAAATGTTATTTTTTATAAAGAACTGGGGGGGGTGGAGCCAAGATGGTCGCAGGAGAACAGTCTTTCTTATTAACTCTCTCCAAAATATTTTTAAAAACCTTAAAATTATGACTCTAGCTAAATTTTCATGAGACAGAACTCACAGAAAGATCCAATGAGGCAATTCTCCAGCCCAAGGTAACCTGGAAAATAGTGGGGAGGGAGCTGGAGGGGGAAGCAGCGTGCCAGAGCAAAGGAACTTCAGCTTTCTGGAAACAATCCTGGGGGGCCTCGGTAGCTGGCAGCACTGGCTTTTGGTAGCAGGAGCAGTTTCCTAACCTGCCTCCCCAGGAAGCACCAAGCACAACTTGGAAGATCAGCAGGAAATCAAGATCAGCATGGCTCTCCTCAGCACAGCCATGACCCTCAGGACAACCCAGATCCTAGGAAACAGAAGCAGGTCTGTGGAGCCACCCAGCAGGGAGCCGCCTGGCAGCAGCTCCCTGAGTGCTCAGTCCACGGAATGTAGGAGAGTAGAAGAAGACTGCAAGGTCTGTCCTCTGTCCCTGGGACAGGACTCTGGGGCTGTGACTATATTTAGACCCTGGTTGCAGTCTGGGGCCCCAGAGGGATGAGCTTGTGGTCATTCAACAGACCAGGAGAGCAGTCAAAGCCTCACATACTGAGATCCTTGCAAGATTGTCCCCAAAATACTCAAAAGCTCAGAAAGCACCCCAAAACTAGGCACAGTCTGGGGAAATGAGTAAACAGAAAAAAAAAGGAACCTGACCATAGACAATTATTGGTCCCATGGAGGACCAAAATACACAATTAGAATTTGAGAAAATCCAAGCTTCTATATCTAAAGATTCCAAGAAATATAGAAGTTGGGCTCAGGCTATGAAAGAGCTCAAAAAAGATTTTGAAAATCAAGTAAGGGAGGCAGAAGAAAAATTGGGAAGAGAAATGAGAGAGATGCAGGAAAAACATGAAAACAAAGTAAGCAACTTAGTCAAAGGAGATCCAAAAAAAAATGCTGAAGAAAATCACATATTAAAAACCAGTTTAGGTCAAATGGATAAAATAGTTCAAAAAGTTATTGAGGAGAAAAATGCTTTAAAAAGCAGAATTGACCATATGGAAAAGGAGATAAGAAAGCTCTCTGAGGCAAACAGATCCTTCAGATGTTGAATGGAACTAAAGGAAGCTGCTGACTTTGTGAGAAATCAAGATACAATAATTCAACACCAAAAGAATGAAAAACTATAAGAAAATGTAAAATATCTCACTGAAAAATAAACTGATCTGGAAAACTGATCCAGAAGAGATAATTTAAAAATGTGGTACATGTGTTCTCCCAAGTCAAAGAGAAAAGTCAAAGGAAACAATTTAAATATCATGGAGCTACACGCAGGATCACACAGGATTTAGTTGCATCCACATTAAGGGGTCATAGGAATTAGAATATAATATTCTGGAAGGCAAAAGAACTTGGAATGCAACTGTGAATCAACTACCCAGCAAAACTGAACATCCTCTTCCAGAGGAAAAGATGGACATTTCTTTTAGTGATTTTTTTTTGCAAGGCAATGGGGTTAAGTGGCTTGCCCAAAGCCACACAGCTAGGTAATTATTAAGTGTCTGAGGCTGGATTTGAACTCAGGTACTCCTGACTCCAGGATTGGGGCCCTATCCTCTGTACCACCTGGACGCCCCTGAAAAAGATGGACTTTCAGTGAAACAGGGGAATTTGGATTGTTCCTGTTGAAATGGTCAGAGCTGGACAGAAAGTTTGATCTTCAAGTACAGAACTCAAGGGAAACATAGAGAGGGTGAATGAGAAGGATAAATTATGAGGGATTTAATGGTATTGTATCATGTGCATTCCTGATTGGAAAGATGACACTGATAATACTCATATGAACCTTCTCATTTAATAGTACAGTTAGAAGGAGCTTATATAGACAAGGCACAGGAGGGAGCTGAATTTGAAGGTATAATAAATTCTAAAAATGGAGTCATTGGTGAAAAGTAAATTTACTACAAAAAAGGAAAGGAGAGGCAGAATAGACTAAAATATTTCATGTAAAAGAAAGAAATAGCTTCTGTAATAGTATGAAAGTGGAAAGGTGAGGGGGAATAAGGGAGCCTTCATTCTCATCTGAAATGGCTCAGAAAGGAAACAGCATATACACTCAATAGGGTATAGAAATATAAAGAACTAGAGATAGCAGTAGCAGGAAAGTATGAAGGAATGTCTAAGAGATTAAAAGCAAAATATATTAATAAAAATCCATATTTAAGAGTATAATACAAGCTCCAAAACAGCAGTTCTTTTTTGATGTTGAGCTTAGTATGTGCTTAATATAATATGTGTTTAATACATACTTGTTGTGATATCACTTTTGTGATAGAGTATTGTGGATGCAAAGACAAAATAAGGCGTGATCAGTCCACAAAAATTGTAGACTAGGAATATGCAGTAACTTTACTATTACAAAGATTCCTCCTACACTTAAGTAGAAAACATCATGAATTTTCTTTTATTTTCAATTGATAGAAATAGAAATAAAATCAGAAAATTTCAGCAGAGGAAGTGAGGGCAAGTTTGAAAGAACATAAAAATGATAGTAGTTCTAGACCCCTAACCTTAGGGAATATCTGTAGAGGCTGAATTTTTCTGAGAGAAAGGGCACAAAGACATATTATGAATTGTTGCCACTTTCTTCAGAAAACCTCACATGAACAGTGGTTCTATGGCAGTTATAAGACTGATCCCAATCAGGCAGATTTAAGTTTTTCTTTTTCTTTATTTTATTACTCCTCAGCTATTTGGAATTATGTGAAATAGGTTTGGTCTCCAGGACATTTATGTAATTTACCATGGATTATAAATTCCTAGGGTATAGAACAGTTTGAAAGTAATCTCTCAAAAAAAGAATCATTTTAATTGAAATTGTTACTGGTGTTTTCAGAATACTAATCAATTGGTTAATTTTATCCCCCCATCTTAACTTTTTTGTTTCTTAGATCAAAAATAAGAATGTAATCAATATTTGTTAAATATATATAATAAACTATGCAATGTATGGAACAGACAAGAAAGAATAATTGAAAAAATAATAGATGACTAAGAGAAGTAGTGTCAACTTCCATGAGGAAAATTATATTATCTTCTTTAATGAATCTTTGAAAACTGACTCATCAACTTTCTCTGAGACTGAATTTAAATACACTTATAAGGGAAAAATATTCCTAAAGTAAGTGAACTCTTTTAAAAGGTAGTTGAAGGCAATGGTGCACATGGGGTAGCAAATGGATAGAAAGGAACTAGAATGGAAAGAGGCTTTTGAATTATTCTTGGTTCAATGAAAGAGTATGAGATTGGAGAGATAGTTATCCATGATGATGGTATATAAATACTGTTTGGGAAACATGTCAATGTCATGTCAAAAATTCAGATAGATTTTAATCCAATTAATAAAATAAATAAGTATTTATAAAGTATTTGCTATGTGTGTGTGTGTGTGTGTGTGTGTGTGTGTGTGTGTGTGTGTATGTGTATACACCAAACACTATACTAGATCCTATGGAAACAAAAACTGCCCTTGAAGAGTTTACATCTATCAGGGGAATACCTATAGATGTATGTGTATGTACATACATATGTATATTATATATCATTTATGTTTAGTGTT
Organism: Macrotis lagotis; assembly: GCF_037893015.1. Classification (NCBI taxonomy): domain Eukaryota; kingdom Metazoa; phylum Chordata; class Mammalia; order Peramelemorphia; family Peramelidae; genus Macrotis; species Macrotis lagotis. Next base: position 540,613,726 of record NC_133658.1, read on the forward strand.
CAAATTCAAGTAATAAATACAAAGTATTTTTGGAGGAGATTTTAGCTAAGGAGGAGATCAGACAAGGCTTCATATAGAAGAAAACACTTGAGCTGAACTTAAAAGGAATCAAGAAATTATAAGAAATAGAGGTGAGGAGAAAGTGTATTCATTCAAGAAATGGAAGACAGACTGTGATATACAGAGGAAAGAGAGAAGTTGAGTGAGAAACAGTTTCATTTGACCTGATGATAAAATTTATGATGGGGAGTAATGTGTAATTAAAAAAATAGATTGAAGCTAAGATATGAAGGATTTTAAATGCCGAACAGAAAAAAAATGTTAGCTCCTAGGGGAACCATGAAGACATTTAGAGTTTATTGATAGGATGATATGTTGAATTAGTAACTTAGGGAAATTACTTTGGCCAGTGTGGAGAGATGTCATTGGTCAAGGGAGAGTTTTAAGACAAGGAGACCAATTAGGTAGACATTGCAATAGTCTAGGGAAGAGATGACAGTAGCAAGAACTTTAGAGGTGGACATGTGAATAGAGAAGAGATTGAATAAAATAGAGAAGTAGCAATGGTCTTTCTAAGGGCAGAGAGAGTGAAGAGTCATAGATAACACATTACAATCCTGGATGACTGGAGGGTTGGTCGTGCCCAGGCAGAAATTGGAAACTTGGAAACAGAGGTGCATTTGGAGAGAAAGATCAGGAATTTAAAGATAACCTATTTACCCATTGGGTTCCTAACTCTATCTCCTAACAACAGAAATACTACATTTTTATTTGCTTTGACTCTAAGACACAGGACATTTCTTTTCCCCCTAACAGATATATGCCTAGTATAGTTAAAGAAGATTTTAAAATAGAAAAGGAAAATATAATAATACCAGAATAATTTTAAAGACACTAAACAAAAGTATTAAGAATTTCTAAAAGAAAAAAAAAAGAATTCCTAAAAGGAGATTAAGCCTAACAAATGCACACTTCAATAACATAAAACAGTGATAATATACTTTTTTGTCTAATTGTTTTTTCTATTCTTTTCTATTTTTTTCTTTCTTTCTTTCTTTCTTTCTTTCTTTCTTTCTTTCTTTTTTTTGCAAAGCAATGGGCTTGAGTGACTTGCCCAAGGTCACAAGTTAGGTAATTATTAAGTGTCCAGGGCCCCATTTGAACTCAGGTTCTCCTAACTCCAGGGCAGGTACTCTATACACTGAGCTACCTAACCACCCCGTCTATTTGTTTTTAAGGCATACTGAGGCAGTGGCCAAAAATATGCAGTTCAGATAGACTTGGGGCACTTTAAGCAAAAAAAAATCATATTTATTACTTTTATTTTCTTTAATTTTCAATATTTTTGAAGAGGATGAGAAATAGTTCCTAAGAATGAATGACAAATATCTGATTAAAACAGATGACCCTAAATCAAATTATTTTTCTTTTATTTCAAAAAAGGAATTCAAGGAGAATATGACAATGCATTCTTATTTTGCAGAGAACACTAACAGGCAAACCCCTTGAAATAGCTGTCCAAACTATTTGCCTGCATTTTGTCTTTTCTGTCATTCATAGCTCAAATATTTGCAATTTGCCTTTGGACCTCATCATAAAGCTACCAGTCATTTCTCTTATTATTTGTTAAAATATGCATCTTTTCAATAATAAAAAATCTACCTTTTCTCCTTACCATCAGCTTACCCTCTCTCAAATGTGATTGAAAGAAAAATAAAATCATTGTTATAAACATAGTCAAAAGCAAAAAAAAAATAGATTGGTTATTTCCAGAAAAAAAAATTCTATACTCTTAGTCCTTTAGCAGATAGTATGGTTTATTACTAGTCCTCTAGAGTATCATTTATATCTTAATTGATCTTTACCAAATCTTGTGGTCTTTTTCAGTCTTTCCTTCTTGACCTATCTTCTTCATTTTCCAATGCTGACTACATTTTGTTTGATACTTTCTCCTTCTAGGCTCTCATGATACTCTATTTTCCTGGCTCTTCTGTCTAACTATTCCTGTTCCCATCTAACTGTTCTTCTTTAGTTATTCTTCATCTTCCACATCTCTCTCTTCCTATCCTTCTCTCAGCTATCACTTTAAACTTGCATTATTGCAAAAGTCATCTAATGGAGGTTCTTTTCCCAGACTCTTCTTACTCCAGTTCATCCTATTATATAATGCTGCCAAAGTGATTTTCCTTATGAACAGAACTGATCTGTCATGTTCAGTCAATTCAATCAATTAAAGTAATTGACCATTGCCTCTAGGACAAAATAGAAACCCTTCTGTTTAGCTTTTAAAGCGATTCACAAGTGAGTCCTAATTTAGTTTTCCAGCCTTATTAAACATTAGTCCCTGCTAGCTCACTCTTCATTCCAGATCATGAGCATTAGGAATCAGAGTGGTGTGAGCCCTACCCAATCTTGCCTACTACATCTTGGAAGAAATGGTATCAGAACTTGATACTGGCATTTTTTTTTTAGTTTTTGCAAGGCAATGGGGTTAAGTGACTTGCCCAAGGCCACACAGCTAGGTAATTATGAAGTATCTGAGGCCAGATTTGAACTCAGGTACTCCTGACTCCAGGGTTGGTGCTCTATCTACTGCACCACCTAGTTGCCCTGAGGCTGGCATTTTTGAAAAGTTGTGGATCCTTCTCTTACTAACCCTCTCTCTCTTGTTAAGCAAAATGTGAAACTTAAGTCCACACACTAGACATGAATCTACAGGCAAAAAAAAGAGTAGAAGGGAATTTGTATCTCTAGATTTATTGAGATTGTGTTATTTATCCTGAGTTGCCCAGAATGTGTGAATGCATGAAAAAATGTGACCACCCAACTTATATAGTAAGTTAATACTTCATGATCTTTATTATATAAATCCAAATGGATTTAGGGCTTTATTTTAGGGATATTTGGAAATCCCATGTCTTTAAGGATATTAAAATCTAACTTGGACAAAACTCTCACTTGCTTAGTTCTTTGTAAATTTCTTTTGAAGTTTTATTCCATCACTCACTATAAATTTAATTGGGGTCCTCTGATTGAAATACTATTAACTTTGTCAAAATCAGCTGTTATTTAAAGAACATGATATACATGTATTAAACATTCCATTAGATTAAGATTGCAGTGTTTCAAGATATCTCTCTGTTCTGGATTTATCTTAAAAAGACAAATTGAGGACTTCTATCCAAGATGGTGGAGACAAGACAGGCACTGTGTTAAGTGCTCCTGATATCCTCTCAAAAATAACATGAAAGAAACCTTTTAACAGAAAGTTGATTGACAAAACCCAGAAAAAGAAGCTAGGAGAACACAACCAACAAGGTCTGTCTCAGGGGACCTTGGGTGAACCAGGAGTGGAAACTAGAGAGCAGGTGCAGGGATGGCAGCTGAGGGAATCCAGTGGACCGGCCTCAACCGCAGAGGCTTAACCAACTTAGCCAAGGAGTCTTTAGCCTAGGGGAGGGGAGGTCTACACACCTGGAAATCTTCCAACTGGGTGCCAGACCTGAGCTCCATATTTTTAGGGAAGCATTCTTCCAGGAAGAAATGGTAGCTGCCCCCCACAGGTGCAGGTGTGGACTACAGAGATTGGCTTCCTCCCCCAAGGACCAGCCCAGTTCAGGACCCAGGACCCAGTTCAAGGTCAACTCAAAACCTGCTGCCTCTCCTTACTTCCTCCTCAACCCTCCTTACTCCCTCCAGGACTGAGAGAGGTCTTCAGTCACTCCAGAAAAAGCAACTAGAACCCCCTACTGGCTGACCCTTGGAATTACTAAGCCATGTGGGAAAAAACTCTAAGGTGTTTAAAAGCAAATCTCTGAGAGCCAGCCCCTCCCCAACACAAGATCCTAGAAAAATAAAGAAAAGCCAAAGTAAAGGGGGACCTATGGAGGAATACTTAGAAGAAACAGATTCTAACCCAGAGAGAAATAGTACTTCTGAGGAGAATATGAATTGGTCTCCATTCCAGAAAGACTTCCTTGGAAAAATCAAGACAGTTTAAAAATCAAATGGAGGAGCAGCTAGGTGGTGCAGTGGATAGAGTACTGGCCCTTGATTCAGGAGGACCTGAGTTCAAATCCGACCTCAGACACTCAATAATTAACTAGCTGTGTAGCCTGGGGCAAGCCACTTGACTCCATTGCCTTGCAAAACCCTAAAAAAATTCAAGTGGGAAAACTGGGAAAAGAAACTCAAGAAAAAATTAACACTTGCAACAAGAAAACAAATCATTGGAAAATGCAATTGGACAAATACAAAAAGAAACTCTCTTAAAACTACACTTGGGCAAATGGAAAACTTCAAAAATAGAATTGACCAATTGGAAAAGGTATTGCAAAAGGTAAATGAAGAAAATTCTCTAAAAAAAAATAATGGAATCAGCGGAAACTACTGACTTCATGAGACAACAAGACTCTGCTAAGCAAAAGTAAAAGACTGAAAAAATAGAAGAAATTGTAAAATGCCTCATTAGCAAAACCCCTGACTTCCAGAACCAATCGAGAAGGGAGAATCTGAGAATTATAGGACTTCATGAAAATATTGAAGAGAAAAAATCCTGGACTTAATGTTACAGGATTTAGTAATGGAAAACTGCACTGATATCATGAAACCAGAGGGGAAAAATAATTATTGAAAGAATACATTGATCCCCTCCAGGAAGTGATCCTAAAATGAAAACACCAAGGAATGCTGTGGCCAAATTCCAGAAGTATCAGATAAAAGAGAAATTCCTGCAAGCAATCAGAAAGAAACAATTTAAATACCAAGGAGTCACAGTAAGGATCACACAGGATCTGTCTGCATCAACATTAAGGGATTGAAGGACCTGGAATGTGATATTCCAAAAAGCAAGGGAGCTAGGAATGAAGCCAAGAATTTACTATCTGGCAAAGCTAAGATGTCTCTTCCAGGGGAAAAGATGGACATTTACCGAAATGAGAGAATTCCAACATTTCATGATGAAAAGACTAGACCAAAATAGAAAATTTGGACATCAAACGGAAGGCTCAAGAGACATATAAAAAGGTTAAAAAAAGGGGTTAAAAAAACCAATCTGCTATTCAATAAGATGAAACTGGCTATATCCCTAGCTGGGGGAAAGACTAATAACTCTCGAGAATTGTTACTCTATCAAAGAGAATATACTTAGCCAGAAGTAATAACTTTTCTGTGACTCAGAATGATTTAAAAACAATACCACCTTAAAAAGGGCGACAGTAAAGAGACAGTATTAAGAGGTACAAAAGATCTATTGCGATAGAGAGGAAGAAAGGAGGAGGTAAGAATCACCTGAATCTTCTTCTCATCAGACTTGGCTTAAAATTAACTAATACACACACAAACACATACACACACAGAGTTAAGAAATTCATATTTCCTTTCAAGTAATAAAAGGGGAAAAGGGGAGGGGGGATGGGAAGGGGGAGAAAAGGGGAACTAAAAGAAGTAAGGGAAGGAGGAAGGAGAAAAGGTAAAGGGGAAAGAAAGAGGAGGGGGGTTGATATAGGAGGACAAAACACTGAAGGTGACAGTATTCCGAAACAAAATAGTGGGGAATATGGATGAAGTGAACAAAGGGAAAATACAAAGAGAGGGAAGACAGAAAGGAGGGCAATAAAGAGTTGGTAATTATAACTTTGAATGTGAATGGGATGGACTCTCCCTTAAAACATAAGTGAATAGCAGAGTGAATTAAAAACCAGAATCATACAATGTGCTGCTTACAAGAAACTCATTTAGAGCAGAGAGATACATATAGAGTGAAGGTAAATGGTTGGTGCAAAATATATTTTGCTTCAACTGAAGTGAAAAAAGCAGGGATAGCAACCCTTATCTCAGACAAAGCATCTGCAAAAATAGATAGTGTTAAACAAGATAAGGAAGAAAACTATATCCTCCTAAAAAGGTATCATAGATAATAAAGTGATTTCAGTACTAAATATGTATGCACCCAATGATACAGCATCCAAATTCTTAGAAGAGAAGTTGAAAGAGTTACAGGAATACATAGACAGCAAAACTCCACTAGTGGTAGACCTCAACCTTCCACTCTGAGAATTAGATAAATCTAGTCATAAAATAAACAAGAAGGCAGTTAAGGAGGTAAATAAATTGTTAGAAAACTTAAATATGAAAGACTTATTGAGGAAATTGAATGGCAAAAAATAAAGACTGGGAACAATTTTTATCATCTAGCAGACCCTGTAGTGCTCATTACAATCTATATAATGTCAAACACAAAAACAGCTCCTAGAGTGAATCATAATGTTTAGTGAATCCCTTATCCTTCATTTGGATTCTTTTCTGGACATACCAATGGCAGTGGTAAAAAACTTTTGAGTATAATCCTCCTTTGTTTTTTGCTTTGTTGGATAAAAATCAAAGGTCACTGAACTAAGTTCTTTTCATCTTGTCTTTCCCTTTTAAAAATGTTTAAACACATTTTATCTAAAGTTTTAAGTTTCAAATTCTATCCCTTTCCTCCTCTCCTTCATCTTATCTTTCTTTTTTCTTTTTTTCTTCTCATTTTGTACGAATGTTTTTTTATATTAATAAAATATTCTTGTTTAAGAGTAAACAAAATACTCCCTCCCCCCATAAATGTAGACTTACTTGAGTGATAAAGTTAAGGGGAGAGAAAAAAATTAAAATAAAAAAATAATAGTAATAATTGTAGGTATGGCCAGGTGGCACAATGGACGAAGCACCAGCCCTGGAGCCACGAGCACCTGAGCCCACATCCAGTCCCATAGATCCAACAATCACCTAGGCATGTGACATGCAAGAAACCCAATCCCCCCTGCCCTGCAAAAAACAAATAGAAGAAAAAAAACCAAAAATAAAATAAAATAGTAATAATAGTAGGGGTGGCTGGGTGGCAGACAGAGCATTGGCCCTTGAGCCAGGAGCATCCAGGTCCAAATCCAGCCTCAGACAACCACTGATCACACTGCTATGCATCTCCAGGCAGGCCACCCGGCCCCATTTGCCCTTCACCCTCCCCCAAATAATAATAATAAAAAAATGTGCTTCAGTCTTTGTTCCAATACCAGCAACTCTGTCATGGGTGGATGACATTCTTTATGGTAAGTCCATCGCAAAAGTTACTTCCATATTTTTCCATCATTGCCATTGCTGATCACAACTCCCTCCTTTCTTATTTCTCCACTACCATGTACTATATTTTCTCTCTCCTTTCACTCCAACTCTGCTGTAGGGTAGCTGAGTGGAGCAGCAGACAGATCCCTGGTCCTGGGGCCAAGAAGACCTGAGCCTCCATACCACCCCTTAGGCCTAGCATCCACCTGGCCCTATAGTCCTGGACAGGCCTTCCAATCCCAGCCCCTTGCAAGAGGTAAAAAAAAAAATGTGTTATATCTGACCACTCTCCCCCCATGGTCCATCCTCTCCTCCTTCATTCACATTCCCACCCCTTGCCCCTGCCCCCCCCACTTCTTACTCCAGATGTCTATACCCCATTGAGTATATATGCTGTTTCCTCTCCTAGCCATCTCTGATGAGAGCAAATATTCCCTCATTTCCCCCCTGCCTCCCCCTTCCATATCATTGCAATAGCTCATTGCAATAAAGAAAAATCTTATTATATGAAATATCTTGGCCTATTCCCCCTCTCCTTTTTCTTTCTCCCATTCCATTTCCCCTTTTTTCTATTGACTCCATTTTTACACCATATTTTATCTTCAAATTCAGCTTTCTCCTGTGCTTCAACTATAAAAGCTCCCTCTACCTGCTCTAATAACTTAGAAGGTTCATATGAGTATTATCAGTGTTATTTTTCTATGCAGGAATACATGCAGTTCAACATCATTAAGTTCCTCATATTTTCCCCTTCTCCTCCAATCTCTATGCTTCACCTGAGTCCTGTATCTGAAGATCAAACCTTCTGTTCAGCTCTGGCCATTCCAAAAGGAACATTTGAAATTCCCCTGGTTCATTGAAAGTCCATCGTTTTCCCTGGAAGAGGACATTCAGCCTTGCTGGGTAGTTCATTCTTGGCTGCATTCTAAGCTCTTTTGCTTTCTGGTATATTGTCTTTCAAGCCCTACGAGCTTCCAATGTAGTTGCTGCTAAGTCCTGTGTGATCCTCACTGTAGCTCCATGATATTTGAACTGTGTCCTTTTGGCTGCTTGTAATACTTTCTCTTTAATTTGGGAGTTCTGGAACTTGGCTATAATATTCCTAGGGGTTGGTTTTTTGGGATCTCTTTGTCGGGGGGATCAGTGGATTCTCTCCATTTCTATTTTGCCCTCTGCTTCTAGAATATCAGGGCAATTTTCCTGTAGTAATTATTTGAAAATGATGTCAAGGCTCTTTTCCTCATCATGACTTTCAGGTATTCCAATAATTTTCAAATTATCTTTCCTAAGTTTGTTTTCCATATCAGTTGTTTTTTCAATGAGATATTTCACATTTTCTTCTAATTTTTTCATTTTTTTTGGTTTTGAAGTATTGATTCCTGATTTCTGGTAAATTCATCAATCTCCCTGAATTCTATTCTTTGTCTGAAGGATTTGTTCTCCTCAGAGAGTTTTCTTATCTCTTTTTCCATCTGGCCAATTTTGCTTTTTAAAGCATTCTTCTCCAAAATAACTTTTTTGAACATTTTTTATCCACTTGACCTAAGCTGGTTTTTAGCATGCTTTTTTCTTCAGCATTTTTGGATTTCCTTGACTAAGCTGCTGACTTCATTTTCATATTTTTCCTGCATATCTCTCTTTTCTTTTCCCAGTTTTTCTTCTAACTCCTTCATTTGATTTTCAAAGTCTTTTTTGAGCTCTGTCACAGCCTGAGCCCAATTTCTGTTTTTCTTGGAGTCTTCAGATGTAGGATCTTGTGCTTGCTCATCTTCAGACTGAGTGTTTTGATTCTTCTTGGGCTCATAAGTGAAATATTTCTCAATGGTCTTCCTCTTATTTCTCTGCTTTCTCATTTTCCCAGCCTGGGCCTGGTTTTGGGGTGCTTCCTGAGCTTTTGGGACCCTCCCACAAGGGTCTCAGTATGTGAGGCTCTGTCCTCCTTCCTAGTCTGTGAATGACCATATGTGCCCTCCTCTGCCACGGGGCTGAGGCGAGGGGGGGCCCTGCTGTTCTATGGGGGGCCTAGACTGCAATCAGGTTCTGAATGTGGTCAGAACTCCAGCGTCCTATTCCAGAGGTAGAAGACAGATCTCTGCTGTCTCTCTTCACTCCCCTCCCTCAGCTCAATGGGCTCATGCCCTGGGGACTCCTGCTTACTGGCTCATCCTGCTTCTGTTTCCAGATCTGGGCTGCCAAAACCATGCTGCTTGCTGTGTGCCCTGAGGCCTGGGCTCCAGGTGCTCGTTCTGGCAGAGCTCCCCCGCTGTTCCCCCACTTTGTGCCTGGTGCTCCTGGCATATAGCTCCGGAGACTCCCCGCTGCTGTGAGCTGGGGCTCCCAGTGCTTTGGGGATGCCTCCAGGAGGCTGAAGTTCTGTGGCTCTGGTGGGCCACCCCTCTGGTGGGCCACCCCTCTGACCCCAGGGATCAGAGCCTTTCTGCTCTTTTCCAGGTTATCTTGAGTAAGAGAACTGCCTCCTGGGTCCCTCTGTGAGTTCTGTCTCTGGAAAGCTTAGTTAGAGTCCTTAGTTTAGAAGTTTTATCAGAGTGCCTAAGACTCCATCCTTTCTTGTTGCCATCTTGGCTCTGCACTCCAGAATATCCTTTTTTCTGCAGTAAATGGCACTTACACAAAATTGACCATATAGTAGAGCCTAAAAACCTGATGATCAATTGCAGAAAGGCAGAAATAGTGAGTACATCTTTCTCAGATCAGAATGCAATAAAAATCATATACAATATTGGACCAGGGAGATATTGACCCAAAACTAATTGGAAACTAAATAACTTCACTTCAAAGAATGAGTGTTTCAAACAACAAATTATAGAAAGAATTTATTACTTCATCTTAAATAATGACAATAATGAAACAACATACCAAAGCCTATGGGGGTACACTCAAGGTGGCAGTCAGGGGATAAATTTTATCTTTAAATGCTTACATGAATAAATTAGAGGAAGAGGAAATCAATGAACTAAACATGTAACTAAAAATTAGAGAAAGATCAAATTACGAACTCCCAATTAAATAGCAAATTAGAAATTCTAAAAATTAAAGGTGAAATTAATAAAATCGAAAGTGGGGTGGCTAGGTTGCATAGTGGATAATGCACTGGCCTTGGAGTCAGGAGTACCTGGGTTCAAATTCAGTCTCAGACACTTAATAATTACCTAGCTGTATGGCCTTGGGCAAGCCACTTAACCCCATTTGCCTTGCAAAACCATAAAAAATAAAATAAAATAAAATCGTAAGCAAGAAAATTGTTGAACTAATAAATAAAACCAAGAGCTGGTTTTAAGAAAAAAAACAATAAAATTGATAAACTTCTGGTCAATTGGATTACAAAAAAGAGAAAGAAGAAAACCAAATTGCTAGTATCATAAAAGAAAAAGGGTAACTCATGACCAATGAGCAGATAATTAAGGCAAAAATTTGGAATTATTTTGCCCAACTCTATGCCAATAAATTTGACAATTTAAGTGAAATACACAAATATTTACAAAAATATAAGTTGCACAGATTAAATGAAGAGGAAATTAAAAACCTCAGTAACTCTATCTCAGAAAAAAGAAATTCAACAAGCCATTATTGAACTCCCTATGGAAAAAATCTCCAGCATCAGATGGATTCACAAGTGAATTCTATCAAACATTTAAGGAACAATTGGTTCCAATTCTATATAAACTCTTTGGAAAAATAAGTGAAGATGGAACTCTGCTTAACTCTTTCTATGACACCAATTTTGTGCTGCCACCCAAACCAGGAAGAGTTAAAACAGAGAAACAAAATTATAGACCTATCTCTCTAATGAATATAGATGCAAAAATGATAAAATCTTAATAAAATGGTTAAAACAAGTTATCACTAGGACAATACATTATGATCAATAAAGATCAATAAAGGAATGCAGGTTTGGTTCAATATTAGGAAAACAGTTAGTATAATTAATTATATCAATAACAAACCTATCAGAAATCATATGATTATATCAATAGATGCTGAAAAAGCTTTTGACAAAATACAGCACCCATTCCTACTAAAAACACTAGAAAGTGTAGTAATAAATGGATTGTTCCTTAGAATGATAAGTAGTATCTATCTGAAACCATCACCAAGCATTATATGCATTGGGGATAGGCTAGAGGCATTTCCCATGAGATCAGGGGTGAAGCAAGGATTGCTACTATTACCACTACTATTCAATATTGTATTAGAAATGTTAGCTTCAGCAATAAGAGAAGAAAAAGAAATTGAAGGAATTAGAATTGAGAAGGAAGAGACAAAACTCTTACTCTTTGCAGATGACATGATGAGCAACTTTAGCCAAGTCGCATGTTATTTTATATAAACTCTCATAAATCCTTAATATTTCTATGTATGACTAGCAAGATACAGCAAAGAACTAGAAAGAGAAATCTCATTCAAAGTAACCCTAGACAATATAAAATATCTGGGAGTCTACCTGCCAAGTAAGTCTCAAAAACTTTTTGAAAACAATTACAAAACACTTTTCACACAAATAAAATCAGAGTTAAATAAGTGGGCAAATATCAACTGCTCATAGATAAGTCGAGCTAATATAATAAAAATGACAATTCTACCAAAACTAAACTTCCTCTTTAGTGCCCTACCAATCAAAATTCCAAAAAATTACTTTAATGAGTTAGTTAAAATTTGCAAGTAAATGTATATGAAGAAATACGAAGTCAACAATTTCCAGGGATTCAATGAAAAAAATTGCAAAAGAAGGTGGTTTTGCCTTATCAAATCAAAACTTATATAATAAAGTCATCAAAACTGTCTGGCATTGGCTAAGAAATAGAGTGGTGGATCAGTGGAATAGACTAGGTGCAGTAGCAGGAAATGATTATGGTAATCTGCTGTTTGACAAAACCAAAGATTCCAGCTATTGGAATGAAAACTTTCTCTTTGATAAAAACTGTTGGGAAAAATGGAATATGGCAGAAACTTAGATTCGACCAATACCATAACCTCTATTCCAAGATAAGATCAAAATGGAAACAGGATTTAGACATAAAAACAATATTATAAGCAAACTAGAAGATAAAGGTCTAGTGTACCTGTCAGATTTATGGAAAGGGAAGCAGTTTAGGACCAAGTAAGAGATGGAAAACATCTTTGAAAACAAACTAGCTAATTTTGTCTACATTAAATTAAAAGGTTTTTACACTGAAAAAACCATTGTAACCAAGATCAAATGAAATGTAGTAAACTAGGAAGCAATTTTTACAACTAGTTTTTCTGACAAAGGACTCATTTCTATAATATATAGAGAACTGAGTCAAATTTTCAAAAAAAAACAAGCCATCCCCCAGTTGACAAATAAGCAAAGAATTTGCAAGGGCAATTAACAGAGGAGGAGACCAAAGCAATCCATAGTCATATGAAAAATTGTTCTAAATCATTACTTATTAGAGAAATGCAAATTAAATCATCACTGAGGTAACATCTCACACCTCTCAGACTGGTCAATATGACCAGAAATGACAAAGATCAATGTTGGATGGGATGTGGGAAATCTGGGACAGTAATACATTGTTGGTGGAGCTGTGAACTCATCTAACTTTTCTGAGAGCAATTTGGAATCATGCCCAAAGGGCAACAAAAAATGTGTATACCCTTTGATCCAGCAATACCACTGCTAGGTCTATATCCTGAATAGATTATGAAAAAGGGTAAAGACATCACTTGTTCAAAAGATATTCATAGTAGCCCTGTTTGTGGTGGCAAAGAATTGGAAATTTAGTGAATGTCCTTCAATTGGTAAATGGTTTAACAAACTGCGTTATATGTATATGATGGAATACTATTGTTCTATTGGAAACCAGGAGGAATGGGAATTCAGGGAAACCTGGAGGGATCTGCCTGAACTGATGCTGAGTGAGATGAGCAAAACCAGAAATACATTGTATACCCTAACAGCAACATGGGGGTGATGATCAACTTTCATGGACTTGCTCATCTCATCAGTGCAACAATCAGAGACAATTTTGGGCTATCTGCGGTGGAGAATACCATCTATATCCAGAGGAAAACATTGTGGAATTTGAACAAAGACCAAAGACTATTACTTTTAATTTTTAAAAAATCCTGAAATTTTATTATGTAATTTTGCTATCTCTTATACTTTATTTTTTTCCCTTAGGGATGTGATTTCTTTTTCATCACATTCAACCTAAATCAAATTGCCTTGTGTGGGGGGTGGGGGGAGGAAAACAAGATTAAGGAAAAATTGTAAACTCAAATAAAATCTTTCTAAAAATATAAAAAAAATAGGTAAATTGATCTAGAAAATATCCTTTTTAAGGTAATGTTGGATAGAAGCTAAAAATAAATTACCTAGAATGTATTATATTTCAATTATAACAATTACAGTAATAGCTTGAATTTATAAATTTACAAATAACAACTTGCTATCCTCACATAAACCCAAGAGGGAAATGCTTTTATTAGCAGCTTGTGATATATGATGAAACAGAGGTAAATAAAGTCAAGTAACTTGTCCAGGATCACCCTACTAGTAAATGTCTAGGATGTATTTGAATTCATGTATTTCTTGAAAGCAAGAAAAACTGAAAATTCAAAATACCTTCATTTTTAGTTGTGCAAATCCCAGATTGTTAATAACAGAAGTGCAAAGATCAAGAATTGTGGAGAAAAGTTATAAAAGTTATAAAAGTTATAAAAATATAAATAAATAAAACTCACATATAGGGAGTGCTTTAAGGTTTGCAAAATGCTACCCATATGTTCTCTTATTTGAGAAATTTTACAAACCTAATACTGGAGAAGAAAAAAACTGCTTCAGTTGTCCTAGTGCTTCTCACTGGTGAGGAAACAAGAAGAGAAATGTGAGTTTATTCAAAGCTGAAAAGGGCAAGGAGACAGTTCCAGACCAGGAAAGAGATACAAAAACCCTAAAGTCAAGAGTGGGTGGAAGAGACAAACTGAATTATGAAGAGAGTACAAGAAGTGGGAGTGGGAAGTAATATTTGTTCTTGTTCACTGGGTATTTGAAAATAAAAAGAGTACCTAATAATTAGTTCATCTATTGTTGTCTGGTGGTGTTAGCTGTATCATACCATTGTAGGTCTAAGGATAGAAAGGTTACAGATATATTGAGCTATTAGCAAATGACCTTTGCTAACTTCACAATTTTTTTTTCTTGGTATAACCCCTTAACTGTGACTTTCCACAACTGGACTCCAAAAATTCAAGCCTAAAATATTCCTCTCATTGCTTGCCCTCCCCAGCCCATATTTTTGAACCATTGTTCATCCTTTTGATTAGAATGTACTATTTATTCACAGATTTCTCCATATCCTCCCCAATTTAACCACCATTTGAATAAGATGTCTCCCATCTTTAAAGACCCAACTCAGGTGTCATCTACCTCCTCTGAACTCCCTCAGTCATAAGAATTTTAAATAATCTTGTCTCCTCTAAATTCTTATATATTCTGTGTTGTTTCTCAGTCATTCAGTCATGTATACCTCTTTATGACCTTATGAACTATAGCTCACTTGGCCCTTCTATCTCCCACTGTCTCTTGAAGTCTGTTTAAGTTTATGTTCATTGTTTCCATGGCACTATTTATTCATCTCACCCTCTGCTGTCCCCTTTTCTTTTGTCTCTAATCTTTCCCGACCTCAATCTTTTCCAATGGGTCTTGTCATCGCATAATGTAGTCAAAGTATTTAAGCTTCACATACATGTGGTATGCATTTGTATGTATCTACATATGCATGCAAGTAAGTGTATGTATATACACATATATGTCTATATGTGATAGCATATTTCTTCTGTTTATGGGTTGTTCTGTTCTTTCTCAATACTAATCGTGCCTGAGACAAAGCAGGCTTTTGATAAATTCTTATTGCCTGATAGTAGTACTTTCTAATCTTTCTTTTTCCCATATATCCAAATTTCATTATATTGCTTATAGTATCGTGCTAGAATAAAACTTAGTAGAACTTAGAAGTCTAATGACAGAAATAGGGAGTTTATCAGAGACAACAATTGGGGAGAAGGGTAGGAGGTGATGACAATTTGCTTTTGTTAATTGTAAGATGTTGATGGTATATCAAAGTAGAGATGCAGGCAATTGTTAAAATGGCACTGGATTTTAGGATACAGGCTAGGATTTCATCTTAAGACTTGGAGGTATTCTTGTGGAATTGATCATTGACCCTATGAGAGTGAATAAGATGACCAAGAGAAAATATGGAGAGAGAAGAGTTTCAAGGAACAAGTCTTGAAAGACAATTAAACTTAAGAGCTGAAAGATAATGATGAACCAGAAAAGATACAGAACAACATATATTGAGGAGAAATTGTCATTCAACTTAACAGTTACAAGATTATTGGGAGCCTTGGAAAAGTTTCTAGATGGGGTTTGGGCAAAGAAACCAGATTTAAGT
This sequence comes from Macrotis lagotis, assembly GCF_037893015.1. Taxonomy (NCBI): domain Eukaryota; kingdom Metazoa; phylum Chordata; class Mammalia; order Peramelemorphia; family Peramelidae; genus Macrotis; species Macrotis lagotis. Next base: position 540,629,265 of record NC_133658.1, read on the forward strand.
GATAGAGAAATGAATTATTTAATGAAAAAGTGTAACAGAATTATTGAATTCTTTTGAGAATTTCAATTTAATTTGGAAGTGTAAGGGAGAGATATTGGCTAAGATCTTGTGTTGTTTTTAAAAATGAGGAATGCATCCAGATAAAATTTTTGATAAGAATTTTTGTAGAGGAGTTTCTCCTTGGGATGAGTGTTATAGGAATAAATTAAGCTGAGTAATCTCTAAAATATTTTCCCAAAGATTTTATAAAAGAAGTCAATGAAATTAACCTTTACCATATTAATTAATCTTTTACTGGCTTTTCAAAATAGGCAAGATTAATTATTGAATAATTTTAAATGTGAAATAGACAAAATTAATTGTCATACTTTCATATATTAGTATCTTCTCCCACGATTCCATTTCAAATTTAGGAAGACAAAAAGCTAAATTAAGATTGATTCTGTGAATTATGTTAAGATAAGGCAACGCATTAAAGTTGCTAGCAACACTGCATGAAGTATGCTTCTGTAGTAACTCAATACTCAAAGATAAATCTTTTTATTCATAAATTCTGCCAAGAGGATGGTAGACAAGATTGTTGAATATCAAGTTAAGGAGGAAAACCTAATATTGGAGAAGTCTCAGGACCTAGAACAGCCTGATTCAGAAACCTGACAGCTACAGATAAACCTAACAGAAGAAGGCAAAGACTGGTTTTTCCCAGTGCTCTTCTCCTGCTTGGCTTTGTGAAATTCAGAGTTGGATTCTTTTTTTTTATGAATTGTATGTGAATTCTTGACATTTGAATATGGAGGTAGGATATAGGGAAAAAGTTTTGCTGATCATTGTAGGAAAATGGCTCCATAAAGAAGCTCTTAAACCATTTTAATCAATTTTCCTTATATTCAATAAAGTGTTTGTAAACAATAAATTGGGTCTATAAGTCCTATGAATAGGGAGCTTATGACTACACAAGAGAACCTAATATGGGACAGGAATTCTGTAGCTACTTAGGATTGTAGACTTTATCTTTTGATACTTTGAGTTACTCATTTCAACCCCTAGATATTTAGGGACCCAATAAGGGGGTGTTTGAAACACCTGGCTTGTCATAAAATCATAGACTTGGACTTCTGATGGCCAGAGTGGACACTGAAGTCTTTTGGTATAAGCTATCCCACAAACTATAGAGAGGATCCCAAGGAACGTTTTGCTGTTGACTTTAAAGGAAGGCAACACGTAAAAAACTGAAATATCTTCCTCCTTGAATAATAAATATGACATATTGCCTTTCTAGATGGCAGCACAAGTACCAAAGTGATTTGCTTCTACAGTTGAATGCTTTATACAATGAAACCATTTTTACACACAGACAAAAAAGGAAAAAAAAATCCTCCCTTTAGGGAGTTGTATTCTAAACTAGTTTTTCCTTCTTTTCCCCATTTAGTGCATACTGAGCAATTTGATGATTTTCTGTACAGTTTTATTCTGGTCACTAGCACAGGTCATGTAAATAAAATGATATATTTAGAGCTTCAAAGCACCTTAAGGGGTTGCTAGACACTTTCCCAAGGAAGAAATTGTGCCCTAGATATGGTAAGTGACTTGCCTAAGGCCACATAGATAGGAAATATCAGAGCACACATTCAAACCTTGAACTTCCGGTTCCAAATCCAGCCTTCTTTCCATAATGCCATATTGTTTATTGTTTATCCTCCTGTCAAAAAGTTCTGCCTACAAAAGACACCGTACATTTATCTATTTATTCATTGTTATATAGTTTCTGAGATGCATCAATATGCAGGACAAACTTAGAAACAAGAATATAATTGTGAATGTATTTGCAAATTGTCTAAGATCATACTGTGATTCATTTATCAATCCTCTGTAGACTGTTTGTATTCTAGGAGAGTGGTCATTTACTTATCTCCATTTAGCAAGTATTTACATGGTTTAAATATCTTTCAGACAAAGGCCTATGAATTCCCTAAAAAAATTTATCCGAGATGGCAATTTCCCAAAGTCCTTTCAGAGTCTAGTTAATGAACACTTCAGAATTTTCCATTAGAAGAATTTTTATCATCTCAGAGAAATAACAGATTGAATGAAACATGTATTCTCTATTTACTGAGTTTGTAAAATATATTGCTAGTTAATATGTACATCATCAAAAGATATTTGGCAGCTTAAGCACTGACTGTGTACACACAATTCTTTGTAGCACAAGGTTATAAAATAATGAGAACATTATTCTTTTCTTTCTTGATCCAAATACCTACTTACAAAATTATATAGCAATTAATCAGTAGTTTTATAAACCTGTGAATTCTATGGAATTATACATATTTTTATTCTATTTATCAAATGTCATTAAAATTCATTAAAAGTTCCAAAATATCTGAAACTTTCTCTCCCTGTGATTTTGTTTCATGATATAGTTTGAAAACTAATATTTTAAATTTTTCTTAAAAATTTAGTTGGCCTTTTGAAAAAGGACAACTTTAGCCAAAAACAGTTAACTATCATGAGAACGTTGATGATATAAGACAATAGATACATGCAATTTGCTCAGTGGTTAATTTGAAACACTGACCTCCCTTAGTCATGTTCAATCACAGTGACTGGGTTGACAAGGAATTCATTAAAGAGATGATGGCTAAGTAAGGATTAATCGGTGAAATTTTGCTGCTCTTACTTGGGTATTCATTCAAACTCAGGAAATTTTTCATGATGCTGCTTACCAAAAAAATATAAGTTGAAGAAAAGAAAGAAAACAAGTATTTACTAATGTCCTAATATGTGACTGACTCATGAGCACCCAAAATGCTCATTTAATGCTCACACTAACCCTGGGAAGTAGATGCTATTATTATTTCCATTTTGTAGTTGAGGAAACGGAAGCTAGCAGGGGTTTAAGTTATTTGACCAGGCTCAAACAGCAAGTGCATGAGATCAGATTTGAACCCAGGACTTTGAACCTCCAGGTCCAATACTCTGTACTGCCATACCTCAGGTAAAGAGGGATGGGGACTGAACTTATGGTTTCACTGATATAGAAGTACCTACCAAAGCAAGTCAGTCTTTTCTCTGCAAATCACAGTCTTTAAAAGTTTTCTAGAATAGACACTTTTAACACACAATCTGCCTGCCTATGGCCCCCAACATTCCAGAGTACTTTCTAAACCAGATTAAAATGTGATATTGAAAAATATTTTAAAAAGTAAATGAAAATACAATGTCAAACTTGAGTTTGACACCACTGATTCAGAGTACAGAGAGACTATATATCTTCTCCCAGGTGATACAGTCAGTATGTGACACAGGTAACACTTAAACTTGGGCCTTCTTGTTTCTGAGGTTAGCTTTCTATCCCTTATACTGTTACACTGTTCCTCTTCAGAAAAATCTTTATAGAAAAGTTAAATACTTTAAATGATAGTACAAGATTGAATATACCAAATAAAAAGATATGAATTGATAAGGATAGAGAATAGGTGAGATGGGAAGGATAGAATCATGTCAAAGTAGGTGTAGTATTGTAAATTATAATCCACTGGACTTGGAGTCTGAATATGGCAATTTACCATATAAGGGACTAAAATAAAATTTTCAGTTTATCTCAGTGACAGTGGAATTATAGAGTCACAGTTATCATAGCTCTCTAGCTTCAAAAGATTTAAGAGGCAATGTAGGCTAACCCTCTCATTTTATAGACGAAGTCCAGGATCATTATATCTTTTTTAAAATTTTTACTTTCTTTTTTTAAATTACATGTTAAGATAATTTTCAACATTCTTTTTTATTTTTTTATTTTTTCAAGATTCATTTTCATAACATTTGGAGTTCTACATTTTTCTACTTCTCTCCCTTTCCTCACTCCTCTACTTGATAATGAGTAATTTATATGTTCTACATGTATAATCATGTTAAACATGTTTCCATATTGATATTTGTCATTCATTCTCAAAGAAGACCATGATATCAGAGAGGTGATGCCAGGACAAGCAAGTGAACTGGATTTGAGTGAAGGGGCCTTTGTTCAAAATTACCAGATTTACTTTCTCCTCCAGTCATCTGGATCCAATGGCTAGATATGAAATTAGACCAACTGAAGATGGCCTTGTATTTGAGGTAATCAGAGTTAAGTGACTTCCCCAAGGTCACACAGCTAGTAAATGTCAAGTATCTGAGATGAAATTTGAACTGAGAGCCTCCTGATTCTTAGACTGGTGCCCTATTTATTGCACTTCTTAGCTTTGGAAATAGTTATATTTCCATATTAATCAGCTTATGAAAGAAGAATCAGAATAAGAGAGGAAAATGCAAAGAGAAAAAAACATAAGAGAAAATTTAAAAAGTGCGAATAGTATGCTTTGGTTTGCATTCAGACTCTATATTCTTTCTCTGAATGTGGATGGTAGTTTCCATCACAAGTCTTTTAGTATTGTCTTTGATCTTCGTACTGCTGAGAACTATTTTTTTTATCATAGTTGATCATCACACAATGCTGCTGTTAATGTGTACAATGTTATCCTGGTTCTGCTCACTTCATTCAGCATCAGTTCATGTAAGTCTGTCCAGGTTTTTTTGAAATCAACCTACTTATCATAAAGAATATTAATATCTCATCACATTCACAAGACACAATTTTTTCAAACATTTTGCAATTGAAAGGTATCACCTCAGTTTCCAATTCTTTTCCCCTACAAAAGCAGCTTCTATGACCATTTTTCTAAATGTGGGTCTTTCCCCCATTTTTTTATGGTCTCTTTGGGATACAGACCTGGTAGTGGTATTGCTGGATCAAAGATTATATACTGCTCTTTGGACATGGTTCCAAATTGCTTTCCAGAATGGTTGGATCAGTTCACAGTTCCACCAATAATGGAGTATCACAGATTATTAGTATCCCTGTTTTCCCACATCCCCTCCAACTTTATCATTTTTCTTTTTTGCCATATTAGCCAATCTGACAGATAAAAGGTGGTACCTCAGAGTTGTTTTTAATTCTCATTTTTCTAATCAATAGTAATATAGAGTTTTTTCATATGACTCTGGATAACTTTAATTTCTTCATCTGGTAACTGCCTGTTTAAAACTTTTGACAATTTATCAATTGGAGAATGATTTGTAGTCTTCTAAATTTGGCTCAGTTTTCTGTATATTTTAGAACTGAGTTCTTTATATTGTCATATTTATTGGCATAAAGTTGAGAATTATTATTTTATTTTCCTCCTCATTGGTGGTGAATTCACACTTCATTTTTGATACTGGTAACTTGCTTCTATCCTTTATTTTTTAAAATCAAGTTAATCAAATTGAATTTCCCTAAAGGTTTATCTATTTTATTAATTTTTCATAAAACCACCCATTACTTTTATTTATTGTTTCAATAGTTTTCTTACTTTCAATTTTATTAATCTTTCCTTTGATTCAGGATCATTAATATCTTTCATTTCCAAAACTTTTTAAGTGTAGTAAATCATTTATCCCTCACTACAATTGTCGGTGGTGCTTCAATTACATATATTGTGTGTGTGTGTGTGTGTGTGTGTGTGTGTGTATACATATATATATATAGTGCATATATATATATATATAATGTATAATTTTACACATGGGGAGAATTATGCTGAGAGAAGTGATTGTGAGCAAGTCATGTCTAGTATGTCTTTTAGATAGGAGTCAAATCTGGAGTCTTTCTGACTTAGAACCCATTGCTCTATTCACTTATGTTACCTTATCTAAGTTCATATAAGTCACTTATCTAAGTTCATATAAGTAAAACTTAGAATTTAGGGCCTCTGTCTCTAGTACTTTTTCCATCACACCACAATGAGTACTTTGGATCAGTAATGTACAAGCTATATCCAATAGGGTGGGAGTGGATGACTAACCTCCTTAACTCACTTTCTTCTCTTCTCTTCTCTTCTTTTATCACCCTAGCTACTCTCAGCAAAGCTTTAAAGGGAATACTTTATCTCCAAATCTTTCCAAATTGCCCACTTTGCTTTCCTTTCTAGTTTAGAGTTTACAAGTCAATTTCAACTATTCAGTGAATAAATTTGACTGTGGAATATGCATTGACTTTTAAAGAAACAAAAGCATTCAGCTGTCTTAAATTTTGACAAATTTGCCCCTCTCCTACCCACTTATCTTTCATCTTCACTCTCTTCAGATGAGTTAATAAAGTCTCCCATTTGTATAATAATTATGAAAGCTTTGATAAATGGGATGATATTTTAATAAATTTATGATTGTAGTCTCTTCAAATTTCTTTGAAGTTCCCATAATGAATCACAAACAAGACCTTTGCAAAAGCAAATTGTATTAGACAAAGCCACTAATATAATACTACAATATCTGAATACTTGTTAAATATTTATATATATTTTGCAGATGTGGGTAATTGAATGGAGGGAGTAATAATGCAATGCAGCACCTTTCAATTAACCAATATTAAGAACCATTCAATTTGTCACTTCTCAGTGACTCAATTTCTTTGTCATTATCATCATGTTTTATCATCAACCTTCCCAGTCTTGTAACAGCAGAATATATTTATTAGTATCTTGTTCAAAGTCAGGTGCTGAGGAAGACAAATAATTAGCGTGGACATGATCTCTGTCCTTGTCTGATTAAATGGACATGAGATATTCATAAATATTTATAATGAAATTCTACTTATGGGTATATATGTTATTGTTTAGTCATTTTCAGTCATGGCTTATTCCTCATGACCCCTTTTCTGGGGTTTTCTTAGCAAAGATATTGGAGTGTTTTACCATTTTCTTCTCCAATTCATTTTAGAGATGAAGAAACTGAAGCAAAACAGGGTTAAGTGACTTGGCCAGGTCCAACACATGATCAGTGTCTGAGACACAGGTCTTCCTGACTCCAGGCCTGCCACCATTCTATATGCAGCACAAAACTGTGTGTATGTATCCTTATACATACACAAATATATCTGCAATGCAAGGAAAATTTGTGAGATCTGAATGGGGAAAATAAATTATCTGTGAAACCCAGAGAGGTTTTCATGGAAGAGGTGTCATTTCAGTTAAGCTCTAAAAAAAATGAGTCTTCTGTTTTGTACATGGAAGTTATTTCTGGATATAACTTTGCAACAACAACAACAACAAAATTTTAGCAAAAATTTAAAAATGAAGTATTCACAGCTAGCAACACTTTGAACATAATTTCTGATATCTCTGTTGGGAGGAGAGGAAGGTGTTTTAACTTTTATTCTCTAGTGTTAAGATTTTCTTTTCTTTTTTTAAATTTAATTTTTTTTTATTCAAACTACATGCAAACATAGTTTTCAACACTCACTTTTTTGTAAGATGAGTTCCACATTTTTCTCTCTTCCTCATTTCCTTCCCCCCCTCCCCTTGACAGCAAGTAATCTAATATAGGTTACATATGTATAACTATGTTAAATACATTTCTATATTAGACATGTTGAAAAGGACAAATCAGATCAAAAGGGAATAAAAATATGAGAGGATAAAAATAAAAAAGTATAAAACAAAAATTTTAAATGGAGTTGTAGCAATAAGAGAAGAAAAAGAAATTGAAGGAATCAGAATTGGCAATGAGCAAGCAAAGCTTTCACTCTTTTGCAGATGATAGGATGATATGCTTAGAAAACCCAAGAAAATCATCTTAAAAACTCCTTGAAACAATTAACAAATTCAACAAAGTAGCAAGATGTAAAATAAACCCACATACATCATCAACATTTCTATATATGAACAACAAAGCCCAAGAGCAAGAGATAGAGAAATTCCAATTTAAAGTGACTATAGACAACAGTAAATACTTGGGAATCTATGTCCTAAGACAAACTCAGAAACTATATGAACACATTTATAAAGCACTTCTCTCCCCAGTAGAGTCAGATCTAAATAAATGGAAAATGTCAAATGCTCTTGGTTAGGTTGAGCTAATAAAATAAAGATAACAATTCTACCCAAATTAAATTACTTATTCAGTGCCATACCAATCAAACTATCAAATAACCTGCTTATTGAGCTAGAAAAAATAGAAACAAAATTCATCTGGAGCAAGAAAAGGTCAAGAATAGCAAGGGAATTGATAAAAAAAAAACATAAAGGAAGATGGCCTAGCTCTAGATCTTAAACTATGCTTTAAAGCAGCAGTCATCAAAACTGCCCAGTACTGGTTAAGAAATAAAGTAATGAATCAGTAGATTAGGAAAGGTTCAAAAGAAACTGAAGTAAATCACAACAGCAGTCTACTATTTGACAAACCCAAAGTCATCAGTTTCTAGGATAAGAACTCACAATTTGACAAAAATTGGGAAAACTGGAAAATAGTATGACAAAACCTTAGCATAGACCCACATCTCACACCCTATACCAAAATAAAGTCAAAATTGGTACAGGACTTAGACATAAAGGGCAATACCATAGAGAAATTAGTAGACCAAGAAATATTCTATCTCCCTGATCTATGGAAAGGAATAAATTTATAACCAAACAATAATTAGAGCACATTTAAAAATTCAAAATGAAAGATTTTGACTATTAAATTAAAAAGTTTTGTCTTAATACAGTCAATGTTGCCAAAATTAGAAGGAAAGCAGAAAGCTGGGAAACAATCTTCATCACTAGGAGTTCTGATAAAGATCTCATCTCTAAAAAAAGAGAATTGCATCAGATTCACAAGATTACAAGTCATTCTCCAATTCATAAATGGACAAAAGATATGAAAAGCTTTCAAATGAAGAAATTGAAGTTTTTATATATATAAAACCACATGAAAAAAATGTTTCAAATCATTTTTGATTAGAGAATGGCAAGTTAAAACAACAATGAGCTATACCTCACACCTGATTGGCCAAGATGAGAAAAATGGAAAATGATCACTGGTGGAGAAGTTGTGGGAGGATTGGGACCTTGATGCATTGCTGGTGGAGTTGTGAATGGATTCAACCATTCTGGAGAACAATATGAAACTATGCCCAATGACCAATAAAACTGTTCATACCTTTGACCCAGAAATTCCAATTCCAAGTCTATATCCAGAAGAAATTATTAAAAAATGAGAAGAGTCCTATATGTTCCAAAATATTCATAGCAGCTCTTTTTGCAGTGGCAAAGTATTGGAAATTAAGGGGATGCCCATGAACTGGAGAATGGCTAAACAAGTTATGGTACATGAATACTATGGGATATTATTGTTCTATAAGAAACCATAAATGGTCAGACTCTAGAGAAGCATGGAATGATTTAAAGGATCTGAAGTTGAATGAAGGGAGAGGAGCCAAGAGAACAATGTACTAACAACAACATTGTGAGATGATCAAACTTAATAGAGGCAGCTCTTCTCAGCAGTTTCAGAAGAAGAAAATCAAGATAAAACAAAAAAGCAAAAAAACCCAACCCTTTAGAAACTGATGAACACCTTATAAAGATTATCTCTTATGTATCTCTTTCCTTTAATCCTAATTCCTTATACTTGACTTATGTAAACATGTTTATCCAAAATATGTATGTACAACTGCTAACCTAACCTGCTGAGGGGAGAGGGGTGGGAAGGGAAGGTGGAAGGAAATTTTGTAACTTAAAAATACACAAGTGCATATGGATGAAAATAGATAAATAAATAAATTTTTTAAAAAAATTACATAGAAATTAATATGCTTTGGTCTGCATTCAGACTCTTTAGTCCTTTCTCTAAATGTGGATGATATTTTCCATCACAAGTCCTTTAGAATTGTTTTTGATTATTGCACTTCTGTGGAGAACTATGTCCATCATATTTGATCATCACACAATTAGAACTAAGATTATCTTTCCAAATAAGACTTTGGTTGATGTTAATTTGTTGTATTTATGAATATAAACATTTGTATGACAATGCGGTATAGGAAAAGGATATCAAGTTGCTAAGTGGTACAGTGGATAGAGCCCCAGAGTAAAAGTCAGAATTCATATCCAGCCTTAGACATTTTCTAATTTTGTGACCTTGAGAAAGTCGCTTGATCTGTCTTTCTCATTTTCCTCATCTGTAAAATGGGGTATCAATAACACCTATTAATTATCCTTATAAAATATTTGTAAAGTGCTTTGAGAATCTTTAAATATTAATTTTATTATTTATTATCTGAAAACTGACTTTTATGATGTCAATTCCTTCCAGTCTTGCCTTTAACATATAATGGCTTTGTGACTCCAGGCAAATTATTTAGGCTTTTATGCACAGCATCTTCCCTACTACTTAGAAATTGAGAAGCTTGATTGCATTGGATATTTTACCACTCTTTCAGCTATTGCCTTTCCTGGGATTCGGAAAATTCACTCTTTGGTCTCTCTTTAACACTATAGTGCTTCAAAAGGGGTGGGGTAGGGTGGAGGCACAAGAGGGCCCCAAACTCTCCCCTCAGGCTGTAATAGTGAGTGTATTCATCTTATCCTGTCAAAGTAAGGACTGATGTAGGTAAGAAGTTGTGGGCAAGAGGGGAAAGGGAAGGATGAAAATAGATGTTGTTCATTTGTGTGCTCTCAAAAATTAAGGTAGATAGGGGAAAACCAATCAAAAAGTTAAATCATCTGAGCAATATGTCAACTCACTTTTCTTGGCTCAATATACAATGGAGTGCATTCTCCCAGGAGTCCAAGTCAACTCAACCTATTCAGGAAAAGGAGAAACTTTGTTCTTTGTTGTTGATGTTGTCCTTCAGTCCTTTCCATCAGGTCCAATTCATCTTTTACTCCATTTAGGGTTTTCTTGGTCATTTCCTTCTGCTGCTCATTTTACAGAAGAAGGAAATGAGGCAAACAAACTTGCCCAGCATCACACATCTGAGACCACATGACTGAGACCAGATATGAACTCAGAAAGAGGAGTCTTCCTGATTACAGATCTATACTATACAGATCTATATATACTCTATACTTTGGAGACAGGTTCCAAGGAAAGACTTACATCTGAGCAATTTATCAAATTGAAGTGGAAACTTCTTTAGAAGTTTAGAAATCAAAACATAATTGAAAATGACTGATGGTCCCTTAGAAGAGAATTATATTCACATTTGAATCCTCCTAATCTTTGAATGTACTAAGGAATTACTATATAGAAAAGAGTCATAGTTTCAGGGCGATTGCCATAGTAACCCAGATAGGTGCAGGTCAAGAGCATCTTGCTGACCAAGGAAATAAATGAGATTTAAAGTTGTGCTACTTATAAAATTCAAAAACATAAGAATTGGAATTCTGACAGAAAATAAATGCAGCAAACAGGAAAAATAATTAGGTGGTAGCAGTGTAGTTGAAGGAATGCCATATTTGGAGCGATAGAATCTGACTTAAATTCCACCCCTGGTTCTTACTATTTGTAGGACAACTCTTTTAGAAATAGTTTCCTAATGATGTAAAATAGAGGATTGGTAGAGGGTTTCTAAGATCTATGAAAATGGGAAGATTGTGAAACCCAAAACAGGAGAAAAAGAGATCCAAATCAGAAGGGAAACACTTTAAACATCAGTGTACAGGTAAACAGATTAGACTCTAGTATAAGGCTAGAAAAGTGGACCCTGGGGATTTCAGATTGGGAAATAACTTAGAGATAACCCCATCTAAAATTTGCCTTTTGTTCCCTTTAAAATATTAATGATCTCATTTCTAAAAATATACCTATCTCCTTGCCCATACAGAGAGCTATCCACTATTATAAGGGATAAAGAGTGAAAAAATAAAGTAAATGAGCTAAAATAACAGATATTCTGCATCTGTAGTCTCGTACATTTGCAAAGAAGGGATGGGAACATATTATCTCATCTTTTCTTTTGAGCTAACCTTGGAACTTATAATGATGTACATAGTACATAGGGCTATTTATACTATGTATTATACACATTAAATGTATTGGGGGTTTTTCTGGTTCTTTATGCTTCACTTTCTACTGATTAATATGTTTTCCCATGCTTCTCTGCATTCTTCAGACACTATAGAGTCAGTCAGAAGACCTGGGTTCAAATCTTATATAGGATGCTTTCTTTCTACATAACCTTAGGCATGTCTATTAACTTTTCTGCAATTCAATTTCTTCAAGTATTTATTTAACATTTATTAAGTGATTACTCTGTGCTAAACACTATACAAAGTCTCAGGACTACAAATACAAGCCAAAAAGTGAGTCCTTGCCCTCAAAATACTTACTTTCTAGTGGAACAAGATAGCATATAAAAGGAGAGTGAAAAGGGATTGGGGGGTGGGGAGAGAAGGAAAAGATGACACCAGCACAGGTACCTTTCCTCATCTACAGAAATAGAGGTTTGGGGCAGATGTCTTTTGTATCTCCTTCCTCTAAATCTATGCATCAATGATCTTATTTCTTTGTTGTTTTTATAAGCAAATATTAAATCTTATCAGTCATTTATAACATATTGTGAGTGGGCTTTTCTGAGAGCAGGTTCTGATTAGGAGGGAGAAAGAGCAAAGAAGCACACTAGATTCCCCAGGGGCAATGTAAATTTTTTTAGGAAGGGAAAGTGCCACTGAACTGTAATTATAGTTGTCTGTCTTTTGTTGGGGGAAGGTATAGAAAAGGGAATGGGGGGATTCTAAAGTTCATTTTTGCCTATTCTACTTATTTCTGCCTCAGTGATTCCCCCACACATAATCCTAAACTGAAGGTTGGAACACAAGCCATGGAAAAAATCAAAATAAAATTAGATTGTAGATTTATTAAATATGCAGGGGGGTCTCCATGGAGACAGCACTCTCTCACCATAGAGACCTTTCATAAGACCATTTTTCTGAAATCCTCACCATACCATATGAAGAGTTTTGACTTTAATGTCAGGGCGGTAGATCTTTTAAAAATCTAGTTGTACCTTCAGGGTGCTAGAAAAGGAAATGGTAAATCACTTTGGATCTTGGTAAAGGAACCTCAAATGGGGTCACAACGATTGAATGACAACCTTAAGGGTGGGTGAAGCAGCCCAACAGACCAGAGAGGGTTTCTGAATTAAGCTTCTAGAAGCAGGTATTTCTGGCCATCCCTCCCACCACACCACACCCCCTCCCAAGAATACATGAGAAAACCCTGGAGCTAAGCTATTGCCAGCTTAGCCTTATTGGAAATGAGTCATCCTCACAACACTCTCTGTCCTTTTTCTCCCCAGTGTCTGAGGAAAAATCCAGCAAACAAACCTTGTCTCACTGCAGGGGAATCACCATGGCAATGTAACTCCATGCCCACCATATGTCGTCACCAGCATGTTAAAGAGAACCAGCATTGAGAATGTAGGAGGAAGAAATCACACCAGCAATGTGGCTCAATCTCCGAAGTTTGGGCTCATATATGTGAGTATGTGTGTGTATATAAGCAAAAAAAGCACCTTTACATTTATCTTTGAGATTTTTAAATTTTTAGTTTTAAGGATGCTTTTTGAATATCAGTTAGCCATTTCTTCATATACCACACTCCTCCAAAGTATATTTTCTTGTACCAAGGACAAATAAGTATGGAAAAGTCCCAGGTACATTGATCTCATGGAACATTCCATAACTTTAATTTCCTATTTTTCTATTGAAGGGAAGGTCCTGTAAGAATTTATAATTTACTTTTTAAGTTTAATTTGTATTATTGACTTTCTCTGTCACTTTCTTTTTTAAAAACTTTATTTTACTTACAATTTTTCCAACTATACGCAAAGAAAATTTTCAGCCACATTTTCTCCCTTGATAGCTAGTAATTTGATATAGTTATGCATGTACAGCTATGTTAAACATATTTCCACATTAGTCATGTTGTGAAAGAAAAATCTGAACAAAAGAAGAAAATGAGAGGGAAAAAGCATAAGGCATAAAACAAATTTTAAAAATTGAAATTAGAACACTTTGTTCTGCATTCAGACTCCATAGTTTTTTTTGTCTCTGGATGTGGATAGTATTTTTTTTTATCATAGGTTCTTTTAGAATTGCCTTTGATCATTGCACTGCTGAAAAGTGCTAAATCCATCATACTTGATCATCATATAATGTTGCTGTTAATGTGTACAATGTTCTTCTGGTTCTGTTTATTCAGCATTATAATGTTCATGCAAGTCTTCCCAGACTTTTCTGTAGTTTGCCGGTTCCTGATTTCTTACAGAATAATAATACACCATCACATTCATATAAACACAATTTGTTCAAGTATTCCAACAATTGATGGACATCCTATCAATTTCCAATTCTTTGCCACTATAAAAGGAATTGCTATAAATATTTTTGTACATGTGGGCCTTTTTTCCCTTTTTTTATTTTATTTTTTTTTAGGATTTTGCAAGGCAAATGAGGTTAAGTGGCTTGCCCAAGGCCACACAGCTAGGTAATTATTAAGTGTCTGAGGCCAGATTTGAACTCAGGTACTCCTGACTCTAGGGCCAGTGCTCTATTCACTGCGCCACCTAGCTGCCCCCTTTCCCTCTTTTTTATGATGAGAGTTTGCAATTTACAAACCTTTTCTTCACAAAAATCTGGTGTGGTCAAAATGACAGATATTTAATACTACCAAAATAATATTTAAATAATAATTACTTATTAACTAAAATAGAATTTAGTATTTATTAATGAAATAAATGAAGCTCAGAGGATGATATATGACTTATTTAATATCATATACCAAGTAAATATGGTAGCCTAGATTTGAACTTGGACTTCTGTTACATATCTAGTACTCTTTTTCGTTAAATCATCTCATTTTGAATACTGTCAATCATTTTGGAGAAGACCTGCCTTTAATGGAAGTATACTCATTCATTTCATTTTTTTTTCATTCTCCTGTCTCCAAGAGGGATATTGGACTAGAATACTATCAATTAGACTAGAATACTATCAACCCACTATACCTTAAATATTTTTAGACCAGAGAAATCATTTGGGGGGGGGGGCGGAATTCAAGGCAAATAATACTTTTCTCTAATTGCTCTAAAAGATGAGGGGCAATTATTTTAGATCTGTTTAATTCCTTTCCACCAAATATTTGGTACACAGATGTCAACAATGGATAAAACTCCTTATCGATGTAAGCATTCATCAGAATTGAAGTTATTCAGACTACCATAGACAAAGTAATATACAAGTGTAAACAAGCCCTTTTGAAGAAAAATAAGATCTTAACTCAAATAAGGAAAGAAAATAATATCTCATCTAGGAGAATCTGTTTTTATGCAGGAACTAGATATCAAGGGGCATAATGTAGGTTTCCCACATGTATGCAGCTCCAGGGAGCTATCCTGCTCACCATTCAAAAGTTTTATTTCTCTAATAAAATATTCTTTCTTGCTTCTCCCAGAAGTTTCTGAGATTCCAAATCCAAAGAAATCCCTCCTCCATACATCCTCATAGGTATTCCATATCTTTGGCTCTTAGCTGGTCAAGAACCATGCTTACTTCCATGTATGCAACACACAAAGCTGTCTCTCATCAAACATCATCTCTGAAAAATTTGATCTAGTCATGTAAGAAAAGATACAGTCCTTATCCTATAAGTTATCTGGTCAGATAAATGAAATATTCTCATTTATTATAGAAAGTATATGTTTCTTTAACCACTAGTTCCATTGACAAAAATATAGTTGCTCCCTTGAAAAATTATTTTACCCACTTGAATATTTTAAAACTTACTGAGACACTCCATTTCTCAAACTACCCTTTTTACAAAGATTTTTGCAAGGCAAATAGGGTTAAGTGGCTTACCCAAGGCCACATAGTTAGATAATTATTAAGTGTCTGAGGCCGGATTTGAATTCAGGTCCTCCTGATTAAAGGGTGGGTGCTATATCCACTGTGCCACCTAGATATTCCCAAACTACCCTTTTTTCTGTCAGACTAAGGATTATGGCTGGAGTACTTAACCCCTTTAGCTTCAGAATTCCAATGCTGTAGCCCCTAAATTTAAAAAGTATTTCACATGACCCACTATATTTAGATAACCTTAACTTCAACTGGACATAACTGGCTCTTAACCTGTGGGTGACCAGAGATAAAACAGAAAGGCTAGAGATAGGACAGTTGGGACACAAATAGAAGTCTAAATTAATTTCAGAGAGAGCAAAATGATATATGAAGGCAGAGGTTCCACTTCTAAGAAAGTTTAATACTGTTGATTCCAGGGCCACTTATGTGCCAATCCTTAGATCTTCAGGCAATTCTTATGGTTGGCATTTCTTGAGACAATTCAAGAATTCCTGAATCCCATGAGAATAGTCATTGTCTCAGGTCTTGGGAGTTGTGATTATTGTGAGGGATACCAACCAGAATTCTGTGATGGGGACAGGAATGAAGTACCTAGAAGGGTTTTTGAACATATGACAGATGACTCTGGCAAATAAGGGGAACTAAACCCCTCAGTGAAAAACTTGATTCTAGTCCAACCATTTCAAAATGGATGATGCAATTATCTGAAACTAAAATTTAAAAACAGAACTCCTTATTCCCCCTACCCCATCTGCTCCTCTTCCAAACTTCCCTATTTTTGATGGGATACCACTATTCTTCCCATTTCCACAGCCTTGATTATTTTCTACTTCTTGTTTTCTTTCACTTCACCTGTCCAATCTGTTGCCAATCTTGTTAGGCCTCCTGTTATAACATAGCTCTAGTCCATTATCTTCTCCCTACTTGCATCTGAATGATAGTTCTGGAGGAAAAAGTGATTATTTTTAAAATTATGAGAATCATCAGAGCACATGGATGATCCAGAACTTCCACTGAAGGAGGATACTTAGGCCAGCTATTTTTCATTCCTCTCTACACTGTAATCTGAACTTCCTCTATCACCTAGGTGATATTAGCTAGGTGACACAGTAGAGAGAGCAGTCTCAGTCACTTGACACTTACTAGTGTATGATTAGGCAAATTACTTAACCCTGATTGCCTTGCATCCAGAGCCATCTCCAGTTGTCCTGATCTATATCTGGCCACATGACCCAGAAGAATCTATAGGAGAAAGTAAGGCTGGTGACAGCACAGTACCTCCTCACTCAAATCCAATTCACATGCTTGTAATGGTATCACCTTCCTGATGACATGGACTTCTTTGAGAATGAAGAACAAAAATCATCAGCCACCCAACTAGTATACATCTTTGTGCTTCTTCCAACTCTAATCCATCTTTCACATAGCTGCTAAAATGATTAGCCTCAAAGCCTCAGTCTTGACATGCAAAGTCCTCTGAAGTACAGATAGGACTTCCTGTTTATCCTCACAATGGGAATTCCCCTAATTTCTGTGCCCTTATACTTTTTGTCCTTCCTGAATCTACCATCTTCTGAATTACTCCTCTGGAATGCTTTATTTCAAAATTGAGCTCAAGCATCTCCTTTTATATGAATCCTTTCCTGATCCCCTACCTCAGTGCCTCCCTACCCCCAAAAATCTGTATATATTTCTTTTTTTTTGCAAGGTGAATGGGTTAAGTGGCTTACCCAAGGCCACACAGCTAGGTAATTATTAAGTGTCTGAAACTGGATTTGAACTCAGGTACTCCTGAATCCAGGGCCAGTGCTCTATCTACTGCACCACCTAGCTGCCCCCATATATATTTCTTTTGAATACACTTACATATACACATATTGTCTCTCCAATGAAAAAATGATGATTCCAGGCTAGGGACAAAGACTTTATATTCCACAGTGTCTTAATAAGTTTATGGAATAGAATGGGTGCTTAATGAACGCTTGTAGGTTAGAGGTGATTAATGAGACTATCTTCTCTCATGATCCCAAAAGAAAAGTATTCTACTACATTGGAAAGGGAAAGAACAGTTTACTAAACTTGACCAGGAGGAAGAACCTGTTCGAAACTCCCACTCTTTCATTGGGGCCAAAGTATGTATTTGATGACCTGTCTTGATTTTGCCTCTACATTAATGAGTATAAGATGGGGAGAAAAAGTTAAAGGTTTAACAAGTGTATAATAAATTCATTTGTCATTATACCTAATAAAACAATAATCTAAACTAACTTTGATACCCAGATTTATGTGAAATAGGAATAAAGAAGTCAAAATGAATTGGAATGCTGCCAGTAAGAAGCAGCACTTGGTACAGCGCCTAGTACATTATTGGTTGGTTGGTTCTTGTCCTAAGACCAAAATGGCATCACTACGTTAGAGTTGAGTTACAGTGTGTCAACTGTGATTGATCACAAATAGTTCATATGAACACCTCATATCTTATGTTTCCTTTGAGCTGCTTCCTTTCTGCCTTACTCATGGAGCACAGTACACTTTGATGAGGGCATGCCATGCTGGGAGGTCCTGTACCAGTGTGTCCCAGCACTTGGCACAGTACCTTATATGTTTATTGGTGGGTTGATTGATTGATCTCTTGCCAGAATAAAGATCAAGGAGCAAGGACAAAGAGAACCTTTAGAGGCAACAATAAGGGGACTTAAGCGGACTCCCTTAGGTAATTTTTTGCCTTCCCAGCTTTCCTCATAAAATTCATATAAAAATCATTGCTTCTGAAAGTGTAATGAATATGCTACCCAGAATTATTTCCATTGTAACTATACTCAGCAGCTATGTGAGAAGTGCATGATTTCTAAAAATGACATTTTTCAGTCCTTCTCCAAAGATTATTGAAGGGTATTGTGCTGAGGCAAGCATATAGGATGGAAGAAAAAGGATCATCTGTTTTTATAGCATTATATTTTATTTATTATTGTATGTAAGGACAAGTCTAACAATAATTTTTAAAAGTTTTAGAGTTCCAAATTCACTTTTGCCATCCTCCCCCCCCACACTTCCTAAGGTGGTAAACAAGTTTATATAAAAACTATGTTTAGGTAGTCATGTGAAATATATTTACATATTAGTAATGTGGTTAAAGAAGAAGCAGGTGAAAATAAAATAAACATGAAAAAAATAAGAAAGTGAAAAATAGTACACTTCAGTCTGCTTGCAGACTCCATCATTTCTTTCTCCAAATGTAAATAGCATTTTCCATCATGAGTCTTTTGGAATTGCCTTGAATCATCAAGTTGCTGAAAAGAGTTCTCAATCAGCTGATCGCCAAAAGCTGTGATAATACCCTGGGAAATGTTTTCCTGGTTCTGTCCACTTCATTTTTTGTATTAGTTGTTGGAAGACTTTCCAGATTTTTTCTGAAATCAACCTGCTTTTCATTTCTTATAGCACAATAGGTTCCCATTACTTTCACATATAACAGCTTGTTCAGTAATCCCCAATTTATGAATGTTCCTTCAATTTTCAATTCTTTGCCATCACAAATCGAGCTGCTATAAATATTTTTGTACATGTAGGTTCTTCTCTCCTTTTTTCTCTCTTTAGGATACAGACCTAGTAATGATGTTGCTAGATAAAAAGGATATGCAGTTTCATAGCACTATGGCATAGTTCCAAATTACTCACCATAATGATTAGATCAGGTCACAACTCTACCTACAATGAATATATTAGAGTTCCAATTTTCCCATACCATTTTTCAGTTATCATTTTTCTTTCTGTTATATTAGTAAATCTCATTGGTATGAGATGGTATCTCAGAGTTGTTTTAATTTTTATTTCTCTAATCAATAGTGATTTAGACCATTTCTTCATATGACTACAGATAGTTTTGTTTTCTTCATCTGAAAACTGTCTACTTATATCATTTGATCATTTATAAATTAGAAATTTGAGTTTTTCCCTTTTTCAGTGTTGGTCAAATATTTCTGAGAACCTCAATATTTGCTGAGTAACAACATGTGAGAAATTTCTCATATCTAGAAGGAAGTGCCAGAAGGATTCTAGGATGGTGATTATGAATTGCATTATATTCTATTTGTATTCTACGGTATTCAATTGAGTTACACGAATAAATTTTAAAAGGAAACTTATGAATGACAGATGACTCTTTGAATTTCTAGGTATGGGGACTTCATCAATACTTCACATCAAATAGAATTGATTCAAATTCAATTCTTGTGCTTGTCATGGCATCACCTCCCTGCTGTCATGGTCTTCTTCAAGAATTATGATTGATGATTTTGATTACTGATTAGATAAATGCAAATTAAAGCAGCTCTGAGGTATCATCTCACACCTGTCATATTGACCAATATGACAAGAAAGGACAATCTTCAATGTTGGAAGGGATGTGGGAAATCTGGGACACTAATTCATTGGTGGTGGAGTTGTGAACTCATGTAACTTTTCTGGAGAGCAATTAGGAATTATGCCCAAAGGACAACAAAAATGTGCATAACCTCTGATCCAGCAATACCCCTACTGGGTCTATACCATGAAGAGTTCATGAAAA